>NC_092594.1:13821071-14127500 GCF_047663525.1 Anas platyrhynchos | reverse complement strand
CTTCAGTTATCCTCTCCCAGTGTTACTGGATCTCAGGCCTTTATTTGTTCCAAAGGGATTGCCAGCTTTGATTTTTATTTTTTTTTATTTTTAGTGAAGCTTTCTGACAAGAATGTTTATTTCCTGCTATTAAAATTGTACTTGGCTGAAATATGTACAATATTGATAAATGTTACATTAATGTGTACAAAATGTATGTTTGTGCAACTCAACGTGAGCAGAAGCAAGTGGCAGTACGGTGCTGTGGGAGGAAGGACAAGCAGATGGTGACAGAACGCGCTCTTTCTGAGTCTGTGGTTGTTGCTGAGTCCAGATGACATGAAGAAGTAGAAATCTTGATTTGGTTTACAGTCGGATATGTAGCAGGGTGAAAACTATTTAATTTGCAATTTCTTTCTAGCAGTTTAACCAGAATACATGAAATTAATTGTTGGATGTTTTCTTCTAGTTCTACCCTTCACGTTTCGTATTCCTGCGTATGGTTAGCCTGCTTGGAGTTAGGGAAGTGGTATTTATAATGATTAGGTGCTCTCTTTTTTCACGGAACCATGTTTCTGAGATGCTGTTGTAATATTACCTAAATAAAATCAGAATTATAAAACAAATCTTTATTCTTCACTTTCACTAGTGTCTGAGTGACACTGGGTGGAAGAAAAATCAGGGAAGATCAACTGCAGATAAGCTACTAATGTAGCAGTCTACATTTGAAGAGCTTCTAGTTAAGTTTCTTAACAAGTGTAAAGTCCAAAATACGTGGAATAGCCTGAGGAAGAAGCAGAGCATCTCTACCACTACCACTGTAAATAATCCTTGCAAGAGAACCATCAATACCCTTAGGTACCACTACATGTCATTCTGGGCAATAAGCACTCTAGTGGTTGCTTGGAAAGGGGAAGAAATCCTCACAAACTGTTCTCAAAGGACAAAACCATTGAACAGCTTTTGTAAATGGTTACAGTTGCTTTATCTCTCATCTCTTGGTCCTTATTCTTTCCAGAAGCCTGCAAGATACTTCCAGAACCAAGACTGGTAATTAAATTTCAAAATGCTACAGAATAGCAAAAACAGGGGCCTCAGAGAGGAGGTGCATTTTATGGTATGTAATGAACTCCTACCTCTCTGACCAGTCTTTGTTCCATGGAAATGCAACCTACTTGTTTTTGTTGATCAATTATATTTATAAAACAGTTACCACTTCTACTGTCCTTCTCCCTGCTGTTTGACTGTGTATAACAACACAGGTACAGATCACCTTTTTTTCAAAGTACTTAGATTGGACCAACTTCTTGAGCAACAGTTCTTCAATGATACCAGGCTTGGCAAGATGCTCCTTCTATTTCAGACCTAAAGGAAGGACTGAAAAGCTTCGGGAGCCCCCCCAGTTGCACCAAGTCTCTGCCCTTCGTTTGATAATCGGTCAGCGCATTACAAAGCAGGACAGTGTGAGCACTGATGGTTGGTTTTGTGTTAGGTGGAACTGTGAACTGTGGAACTGGTATGAACTTAGATATGAGGGGCTTAAAATGGGGTATTTTAAGAATGTAACACAAGACTTGTAACTGTGGTCTTACTGTCACTGTCTGGATATTGTTTGTTTGATTTGGTATTTTTAAAATAAACCTTGGCTACTCAAACTATTAGGTGAAGCTGCACATTTCAATACAACTGCAGATTGTGTTGAACGTTTCTGCTTCACGTTGTTCCACCTTTCCTTCCCTTTCCCTCCAGTATCGGAGACCCCTATGTTTGTGATTCAAAACCGAATCCTTTTATCTTGCACTTACATTCATTATTCATTGTGTATTGTCAGTGGATTGCTACTTCAGGCTTGAATTAGAGATAATTAATCTTAGGGAAGCACTTGTAATTTTACACTTTATGAAGCACTCGTGTCTTAGCACAGCAGTGCAGTGGTGACAAAATGCTCCTTGTTGCTGTTCAGTGTCTCAATATTTGTGTGCATTCAAGTCTTTATTTTGCTTATTTGTCTGTAGACTTACGTTGTGGCAGGCATGTTTGTGTTTTGCTTGAGAAGAACTTTTGTTAAGTCATCTTTCCTTTATACAGCTTTTTTAAGCAGAACTAGATTAAATTGACATTTAAATGGTAAGGTTAAAAGACTTCTATTCTTACTACTGAAGAGGAAGTCTTGGAAAAGTGCTGGAGGAGTAAGCGCTCCTCTTCAGAGCAAGAGGAACGAAGCAGGCTCCCACCTTGGCGTGTTTTGAAAGCGGTACCATGTGAAGGAACACTGACACATTCATTTTCCTTCAGAAGCTGAGTTAAATCAGTCGTTGGTAATTGCGCAAATACCGTCTGCACTTAGGAGCTACGGCTTGATGTTTTCCATCTGGTGGTGAAATGTTTTTCAACCTTCTTGCTCTGCGCAGTGCTCTCAAGGAGCAGGAGCAGTGTGTGAGCATCTATGTCAGAAGTTTTCTCAGGAATTTCATTTCATGTGTTGCAACCTTTTTGTTTAGCTTACACATCTGTGCGGGGAACAGTTTGTGTTCTGGATCTTAAAATAGCTGAGAAATAGTTCTAAAAGTATGGCTATCTCCTGACAGTACTTAAAACTGATATTTCTAGAATGCCAAAAGAATACAGTTTCAGGAAGAGCTTTAAAAGGTCCTCTTACATCTCTTGAGCTGTTTTTGCCTAATTGTTTTCAGGAATTAATTGCTAAATAGGGCATGGCACTCCTCAAAATGAGGCTTTTGATTACACTTTGTGAAAACGGATGCATCATAAAAATATTTAATATAATTTTTGCATATTAATAGGCTTTTCACAGCAAACATAATTAGTTTGTAGAAATGTTAATCTTACCAGAGTCCTTGAAAACAGAAACCAGGGAAGAGTAATTAAAATTTTAAATAAGATTGCATTATACTCCATGCAATTTGTATGGACTAGAAAAACACAGCTACAACCTGCATTACCCCGTGATCCTGACCTTGTAAGCGGAGTCAAGAGTTAGCATTTGTTGTTAGTACAACTGATGGCCAAACCGGCTGACCAAAATGCAGCGCTTTCCATTATTAGCCAATTACAGCAATGCTAGTAATTGTAGTCTAATTACTGCTAGTGCCCGGCAGTCGATGTGCACAGCCCTCACCCTCCTGGCTGGTCCGGGGTGTCCCCAGCGCCCCGAGCTCCTCGTCGGGAGGAGGATGCTGGGGGTGGCAGCTCCTTCCTTCTCCGCTACCAGCTGCCCCCTGTTCGTTTTGACATGCACTTAGAAGATTGTTTTTAAGCTTTTAAACTCTTTCACTGTGGCTTCCGTTTTGTGGTGTGTGTTGTTCGTCAGTGCTGAACCCTTTTGTGGTGCTGAAGTGCAGAGGGTTTGGGTTCTGCTCGCAGTAGTTGCCCTGGGAGCTGACACGGGTTTGAGCCTGGGATCCAAGCGGAGCGGCTTGGCAGACTGGAAGGATAATCTGATCGGGAGGAGAGTCGTGCCAGCTGTTGGATGTGATAGGGCAGGGGTTCCTCAGATGCCATGGACTGGATGGTGTGTTTTTATAATTTTGTTGCTGGAGGAGGTTAACGTCCGGGAAACTGGAATTCTGGATTTTTAGGAAGAGGTCTGTTCAGATTAGATCTGGTCCAGAATTGTAAATGTTCGGATGGTCTGTCTTTGTAAGGATCTCATAAGACTCAGGTTTTTCTTGAACTGTGTTATTTTATTCATGTCTTAAATACTAAGTTTAGCTGAAGCTGAGACAGATTTGCCACTGGGCTGTGTGAAGTGTAGCAAAACTGGAGGGGAGTCATGTTAATAAAACTTACGTCTGACTTTTCCTGGGATCAGTTGCTTGGCCTAGCCTATGCTCTGTGACAGCTTAATAACGAACTAGAAATACTGGGAATGCCAGCCAGAATACCTGGACAAAATTTTGTCTTTTTCTTCCCTATCCCTTGATGCCAAATCTTTCCTAGTTCTGTGCATAGGGCTTTTCTTCTGATACACCTCTCTGACGGGTCATGGTTTACATCCTTACTAGAGGACTAGTTTAAAAACAAACAGAATGCTCACAATGCTTGTTTGTTTAGGTGTGTTGGGAAATACTGCTCGTATAGGTAAGTCTGTTGGTAAGCAGGTGTCTTGTATTTTTGTATGGGTGGTGATGGATAGGTTACATGGGCATCCTGTTGTCTGCTGCTGTTGCTCTATTCCTTTACAAATATCCATCTCTTATGACAGAGAAATGAGAATTATTCTCAATGTAGGATAATAGCATCTAATTTCTACCTTTTCACATTTGAGGAAGGTCCAGAGCTTGGAAGCAGCCCTCATCTGCCACGTGCTCTGGCAGCCTCTGCCGAAGTTGTTATACACATAAGGTCGATTAACCACCTGTGAGGGTTTGGCTTAGGTCAAAGTATTCTGTGCTCAAGAACAAAGAATCAAAATGTGTGTTTCCAGTGTAAACCCAGTAGAGAATTAAAGTGCTTGGTCACTTAGAGGTAATCTGCAACGACCTGGGAAGTGTTTGTGGAATTTGCCCATGGTTAAACTAGCAGAAATACCAGGTAAGGGATTGAGGGAGGAACTGAAACTGAAACAGTCATTAGAAGGTCCAAACTCCTCTCTCTTTTCCCCTGCCACGTTGCAGGTCTTCTGTTTTTAAATCTTGAAACTGTGTTTTGAATAATTTCTCTACACTGCATGACCAGGTAATTTGTGTACAATTTTCAGATTAAAATTCTGTTTGCAGCTTTGATTAGGCTCTGCGGTATGTTGGGAGTTCTCCATATCTGCACCTGGATCTCTGCATCATGGATAAGAAATGTTATTATCTCATTATCAGGCTTAGCAGACATGCACAACTTTGCCGTGCCCCTGTACTTTATCCCCCTGCTACTCAGTGCACACTTCCATTGATTGTTTTTGGGAGAGGGAGGTGTGAGGTTTTCCTTTTGCTGGTCTCGTAGTTTACTGGCAAAGACATTTATGATCTCCTGCCTTCCAAGTGCTTTCCCTGTTAATGTGCTACCTCTAATATTTTGAAGTTTCCGAAGTATTTCCTAGAAAAAAATATTTCAGTCCTTCATGACAGTAGCAGGTGCTAGGACTTTTAGTCTATTGTCAAGGCGATTAAAGAGCAGTGCTTTTTCATTCAGATTTAAGATCTATAGCAGATGCAGGCTGTTTCATCTCCTTCACTAAATGTGTTTTCCCAGCCTTAATAAATAAACTCTTGTCTTTTGCATCAATGCTATTTGCCGTTTAATACCTGTACCTCTAATTTCACATATAGTACTAACGCTTTTCTTCTCTTACATCTGAAATTGCTTTATTTCTTAGTGTTAGCATTCCTTTCTTGTTACTTACCCTGCTGTGTGTCTGTTATATCCTCCTCAGCCTCCTCCTTGAATAATTACTTGTAGCTCAGTCTGTTTATTTCCCATCATCCTGGCATTAATATACAAGTAGTTGTGAGATGTTTTATTCCCTTTCTTGGTAGAGTAGTTTTGTTTTCTCCTTTCATTCCTTCTCTCCTGTTTCTTCTTTTTTCCCCATCTCCAGGCTTGGCATTTCAGTTCCTGACTTGGCTGTCTTTTTGAGAAAGCAAGTCTTGCATCCACTGCAGTCAGGTTTTTGTGTGTCAGATCCGCGGGCAGGAGATGAGATGGGCTTTCAGAGGGGAGCAGCATCTAGACAAGAGCGTATGTGCTCTCGGAGGGCTGCGATCCGCTACTGGTATTCTTCTGTGTAGCTCCACATCTGGTAGGCAGGCCTGTCCGAATCCACTTCCTTGGATTCCAAAAGTAATGTGGAATGAGAGAGGAAGGATTCACTGGAAAAGCAACAATTTGGTCACTTCTAAGGGGGATTTATCACTTGGTGGCACTATATGGAGAGATGCAAATCTGAGAAAGTAAAGTGCAAAGGGAATCCATGGTGGTAAAAACAGTGAAAATGGAAAGAATTTAGGTCAAATATAAATGTGGGTAGAATGAGGATAAGGACTTTTAATGACAGGAAAAAAATTGCTGCAAACAGAAATTAGTGGAGGGTAACGTGGTTAACCGTGGAAGAGGCAAAGATGAGATCCATTGCAGAATAATTTGGAGCAGATGGGAGGTGGAAAAAAAATGATGAGCAAAGGTGCCTAACTGTAAAAAGCTATAAAAGTCAAGGTGACAGATGAAAAAAGTGCTCTAGTAAACAAATTACAGAACCCAAATCGCTTCTTCCCTTGCTGAAGGGAAGGAAATGGGAGAGAAAGAATCAGAGGTGACAGTGAAGTTTTGATCCTGAGGGAGTAAAAGTGCATGTGTTATTTAAAACAAAAGGAGGACTAACAAGAGATTAAGAAAGGCAGGCATGCTCAGTCCTAGAAAGAATCTGTCTCTTATAATGGTGTGGTAGCTGTGGGAGAAATAGCTGACACTTGGACCATCTTGAAGGAGAAGTGCTGAATTGTTGCCATGTATTTCAATAGATATGCAGAAGTGGTGGCTGAATTTGTGGAGAACCTGTACTTCCAATCTAGTTGTTCTTATGAAAGGGTTAAAAGTACTGATATAGCACCAAAATCAGTATGTGGGCGTTGCAATGTTTACAATTGCACTAAGGGCATTAGGAGTATTTCGTATTACTGTATTATATTTTGCTCCTGTGAAACTTGAACTGCTCTATAGATGCCATGTGATAATAACGATGACTCAGTTTGCTTTTTTTAATCACTTAATTGTCTTATCTCTTGTGTGTAGATATTTGATTTAATGGATGCCAAAGCCCGTGCTGACTGCATAAAAGAAATAGATCTTCTAAAGGTAAAAAATACTTATCTTGAATAAAAATGCAACCATTATCAAAGTACATTATTTGTTTCATAGATACACCTGACATGTCCACTGGTAGCTGTGTAGAGCTTTACTAAATCTCACTTAAGGGATCTACAATCTATAATTGCTTTAAAAGTTAAAATAGAGAATTCAATCCTATCGAAAAATGTGTAACTTCTCAAGTAGAAGTTTCTACTAAACATGTGATATTGTAGTTAAGTGTCTTGTGTGCAAGAAAAAACTGATTTCAAAAATTGGCCCAGCTGTTTCATCAAGTTTTATCATACTATTGCACAGATGCATTGAAAGAAAAGATCCTTTAAAGTACTGACATGAATCATCGTCTCGATCCTAAAACTCCACCATGTTCTTGCAGGCTTGCTGCATGTTACTGCAAAATGTTCGTCTGTAAATGCTTTTCATAAAAGAATGTACCGTTTGTATCATACTATATTTCAGGTGTGTTATTTGCCTAAATAAAAATGTTTCATTCATAAAATATAAGACACTACACTAAAACATGCATTGTAAATCTTTTCTTAGCAACTGAATCACCCAAATGTAATAAAATACTATGCGTCATTCATTGAGGACAATGAACTGAACATAGTCTTGGAATTAGCTGATGCTGGAGATCTTTCTAGAATGATAAAGGTAGGAATTGACTTTTAAAAATTATTATTGCTAAAAGGTTTCAGTGTTAAACTTCTTTAACTTCTCGGTCTGTTTGCTCACTGGTGGTTTGAATGCAGTTAAAATGGCAAAAACTGTGGAGAAAAATTGAGTATTTGTACTGACTTTTTTATGTACGCCCAATACTGATGCTTAACAAAAGTATTTTTTACACTGTTAACTATAGTGTAAGTGCAGGTGAGGACATCACTAGACTTAATTATATTATTTTCTGTGGGGAGAAAAAAAAAAAAGCTAATTAAAAGCACTCTCATCACCATTTAGAAGAGTGCTTTTTGATGGCTTTCCTGATTTTGGCACAACTGTGTTTTGTGTTAGAACTTTCTGTACTTTATGATAGTCTTGAAAGCAGAGGGGGCTGGTGTCACAAGGCAGAAGTGATTTTCTCTGCGTCTTGAGCTCATACTGCTAATCACTTTAGCAAACAAAATAATGATTGAAATGGAAACCACTGCATGGTTTTGTAGGCCTAGTTAAATATGTTATCTTGAGATTAGCATATTTTGAGAATGTATTTTGTAATTTGGTTGAAATCACGTACAGTGAACTTGCGGATAAGTGATTGTGTGCTATAGGTTAGGTGTTTTTTTTGTATTCTTAAGTGCCAGTTCTTTAGCTCATTGGAAAAAAATTATCTAGGAGCTGTTGTATGAACTTCATATGCTGAAACTTGCATTAACTTTTAATCAGCTTTTTTTTTTTAATCTTTGTTTGTCATCTGACAACCACCTCCCCTGTTTCCCTACCCTTTTTCCACTGGGTCTTGGTTTTATTAAGTCCCTTTGGTGTACTTTCTTGTGTGTGCACCAACTTTATTGTTGTCAACATAGTGTAAGTCAGGGAACAAACACCGCCAGTCCATTAGCATTCTCTCAGCAACTGCCAGGCACAGAACAGAGTTGTGCTGTTTTGTTTAGGACCTACATGAATGGAGAATGTTAATTTCTTCATTAATGACTCTCATAGTTATGTGTGTTTTTTTGTTTTTGTTTTTTTTTTTTCCTTTGAGCTTTTTGGAGAATGTTCCCTTCTAGATTGATAACTGTAAGGTAGGACGGTCAAAATTGGGTTCTAAACGGGTTGACAAGGTTCTGTTAATATTTATATCCAAATCTGATATTTTTCTTCATCTCATGAATTATTAATTCTGTGGGCTTACATTTCATAAAACATAAAGGAAGGTTTGTCTTTTCTTTGCAGTGTTCAGTTTTGACACAACAGTTATTAATATGAGTACTCTGTGACAGATTGCCTTATGGCATGTCTGGTCTTATGACCCATTGAAGCTTTTTCTGCCCTCCTTCTCCCCCCTTCTTTTTTTTTTTTTTTAATCCAGTGTGTGAATAATGGCTCCTTCAGTGCAGTTGGCCTCATTACACCTTGTCCAAGTCGGTGGGTATTTCTTTCAGGCTCGATCTTGGAGGCAGTTTGTGATTCTCCTCTTAACACAGGGATCATGTTTAATGTAGCAAACTTAGATTGCTGTTTGATGTTAATGACAGCCTATCAGGCTATTATTAAATATGTATGAGGTGTCACAATGCACTCAGTCTTCATGCTGCTTGTGGAGGAAGTGATTTGGTAGACTATTTGGATGATATCAGCGTTAAGTGTGGATGCATCGGTTACAGTGTCTTTTGAACAAAATAGTGTAAAAATTGCCTGAAAAATAAAAAATATGTAATGGGGTGGAAACTTCCTAGCAAAATATCTGCCTGTCACGTTACAAAGGTCAGTAACTGTGTTGTGTTGGTAAAAAATAAATAAATAAATAATGAAGCCATGCTTTGGTTTCCAGTATTCTTGCTAGTCTGCTGCTTTAAGTTTGTTGGAGGATGTCGTGACACCCCCAGAAGAGTGGTTGGGTATCTGGCTGCTGTGTGATTTGTAGAAACAAGGTTGGAGCATGTTTTTGAAATTGTAAATGACCACAGTTTGAATGACAGTGAAACCACTGCGAATGTCAAGGAAAACTCCTTAACTGGTTTACTTGGGTATTTGTTATGACATTATTGGCACATCGGAGAATGCTCGCAAAGCTGCTGTGCCTCACAGTGCACCTTAATGAATTCTTTAGTTCTTCCCTTAATGAACCACGTCGTCGCTGTCCGGCTTTTATACTGTCCCTCTTGTTACCTGTGAATAATACTCTCTTTGTCCCCACTGAGTAGACAACTGAGGAAAATCACTTGATGTATTCATACTGAGGACCAATAATGGATTCTAATAGAATTCATAGAATTTGCTGTATGGAGGAGAAAAAAAAAAGTAAAAAGTTGTGCATTGGCATTTACGAATCTCATAATGAAATCAGAAGCATCTCATGCGTGCTCTCTCTTCTCTCCCTGTGCCCCCCTGCCCCAATTTAATCCGGTGATTGAATAAGAATCTCACTTTATCCCTGCCCCCCCGGATGTTTCATCTCTCACAGAAATATGTTTCTGTACAGCCTTTGTTTTTAACAGCCAAATCCTTGACCATGTCACGTTAGTCACCCAGAAGAAGAGAATTACTGGTGTCTGGGAGATACTCACTGGGTTATAAACTTGGTTTGGCACTGGAACATAGAGCTGGGTACTGCGTAAGTGCTGTGTAGAGATGGGGGAAGAAGGAAAGAGCAAGTCTAGATCGCTGGGTAGTATTGCAGTGAAAAGATGGCAAATAAACAACTGCTGTACCTGTTCCCAGTTGCTTATGGTTGTCAGGGTTTGTGGTCTCCACTGTGCAGTGTGGTGGTCTGAGGGTGATGCAGCTCCCAAGGTTACAGGTAGCTGATGGAGCCCCCGGGTTGCCTCGTCACACCACCTCCTTGCAGTGCAGACGTGTTGTAAAGCAGGGCTGGGGCTTCATCTCCTTTCCTATTAGTCACAGCTCTCTTCCACCACAGAGACGGGTTGAACAGCGTTCTGTGGGAGCAAAACTGCTGACTTGGACAGGATTTTTTTTTTTTATTTTTAAGCAACAATTGATAGATATTGGATAAAGTAAATGCCATAAACAAAAAAGAATCTGCTAATTGCATTAGCCAAGAAACCACATTAGAATGATTCAGGAAAAAAAAAAAAAAGCAAGCTTGTGCTAAACGTGCTGAAATAATATAATTTCAAGTCTTGCAGAATAATTAGGATGCTTTATTTAAAACTAAAGTTACTAGGTGTAAGAAGGGATGTTTTGAAGACACTGCAATGTTTGTTTTAAATATGATCAGCAAAAAGCTCCTAGGTCTATTTCCTTTTTATAGATTTTTTTTTTTTTTTGGCAAATAATCTTACTACACCAAAAAAAATGCAAACTTTAAACTGAATATGTCAACCAGATCTTAAGGAACTAAATCATGTTTTGGGAGTGAGCTTGAAAGCTTTCATCTAAAAAGTTGAAAATCTGTTAGCTAGCAGCTTTGTCAAGAAATGGGGAAAAAAAAAAAAATCAAATTCCACAAAATGTCACGTAGGCACTTTACACACTGCTCAGAGAATGCTTTAATGTATATTTTTTTCAGGGTTAAATTTAAAAATAAAACACTACAATTACCTAAGTTAAATAGGCAAATATTTTGAAACAGGAAAAATTTGTAAATGGTATAAACTTCATACTGATTCCTCTTTTTTTTTTGTTTTGTAGTTGGGAACAGTGTATTCTTTGTCCTTATCTATCTATCTATCTAGTTGTGCGTGCAGGGTGAGTGTATATATTTGGATGTTTGTATATTTATATATTTAAATGGGACAATTTAAACAGTGATAGTTATTTCCTTGCAAGCAACTGACGTGTATCTAAATCGCCAGTTGTGGCGTTGCAGTAGCTGGGCCTCTGCTTAGGCAGGTTTTAAGTCTCATTGATTACCATTTTGATGTTTCACCTCTGATGGATATTTTGGGCTTCCCCGTGTGAAATAGCATCAGGCAGCTCTCTTCTCCACGTGGCCTGGGATGCAAACCCTCCCTCCTCTTTTGATGCCAAAAGATGTTAGCAGTGAGCTTCTTTGGAACTCATTGGCAGTGCTGAAGGTGTACTGCAGGCTTTTTGGTACATTTCAGAGCACACATTGGCTCTAAGTTGACTTTGTTTGATTGGAAGAATGATATTCTGTGCAAGCTGACCACTTCAGAGTGTGATTCTGAAAGATGTATGATTTAGTAGAAGGCTAAGGAAAAGTGCATTATGCTGCCAAGGTGTGGTTTTTTTTTTTCATTTGTTTTAAAATCCAGTAAGCATTTCTTCTGAAAAACTGTAGCTCTCATGTAATAAAGCAGATATAAAACACAGAAAGTGGACTTCTCTTCGAGTGATGGCCGTGAAAACTCACCCGAACTGAAATTCTTTGAAGAGAAGAGTTCATATTGCCCAGCAGGAATTGCAGGAGCACAGCAGCCCAAGTGGTGAATTCCCATACACGCAGAGCTGCACGAACCTCTTGCATCTCCTAGTGCCGGCAGCACTGTGTGCCACCCGAGTGACTATGAATGCTTCAATCTATAGCACAGGTGACCGAAATGAAATTGTTTTGCCAGAAATAGCTTTTTCCCAGATGCTTTGGATGAGCGTAAACTTTCCTGTCCTTTGAAGGGTATTTATTCTTTCTAAAAGCAGAGAGAAGGGAGCAGTCTGAGCAGAACGCAGACGAACGAGTACATGGGGACACGCAGCTGGGCGCTCCTGGAGCAGGGAGAGGATCTGACTGGGACTGGGGAAGGCAAGTGAGCTGGGACTAGCTGGTGAGCAGTTCGTGAGACAAGGTAGGCTGGGAAGTGGCCACACAAGGCGTTAGAGGCTGAGGAGTGTAGGAGAATGAGAACAGGAGTAATGCACTGGGAGAAATGGGAGCCCCAGTGCTGAAGATGAACACAGTGAGCCGAGTGAAGGACCGACTGTTTCCAGAAGGTAGGACAGCCTGTGCGGGGACCCTGGGCAGACAAATGGACTGTCAGTAGGTGGACAGCCTGGCTGGGGTAATTTGGACAGGCTGGGGACAGGCAGTGATTGCAAAAACAGAGAAAATGTGTTGAAGAGACAGGAAAGGGGAGGGGGCAGGTCTGGGACGGGGGGTAGAGGAGAGGCAGGCTGCGCAGGAGTTACAGATCCCCCAGAGGTAAGGGGAGCACAAAGAAGAGCCTGTCCTGCAGGGGTACTGCCCTGCTAAGAGTGGAAGGGGACTGATGGTTCAGGAGTGCTGCTGTTCTGCTGCTGTCAGCAGACGTGCACGAAGTCCGCTGGCGTACCCATCTGGTACCTCCTGAAGGATGATGCTCTGTTGTGCAAGTTGCTTGGTCAGCTCCAGCACTAGCTGTGGCTGTAAAAGTGCCAACTCTGGGAAGCTGCATGGAGCGATATGATGGAGAGCCTGCATCTCTGTTGTTATTTTTATGCTTCTTTTAAATCCAGGGAATTGCATATAACCTAAGGAAGCAACACTGAATCTGCAAAAGCAGGCATTCAGACCTAGCGAATTATACAGCTGAGTATCTTACACTCCAGCAAATCACAGGTTTAGCTCTTCCTTGACAAACCACTGTTCTGCTCGGTGTTAAGGATGCAGCTACTCTGGGTGGGAATTATGGTTGTGCAGTGCGCGCTGTAATTTGTTGTGGCTGCGCTGCCGCCTTTGCTGTGGCTGTAGTTTCCAAGGCAGGGAATTAAAGGAAGACAAAGGTTTCCTGGTTAATGCAGTTGAATGCTGTTCCAGAGACTATTCTTTCTTACTGCCTCTGGTACTGGTCGTAAGGGATACTGTATAAACCCCTTCAACTGCTTTTTTGATGGGAACTGTAATTGCTTATTCTGTATTTCTGATAATCAAGGTAGAACCGGGGTTTGATTTGTAGAAGTACTGAGCGTTCACAGCTTCATCTGATCTGAGTGGAAACTGTGCTTTGAAGATGAACTGTTTCATAAAGCTAAGTATGTTGAAAAGGAGGTGCTCAAGATTGGTGCCAAAAGTAATTAACACTTTTGATCTTAATTCTTTGCTCCCCATTCTAGTCTGTAAAATAGGGATATTACTATCTCATCAGTTTTAAGGCCATTTGTGAAGATAAACCTCACGAAGTTTATTTCATGAATTTGATGTTCCAAGGATGTGTATCAGGAAGCTCCCTTCCCCAGTTTATATTTAATAATAGGCTTTGAATAGTGCACGCTAAATAAAGCCTTGAGACATTTTGAAACTGCTCATTAACTGAGTGTCATGAGTGAATGAGAAAAGGGTCTTTTGAAATAATAATTAAAAAAAAAACAACAACACAACTGAAAACTGCTCGCACACTCTCGGGGGAAGAAAGTCTGGTGGCTTTAATTCTGAGGGTTTTTATACGCATATTTGCATCCAAATGCTTGACATCGTGATTTTGAAAGAAGTATTTTTTTAAAAGTAGTTTTTAGGCATTTTTTTTTTCATGATAATGATGTATTAGGACTGGCAAATGCAAGTTTTAAAAAGTGTATCCTGACTTGTAGCATTTTTGTTTAGCATTTGCTTATGTTTTATAATACAAAGCAGTTTAGCATCTTTGTGAAAGTATGACATTAATAAAAGCATCAAATATTTGCATTTTTTCCTCAATATCCTTTCATTTTGTGCCACCTTTATTCTTAGGTTGTTTTTCTTGTGTGGGCATTTTGGAAAATATTTGGAAAAGACAGCATCACTCAAAGAAGCACATAGTACTGGGGATGCTCTAACACAGCATTTGTTACATAGAGACCAAAAGATCAAAACTAAATGATTATTTTTTAATGCCTTTTCTTAAATGCTAAACTTGGGGCTTTGAACCAGTCAGGTTAATTTTTGCCACTAATGTTTTTTAAAGCCACTAAAAAGCTTTTTCTTAAACTTTTTGTTGTTGTTGTTGAATTGAAAAAATGTCTCCTTACTCAACTTGGTTTATGTGTGCTAGTTGTGTAGTAAGTAACAACCGAGGCTGTTCCCAGAGGAAGCAGAGTCACTGTGAGTGCAGCTGTACAGTCACGAAAGAAAAAGGGAAGGCAGAGCCGTGTCGGGGCAGGGAAGCTGCTTCTGGTAAGCTCTTGCTCCCCGTACATGTGCTGTCCCCTCACCTTGCCTCTGAGCTCGCAGGCGAGCAGTGGCAGCAGGTAAGGTACCTGTGTGTGCCAGGGGAAGGAATGCTGATGTCTGCCTCTGCCACTGGGACAATGAGAATAACCGGGCAGATTTCCTGCTCAAATCAGCGCTGTTTTGTCAGATGGACAGTCCCCGTCTCGTAGACAGTGTGCCTGAAGCTATTGTGTAAGCTGGCTGGCATTCCTCTCAAGGCGTGTAATGGTGTCAGTCATCTACGTGCAGTTAACTTGGTGTTAAACTTCCCTGCTCTGTTCGGATAGATCCAGCTGCAGCAGAAGTGCTTGGGGTGTTTCATCTCCGCCTTCACCCACTGCAGCAAGAATTGTCTGCCTCCCTGACTCTTCTTCAGAGAGAAGGGCGAACGGAAAGGTGTTCCTAACCAATGGTTCTTAGTGCCTTTCTTGTCTGAGATGTCCTGCAAACAGTGCTGGAGGATTATTTTTAGGTTTTCACCCAGTTTCTGCAAATTTTCCTATGTCAGTGTTTGTACTGTGTGAGTAACTTGCTGAGAACGGAGAGAGGATTTCAAATTTGTCTGCCTTATTTGTAGGAAAATGAAAAACCAAAACAAAAACCTTAAAATGGTAACCTCTGTATTTACTGTGTCATGCCATTGCTTTTTATTAGGAGGTAGAGTTAATGATTCAAACACAGATCTCACATCTTCATGCTGTACCAGGTTTCCCAAGGGGATTTATTGGAGAGAGATGCATGTAAACAAACACTGTTGAATTTAAACATGTGGCTGTGTGTTTTGAGAAGCCCTGCTCAGCGGTAACTGCAGGGACAATGAAAATGATGCAGTATTAGAAATTGTATTCTAGTGGCTCTGCAAGTAGATCTGGTTTTGTTAGGTGATCTTGATCTCCAAACGCTCTGTGTTCCTTTTTTTCTTTTTTTTTTCTTTTTTTTTCATGAGCAAACCCATTAGGTGGAACAGAGTGACTCTAGGTCAGGTAAAATGAAACAAGTCCTTGAAAAGGCAGTTGGATGGAGATAAATATCTATCTTGAATATATCTCTCTATATATTCAAGTGATTTTGGTCAGAGCTCTGTAAGGGATCACAGTTCAATCAAGAATGTTACTAGCAGTCTAATTAATAGATTATTAGCATAAAAATATATACTAAACATGGAAATAACAGAATTTTGACTTGTATTTTTCCTGCAATATTTCTGTTTCTTTTAAGTAGATGTCTTTATTTTGATTGTGTGTGAAAGGAGAATATGTTTGAGAAGTTTGTCTCTTTTTATTTATTTATTTATTTGTTGTTAGTCTGTTTCTCCTTGGGGGAGGGGCGCACACTTTCCTTTTGGTAGCCTGGCATTCTGCTGAACAGAGCCAGACAAAGCTCCTGGGACACTGCTTTTGTGCTAGAACTGTAGAACCTTTTAAATAGAAAATAATTTGTATAGAAACTCCATTTCTAGATGTGAGTCTCAGAATCATGCAGGTGTTGCTATCCATCTCTACCAGTCTTTTTTGATCCAGAAAACCCACGCCAGTTCGTGTTTGTTCCTGTGGCATTGACAAGGAGACTCCTGCCTGCACTGCCGTGGTTTCCCACTGCGACTGCACAGCCTCCTCTGCCCTGTCTCTGTTCTCTCCGAGCCAGCGGTGTGCCCAGGTGGCCAAGAAGGCCAACAGCATCTGGCCTTCATCACAAATGGAGGGGCCAGCAGGACCAGGGGAGTGATTGTCCGCTGGTGACACCTCAAATACTGCACTGAGTTTTGAGTCCCTCCATACAGGCAGGGTATTGAGGTGCTCGGGCATACGCAGGGAAGTGCAACAAAGCTGCTGAAGGGACTAGAAAGCAAGACACATGAGGAATGGTTGTGGGGACTTGGGGCTACTTAATTTGGAGGAAAGGAGGCAGACAGCAGGCCTCATCTCTCTAACTACTGGAAATGAGGTTTTAGAGAGGAGGGTGTCAGTCCCTTTTCTCAGGTGACAAGTGTCAGGACGTGAGGAAACAATCTTCAGTTGCAACAGGGGAGGTTTAGATCAGGTGCTAGGAAGAATTTCTTCATGGACAGTGGTGAGTCCCATCCCTAGAGGTATTTCGGAGATGTGTAGATGTGGTGCTAAGGGACATGGTTTAGTGATGGGACTCGATAGGTCAGGTTGGTGGTTGGACTTGGTGATCTTGAAGGTCTTTTCCAACCTAGAGGAATGACTCTGTGATCCTACATTTAAAAAGAATCCCAAAGAAACGCAAATAGAAGTTTCTAAGAATGTCGTTATGTGTTAGGTGGCAATTCCTTCCTGCATCCTTTTCCTCTTGATGAAGTTCAGATACCTTCCCAGAAGTATGTGCTTGTTGATTCACCGCGTTCTGATAAGTCGAGGTAATCAAATAGCAAAAAGTAACTTCATGATTTTGTAAGCCACCAGTGAAGTCCTGAGAACAGACACAGTTGCCATCAGAATGTGAAAGAAGGAAAAGGGAATTTCTTTAAAGCAAGGAAATGATCATTCCCTTTTTACTTTTTCCCTAGATTCTCTCTTTCAGAAGGCAGCTCTAGCCTAGAGCATGCACAGCAGCAAGACTCAGGTGAATGTTCTTCTGGGCTAGTTTGACACTAATTTAGGAGCAGAATTTTTTTTTACACTGACTCTGTAAAAGCTGTTCAAATAATCAGTTTATCATCTCTCTGGAAGTGATGTTCACAAACCTCTTCATTTCTAGAGTCTAGCTTTCGTCTTAAACCCCCATTTTTTAATTCCTTCCCCCCCCCCATGTTTACTGAGGTATAAACCAGCCTAAATCATACCTTAAAATTCTGTGAGATGCTACCATCAGAGCTGAACACTATATATATATATATATATATATATATATATATATATATATTTTTATATAAAGCATGGCTACTGAGGAATAGGCAGCCATACCTGAAATCTGTAATTTTACTGAAATCTTCTGTTCTTTGTCCATCTGCAGGAAATCCTTAGGTTTCTTACCAGAGCCAGACATAGTAGCCCTGCATACTTCCTTTAGATTTATTCTCCCAGATGCCCTTGTTAAGCCTAGATAAGACCATTTGCTAATTGCTGTCACTTTTGCTTTTGGAATTTGACCTTTAAAGCATCATTTTTAGAAACCCAGTATAATTCCATGCTTTCATATTGACTTCAAACTTTTTCCCCGTCTATCTTCCACTTTTTTTTCCTGTCTCCAAGAAATTGAATGGCATACGCTGTTTATGTGCAAGGCAGCTATATTTAACTGTACTAGGATGGAAACATTTGGAGAATATTTCATTTTTCTTCTAACAATTCATTAGGGAAAACCTGGAGAGTTCTATTTTCCCATAATGAAACTGCTCAGTAAGACTGTAAAAAAGGGACAGAAAGACAAACTGGTGATATAACTTGCCTACCTTAAAGCTCTTTAAGGCATTTGAGTAGCAAATCTACATGCAGAAAAAAAATCCCGTTATATTAAATGACTGAATTGCAGTTTTATCTGTACTGACATTGTGAAAACTCTTCTAAGCACCTTTTTGTGATTCCATTCTCAACGATGTAGGTGGAAGTTTCATGGGGTACGGCTTTTGAAATGGCTTGTTCGTGCTAGGAGACAGTCTGCTGCGTGAGCATGCTCGGCGTTCTCTATTTACCTGTTAAAACACTAGCTTGCAACACAGCCCAGGTTTTTAATGCACATACACTAACAATTTATTTTTGCCCAGTTTCAACAATGTTGAAGCTGATCTTTCACCTCAAACAGGACTTAGGCTTTTTTTAAATGTCACACGCTAGAAGGTCAAGGATCAGCGGGACAACAGGACTGCCCCGTGAGCCTCAGATATGTGGAAGAAGCAAGAGAATAGGAAAACGCTGAAGATGAGATTAGTTCAGAAAGCTTTATGTCAGGGCATGCTTCTTTAAGGTCAAATTTGAAGAGGTGATGGTAACGTGGACTACGAAGGGTAACTTTTGATTGCATGGACCTTAGACTGCTTAATACACAACAGCACTAGGCAGTGAGCTAACACTGAAGTGCTCGTGGTGCTGCTGTGCCCTGCTACAATGACGGATGTTATTCTTTTGCTGTTGTGTCTTTTGCCTTTTGGCTTCTCCAAAGGAAATGGAGAAACCTGCAACCATTAGAACTGCATTTTTCATTGGAGACTGTTTTAAAATAAGGGAGAGAGAGAAAAGCATCCTGCTTTGAGTGCAGTTAACACATGCTATATGGATTTAATTATGCTGTTTGGCATAAAACAGGTGTAAATTTGACTGTTTCCAATCAACTTATATTTCTTGTTAGAAGGTAAGGGTCCATCAAGAACGGGATTCCATTTCTTCATTGACTTTTCCAAGAACACTGTGTACTGGACTGTTTCCTAGAAACATACAATTTGTTTCAGCATCTAGTTTTTGCAAAATCAGTCCTTCCTAGTGGTGGAGACTTTTCATCACTGTCTTGCTTATTGGTGGACAGTAGCCCAAGAAACCATTGAGAATATATATTTTGATGAAAAGTAACTAATTACTACACAAAATAATGTTCAGTGAATTTATCGTGAACATATAGGCATTTTCGCTTGTATAAATTTAGAAATAATCCAGTGTCTTTGTTCAGTTTACATATTTTTAGCAAACTTAACAGCTCTCTTTGACATCCTCTCTAGATGGATAAACATACAAAATCTACAGGGCTAATAAGTGATGTTTTCAGGAAGAGAAGTTATTAGTATCATGAAAAATGGTAAATGCTTTCAGTAGAATGAGACTACATCTTAAATTGTTGTTATGTTGCATGCTGGCACTGTAAGAACTGAAGCAGATTTTGTAGTGAAAGCCATCAGTGTATTTTTAAAGTACATAGGAATGGAAATCCATAATGGAAGGTATTTGTATTTCAGACATTTTGTGAATGGTGTTTCATCACTGCTTGTACTTAGATTTCAGTTAAAATAAATAAATAAAATCAGAATGTTTAAATAAAATACCTAGTTATAATTATGATAATTTCAGAATGCATTTTAAATCAAGGAACTACGCTTTCATGTGCACATACTTACATGTATTGTGTGTTTGTTTTTAAATGAAAAGAAACCTGGTCTCCATCTTCCTGTTGACATCAAACAATCCTCTGATATGCAAATCCAGCTATGGGGAGAACAGATACACAGGGCTTGTTTGGATTCAGTCCAAGACTGAGAAAATTATATTTAAACAAGTAATTTATATTCTTTGCCTCATTTAAATGAAAATGCATTTTCAAAATCGTCCCTATAACTAAAAACACTTTGGTGAAATTTTATGATCCTTTGTATGACTGATGCATTTTACAATAGCTATTTTAAAATCATTTTTCTTGTACTCCTGCACGTCTCTGTAATGTGTAGATGCAGCTGTCAACTTCTCAGTGGCACATTTGAACATAGCATATGAAAATATTTTTATTTTTCCAGGGTAATAAATGTTTGTTGTATGAACTTAGGGTGTGTATGATTGTGAAGTGTGTATGTGTGTGTACACACACTATTAAAAGACATCTAGGTATTTTTCTTTCTATCTAAATTAATTAATGCTGTTCATGTATTTCCTTCGTCAGCTTAAATCTGTCAAAATAAGGATTCTTTAAAAAGAGACAAAACGAGCAACAGTTTTTCAGTCTTCTCACCTTTAGCTGCAAAACTCATAATGATCAAACTTGCACGTTTTGACATTGGCTGAATTCCAGGTTTTCAGTATGTATTTTAGGAGGACTATATTTCAGTCCCTGAATATTATATTTGAAGGTGATGTGTTTAGCAGAGCATAATTATGTTTTACATAAGTTTTAACAGGCTATTGAACTGCTACCAGTTATTGGGAGTGGTTGATTTTACGTGATGAAAAATATTTGAACAAGAGTTTAATCACTATGAAATTTTCAGAAATAGGCAGTACTCCTTCAGTCCTAGAAACTTCAGCCATGCATAATCTGATCTAGTTTTAGGTGATCTTTCTTGGTGATTTTGTGCCACGGCTATTTTTACTCTGTTTGGACAATGAGGACATGGAAATTCAAGTTGGTGGAAGGAAGATGGTCATTTGTTCTGTGGTCACTTACTCTGCACTAGGCTGTTCTGACCACATTAATCCTGCCCTGAGAACAGTTGCATGCCATGTAAATCCTTCTTTTTTGGGGAGGGTGCTGGTGCTGGTGTGAGAGCCTGGGGAAAGCGCAATTTCATTTCACTAACCTCAATTGTGGCTAGTATGTTGACTGATTTTAAACATCTATATTGATGAAATATGTTGTAATACTTAAGGAAGAGGCTTTCTGTGTCAAGAAGCTTTCAGTAAACCTTTCTAATTAGATTGTGAGCCTCACGTATTTGATTTTTAACTAAAGGATTTTCTATTTGTATTTCTTCAGCCACTTTATGCAAGTTTTAAATTGTAATATGTATTGACTATCTTTTTTTTTTTTTCTTTTTCTTTAAGCATTTTAAGAAACAGAAGAGATTGATTCCTGAGCGAACAGTTTGGAAGTACTTTGTTCAGCTCTGCAGTGCGTTGGAACACATGCATTCTCGTCGTGTTATGCATAGAGGTAATGGAAGATCCAAGTTTTATCTTTAGTAAAACTCTTACAGTGTGAAAATGAAGCTGGTTCAATGCAAGTTACACCAAACACCAAATAATTGTAATGGAATCAGTTTCAACAGCTGACACAATGTATGTTTCTGTAATGTTTGTTAGTAACAGCAAAGTGTGGCAGAAGTTGGTGCTTTGTGTTTCCTTGGCTGTAGTCAGCATTTGTTTGCAGCACTGGCTTGTGATACGTAGTTTTCAAAGTAAGGGATAGTTGTGTAGTCATGCACATAATGGAAATCTTGCTGCTGCTTCCTCTTCACTTGCTCAATTTGATTTCCTGGCTCTTACTTTCTGTCATGTTTTTCTATATTTATCCATTTTTCCCTAGTGTTTTCTTTTCTTTTCTTTTTTTTTTTTTTTACCAAAGTATTTACCTCCTGCCATGCATCCTTGCAGTGATGTATTGGCCTTTCTCCCTTACCTGCTGGCCGTGAGCATTTTCTCCCCTTCTCTGCTTCTCTCTGCTCTTTCCAGTCTGGGTGTCAAGTACCGTGTCCCAACAGCCCCTGTAGCTGACAGCTATCCCTGTCGGGTACTAAATCTCCTCTACCCATTGTAATCCTCTGTGCTGCTGTCTCCTCCCTATGTTGTCTTCATTTTGCCTTATAACTGAGTCAAAGGAAACAGATTGTAGAATAGTTGCTTTTCAGATGTAGATTTTTTTTTTTTTTTTTTTTGCCTTGGAAATCCCTCTAGCTATGAGATGCAAGCTATATATGGGTTGTCTCTCTGGGTTCAGGTGAAATTAGATGTCTTAGGTTATCGGCTGCCTTCTCCTGGGATGCAAATAGCTGCCTAAAAGCAAAGTTTCTCAATCTCTGATGAACTGTGCCATTTGCAGCCAGAGGTGCTGCACCCTTTAGCAAAATAAACTTGGATGTGCCCCGGCAAATGGCTTTCCCTGTTGATTCTCCTTTTCTTCCCTATGCATTTGTACAAAGACCTGCACGTGCAAATTATACAAAGAGAGGGATGTAAAATTACAAATTCTTTCTATAAGATACAGATATCTCACCAGAATGCTTTCTGATGAAATTAGTTTATTTCAGTTTATTTTGGCTGAAATACTACCTTCAGAGTTTCTGGAAAATCTATGGTTATACACTGAATTACCCGTTCTGTAAGAAGATAAGGGTACGGTTAAGGTAAACTCTTCTCTTTTCACACTTAAGTGATTTTCTCTGAGTTTTGAGCCCCAGTGTGTGGGTCCTAAACTCAGTAAGAGCTGGGGACGCTTGCCAAAGAAGTAGCAGGTCAGTTTACTAAGACTAACAGTTAGGTACCTTGTTAAAAATCATAACACAAAAATCTTTGCTGTAGTCCCTAAAGGATTGGATTAAAACTTAAACTGAATATTACTTGTGAAAAATAATCGTCTGGGGTATACATTGTTATTTTTCTTTGTTTCTACTTCATTAGCCCAATTCCATTGACAAGTTCAAATAACCATTCTCCTGAGTAAAACTTTTCTTTTGTTTTAATGCCTTCTATTAAAGAGAATCAGCTACCTATTTCAAATAAATAACATCTTGCCTCTGCGGGTAATCTGATCAGCAAAAGTGATGAAAAATGTGATTTACAGTCCATGAAAACATGTTTTGGACTGTTACGTAAAGCATAATAAGAAGTTTTCTAGTTCTAATGGTAGTCCTTATAGATAGTGTACATAAAGAAGTAACAAGCTTTGCTGTATGTGTTTCTGTGATTATGGGGTGGATGATGTGGTATTTAGTGTTGTTATTGTTTTTTTTTTTTTAAATGTTTTTCACAGCTCTTAGATTTGTTGTTTGAGTGATGCTAGGACTATTAAAATAGTTAATTTAAAATTCTGAATAACGGATTCCGTCTTTCTAAAAGGCACTGTCAGATTTTGTTAGTATTACCCATACTTAAAATAGCTCTTCTCACAATCTCATACTGAGTTTTTAAATTCTGTTGTTTATTTTCAGATATAAAGCCAGCTAATGTGTTCATTACAGCTACAGGGGTAGTAAAGCTTGGAGACCTTGGACTTGGACGATTTTTCAGTTCCAAAACCACAGCTGCTCATTCCTTAGGTAAGCTTTTCTGAGGGGGAGGGGAAGGGAAGGTGGATTTTTATGTAGTAGAAATACTGTGGCCGTTCATCGGAGGGGAGGGAAAAAACATTAACATGCAGCTAATGCCATCTGATAAACTAGAATGGGCAGCCGTGTTAATGCAGAAAAGCTGTAATGCTGAGGTTGTGTCTCTTTCAGGCATTACAGGTTGCTTTTTTTTTTTCTTTGACTCATTTAATGTATGTTCTTGACTCAAAACAAATCTTCGTTATAGTAGTGTTTCCTAGAAATGATAGAAAAAAATAAGATCAATAGTACTGATGTGTTTTTTCAATTGAAGTGAACTTCAATCTGTGTTGGAAAGCATATAATTGTTTATGCCTGTATGTTGTATGGTAGTATTGAAGGCATGTTAGTGATGCTTTTTGAAAGGGCTGAAAGACAAACTTCTGTTTAAGCTAAAAAAAATAATAACTTGATTAGTTAATGATCAGCTTGGGAAAATGTCCACAATATAGTGATTGTATTTTTCTCCTTTTTCTCCTTAAAAACACAAGATAGAAATGTGGAAAAACTATTTTAATTCATTTACAGCTAGTATCTGGTATCATTTGTATTATGGTAATTGTCTAAAAAATGTTTTAAGGTTTACGTTTCTCAATTTATGCAGAATAAGTTGAGGAGAGATCCGAATTAGGCTTTATGATCCACAAAGGTTTTTCCTTTTCCTTTTTTTTTTTTTTAATGAAAGAAAAAAGATTTTTATAAACAAACAAAAAGCTTCTGAAATGTCCAATTTCTTCTTCGCCAGCATGCAAAAAAACCCACTATTTTTCAAGCAAAAATTTCTCCTGGCAAAATTTTCATGTAAGTGATATCTTGTGAGTAGCGTATGAGAGCATTTGAAGTCTGGAATGACTAAGAAGCCTTCGGAAGGGAAAAAAAGAAGTAAAGTATTTGAAAGATTCTTTGTTTAAATGCAGGGAATGGACAAATTACAGAATCTAAGAGGAACTGTTTATTTATGAAACACTTCTCTTCTACAGTAGCAGCATCTTTAAAGAGAAATGCAAGATTTAGTGTTTACAGCAGATATTTTTTTCCCCATAGTTGGCTTGTAGTTAGCATCTTCAGGTTTTGTTCCCTGAAATGTCTGTTTATTGGCGGCTGAATGCAAGCCTGGTCATTGACTGCAAAGAGTGTGAAATGAACTTCCAGACCCCTGAAGAGCGGGGCTGTTGGTGGTAATGTCTAGAATTTGTTTCCTGTTTCGACAGAGGACCTTAGTGAAACAGGAATACAGATAGGTAAAATTTAATCAAATGTTGCTCAGTGAGAATTTCATACAAATGATGGTGATAATTCTGTAATTAGGCATTTGGATATTTTGATTGACAGAAGTACACAAGATAACCACTCATGTCTGTCTTAAGTAATAATTACAAGTCTCTATTTTAAGTCCATGGGAGGACACACACAGAATCGTGCTTGTTCAGATGCTGTTGGTTCTAATTAGAAATGCAACATTTCATAGTCTTAGGTGAAAATGTGCCATATTTATCCTCACCTCTTAATTTGACTTTACTCAGATAGTCCCAGTTACCAGTAGATTACAGAAAATGAGAGGACTGCTGTTCACCATGCTGGGACCACATTTGAGACGTGGGTGATGATTATATTAAAAAAACAAAATAACTGTTTTACAAAAGAATCTTTTTGTTATACAGTTCCTACTTCCTCATCTCCCAGAAAGTCCCTGGGTACTCTTACACCTTCTAGTTTTTCCCTTTAACATCATATTGATACTGCTGTAGTCCAAGCCATGAAGAACTGCTGCGATCTGAATAGGAGCGAGGTGAGACTTGGACACAGATGTGCAATCACGCATTAATATTAAAAAAAAAAAAAAAAAAAAAAAAAAAAGAGGGATGAGTTAAAGACACAGACAAGAAGCAATGAGACCAGGAAGTGTGCTTGGGTTCCTCATGGATGCTCAGATATAACCCTCAAGATTTAATTCTAGTTCCTCCTAAGCATGTTAAAACTCAGCTCTTACAAATAGAGGAGTCATCCAGACAGGGAGAGGTGGGGAAAAACAACAACAACAAAGCAAACTGTTGTTTCTAATGTTGGGTGCTGTGCCCTGATAGAGGAGCTGTTGTGTTCCCCCTGCCTCTGCTCCTTTGCCCATTTTCCCTGCTTAATTATGAGACAATGTTAGAATTTAGCCTAGGAAGAAGGTTTTGTTCAGCTATTAACTTAGGCTGCTGTGGAGACAGTGACACTCTGATTTATCATGTCACTTGTAGAAACCATTTTTTCAAATTAATTTCTCATGCAGTTTCTGGGGCTGGTTTTCCTGAATTTTCTTTCAAAGTTGCATCTTTTTGTGATTCCATAAACCTTTGGTGCATAGAAAATGGTGAATTACAAACATGTGTAGCAATTTATACTTGTTTACAGGCTTTATAAAAATTTCAGTAGCAAACTAGATTCAGGCTTCCGGAGATAAAGAAATGTACTAAAATTTTCATTAGCTACAGCTTCTAACTGCTAATTATGAATAATACTGATTTAATTAAAATACTCACTGATGGTCCATTTGAAACAAATGAGAAAAAAATGCACTGGACAGAGTGTTTTAATATTCTTAACTCCTTCTGTACAGCCTTATCAAAACAGTAGTGTTTTTTACAATGGCATGTATACATCTTTTTGATAATAATGAAAAAAAAAATGCAAAGGAAATGAAGGTATTTTGTATTGTTGATTTGATATGAGCTTGACAAGTTCCTGAGCATCAGGAAACATGATAGTAGAAAGGGATGTCAGGAAGAGCACCCAAGAAAGAAAGAAGCGTCCAGTAAGACAGGCTTCTTAGTCCTTTGTCCATGATTGTGGGTGTTGCATTTTGTTGTTGTTGTTTTCTTTTACTGCTGAATGCCAGGCCTTAAGTGCCTTGATCAAATGGCAATCCTGACTCCGACTCATGCAGATAATGTCAAAATGTGCTTTTTGTGTCTTTGTTAACCATTCAGTGGATCTACGTCCGTATTTTAGTAGTTCAGTTTAGGAAAAAAAAACACTGTTCTCCAGTGTGGTTGTGTTAGATGGCTGCGTGGTGTGCTGACTGGGTGGACGCTGCTGCAATGATGTGAGTACCTTCTTGCAGGGTAAAGGAGCTGTTGTGATCCTCTTAAAATCAAAAGCAAAAGATCATTTGTATTAAATTCTGATGATTCTACATTCTTTCACTCAATTTTCCTCTTCCAATGAGCAGAATTTCATTATTCAATATATTAAAACCAGTCTATGGAACACCTTCTGAATCAGTCATTACATTGCTTTATATAAGTTGCTTTGCATTTACCAGACAGATTTTTCTTCCATTTTAAGAAAGCTTGATAGTACTTGGAGTTTGTTGTTGTGTTTCATTCAACTCCTTGATGCATTTACTTTTCAAGTGAACGC
This sequence comes from Anas platyrhynchos, assembly GCF_047663525.1. Lineage (NCBI taxonomy): Eukaryota > Metazoa > Chordata > Aves > Anseriformes > Anatidae > Anas > Anas platyrhynchos. The sequence continues at coordinate 14,100,819 of NC_092594.1, read as the reverse complement.
GCGTTCTCCTCTAACTCAGCTGCAGTGTGAGTTATGCATTTATGCAGGTAGTAAGATGGACTGTTTGTCATCGCTCCCTTTTTCGTAGTAGTTTCTTTGCCTCTGATCCCTCAGATCCAGCTTCCCTCCTCATAACCACTGGTTCCATTATGACCGTTCCCTTTCCCAGTAACAGAAAGCTTGTATGAGGAAACAACATTTTCTAGATCTGCAGCATCTTTAGAGGGAGAGAGCTCCAGAGCAGCAGCAGGTTCTGTGAAAGCAGTTTATCTGACTGACACAGGCCATTTTCAAAGAGATTACCTTTAAAACCTGCAGGTTACTTAAGATGCAGAAAAGCAGTAAACAGAGTAGTGAAGTTACAGATTTTGTTCTTAGCAGCATAGGCCCCTTAATGTGTTACCTCTTTGTCTTGTATTAATTCTGTTTCTTCAGATGAGTAAAGAAAGTTGCATCTCTTTACTGTGTTGGGATGCTGTATTTCACTTACCACAAAAAAATCGTGATTCAGGAAGGAAACATAGCATATAATCAAATCTAGCAGTTGGTTGCCAGCAGCGCACTGCTGTGTATGTACTGTGACTGCATTTCTTTAGAACAGGGGCAGTGCCTTCGGATTAATCAATCTTGTGTCATGTTCTCTTGAAAACAGTTTACAAGTAGTAATGATGTCTAGATCTTCAGGTTGTTTTTGTGATTTCAATGAGTACATAACTGTAATTTCTATTCCTTTCACTTGTTGGTCATTGGGGGCTTCAGGTTGTGTTGCAGTTAAGGTGTTACACTAGGCTAAACGCTGTAAAATGATAGCATTTGTTCTTCCTTTTCACTATCATCAATCTTTCACAGTCATATCAGACCCCTAATGTATCAGCAGGCTTCCCAGAGCTACTGGTTAAAATTACCTTTGCTTTTGGTAAGCTATGAACCTTCAAACCTCCGTGTTTTCAGCTGCCCCCTGTGGATTGTGTGAAGCCTCTTTCTGGCACATTACTCACTGCCAGTTCCTCGCCTGACGTCTCAGCACAGCACAGGCACTGCTTCTGTAACCAGTTCAGAACCAGGTTACTGTTGCCTTGCTGTTTTAGTAGATGAGTCCTGCCAGCAAAGCGTCTGAACGTACTAAATCCCTGCATTGGTAGATGCAAAATACAGCTGAAAGTTTTCAAAGGTGCCCAAACTCACAGAGTCTGTGGGGGAGGAAAAACAGGTTTTCAAGGAGGAAGTACAGTAAGAATAATAAAACTATGAAGGCTGTATCAAGCCAAGCTTTTTAATTACAGCTTCCAGTTGCAAGGTAGTTGTCATTAAATGTCTATTAAAGTCCTGTTGTTGTTATACCGGCCTAGCAGAGATGTTTTGTTTTGCTTCTGGACGCTCTGGAGCTGTTCTGGTGTTGCAGTCCCACCATCGGTGCCCCTGTTCTTTCGTGGGGAGAAGACCATCTCTCTTGACCATTTCTCTGCGAGTAAGCACGATCATCTCATGAGAGCGAATGGTTTTTGCAGTGATCCTCTTGTCTGAATTGCCTTTCCCCACTCTTTCTTGTTTCAAGCTCTTGATTTTCTGCAGTCTCAGCCGCCAGCTGTGCCGCCCGGCCTCGCTGCCCAGGCCTCTGGGGCAGGGGCCTTGACACCCACTGCTCTCCCCCTAAAGTTTATGGGGCCAAGCCCACCGCAGGATGCAGCGTCTGTCCCCGTGACAGACAGGATCTCTGTCCCTATGTTTCTGCCTATGAGTCGCTTCTCAGCCTCTGTTCGTGCTGGTGGCCAAGAGGGCTGTTGGTGGGAGCTGCGGGTTACCAGCAGCAGCGGCCTGGCCTGTGAGAAGATGGCAGCGCGTTTCCTGGTCTGAGCTGGGCCTCTGAAGTAGGAAAGTACTTCTTATTTGTTTTTTTGTCTTTCCTGCTCCATTTTCCCCTGAGAAAGTGTGGTACACTTTGAGATGCCGGCCTTTACAAGAGAGAGCACATTGTCAAGACAAAACTCTGAACTTTTGGAAATGGTTAGATTACAATAACTCTGAAAACTGTTAGTCTGACTACTCAGATTTGGAATTACAGGTTCATTATATCTCATTCACACAGCGATCAGTTTTGAATAGATGGGGCTAATTCAGAAAAGTGGAAGTGGTACAAGATCCCTGTGATTTGTGTTAAATACAACTGAGGTTTGCAGTCACCATTTCTGTAGCTGTGCAGTAAGAGTGTTGATATTAATCTCTGGCTGTGTTGCAAGATGGTTAGTGTGGAAATAAGGTCAGCTTGTATTGAGTTGACTGCACTCATTTGGATTGCTTCATCAGGATTCAGTGCTTAGGAAAATATTACATACAAATTAAATCCTGTGTAGATCTCTGATCCTTTTTTCTGTTAGGCAGTCATTTGGGGGGTATATAGGCACAATGTTCAGAGATGGTGCACAAAAATTGCCACTCACGTTATTTTTTATATATTTTTAAATTTATTTTTATTTATTTTTTTGAGCCAGAATATTTCTCTGCACTTACCTTGTTCAAGTAACTTGTGACACAGATGGGTAGGGCCTGATTAAAATCAGGAGAGCTGTCCCAGAGTATCTCATGTAAATTTGCTCTGGGACAGCCCAAGTAAATGCTGCTTTTCAAGAGCAGACGTCTCCAGAGCCTGCAGCTCTGAGGCAGGATTATGCCAGGCCAGTCCCAGATTCAGGAGCTGAAAAGCCCTGGTAGGGCCTGGTTCTGCAGCAGATGGCCAAGTCGCTCCAAGGAACCTGGGCTTCTGCTGGCCTCCCAGGCTTTCCAGCCTTCCTCTCTGGGAAGCTGAAGATCCTGGATTTCAGGCTCAGGTTCAGATACTCAAACTAAACTGTGCTTAGTAGTTTCAAAAGCAGCCTTTTGTGATTTATATACTGTCAAAAAGAAGGACAGGCAACTCATTTAAAAAAAAATAAAAAATCAAAACCCATGGAGGAAAAATTCTAACAGCTATTATTTCCAGTCTGTGATAACAGTATGGATGGAAGGGAGTGGGGCAGGCAGATATGTGTAGGGTGGATCTTTTTAGAAGAAAATCACTACTCTGGAATTTTTTTGAGCTTCATTAAAAACAAAAATTGTAAGTATTCTGCAACTGAACGATTCTAATCGTTTGGATATCAGTAGTGAAAATAAAGCTGCCTTGGATGAAATGTTTATCAAATTCATTTGTATTTCTATCGAACTGAAGAGTCGTAAGTATGAATTGAAATTACATGTGTAGTAAAATGAAAACTATGGAAGATGAAGAAAACTGTTTTTCAGACAAGAAAACTATTCACTGTTGTATAACAAATTTTCATTCAAAAATACTTGTGTATTTATTGCAGTTGGTACACCTTATTATATGTCTCCAGAGAGAATACACGAAAATGGTTACAACTTCAAATCTGACATCTGGTCTCTAGGCTGTCTGCTGTATGAGGTAATATTGATAGAGTGAACCCAGTAACGCTGTTTCCCCCTACCCCCAGTACATTAAGTACTGTTTTAGGATCTATTTCTATGTTTTTTGCTGTTTAGAAAAACATGTTGCATTGTGGAAAAGCTACTTTTCAGCTATTATGTACGTCTTTATATTAGCAACGGGAATTCTTACATAGCTTCAGCATATGAAGTACTTGATTTGTGTGTTGTTACTCAAGACTTTCCTGTCACTGGGTTTGCTACAAAGATTTTATAACAATTTGTTGAAGATTGGGCATAACTAAAGGATTAAGAAATGAGTAATGATAAGCAGATGTAAAAATCATTCTAGAGACTTTAAATGGCCTGTGCTAATTATATGAGCTTGGTAATAAATACTTTGAATAATAGTAGGACTGGCTTGAGTATGCAACTAATGCTTCTGAAAACTGCAGTATAATTATATTATTAAAGTATACTTTATTAAAGTATACTTTACAAGCTTAATTTCTTTAAAATTATTTAAAACCTAAGTAAAACAATAAATTGAAAAAGGCTACTGTGTACTTATCACTTCTTACTTGCGTTAACTGTTGATCTCTTCTACTTTGCAGAAAAGGTATGTTTTCTACTTTTCCCCCAGCTGGTTAAACTGAGAATATTGGTTAATTTCTATATTAATACAATTGAGATTGGTAGGTGACACTTGCATAATTATACATGATGTTATATACTGAGAAAATAAATATTCAGAGCAAATTCAAATAGAGGTAAAGGAAGGTGTGAAGAACAGGTAGGCTTCTAAGGCAGCTGCATCTTCAAAGTTCTTTGCGTATCATTTGGTGATCAAAAGGCTAAATGCTTGTGTGGAAGGATGCTGGGAAAGGTTTTTTCCACCAGAGCACAGGCAGCAAAATCTTTCTAGTCAAGTTTCAGATTAAAACTTTTATATATCTAACTCACTTTTCTGAGTTTTTTTTTTTTTCGGTGAGGCAGCAGAACTTAACGCTTTCAGCAGAATTGGTACCTCTGTTGTTTTAGGATTTTGTGGAGAACATTGTCATCCTGTTAAAGTTTTATGTTACTACAAAGTGAATTGTTTCCAGTAGTATTAGTTTATTTTATATCAGTAACATGTTGTTGTAAATATTAACAGGACAAATAGCTATATTGAAGTCCTGAAGAGTTAACAGATATTGTTGCTTATAAAACTTTGGGATAACTCACAGGAGTGAAGTTTGATACCTGAGCAAGTGTTTGCAAGTTTTAATCTGGAATGGAAATTTAAAACTCTGTATTAGGATTCCTTAGAACTGACCATGGCAACTGCCATCAATTTTATTGTTCCACTTTACACACTTACACAAGTAGAAGCCTAAAGATAGTGTAAAGGTGGATAAGGATTTTTCATTATTACTCCTTTTTTCTCTCATTGTTTTTCTTGAGAATTTTTCATCTGGAAACAAACAAAAACCTCGAAAAACTAATTATCACAAAATAAATGTTATAAGGTTACTTTTTTCTTTTATAATTTATAAAATAAAATTTCTGGATAGAAATCACTGGCTATTTTCTGAAGATTTTTTTTTCAGCTTTGCTGCTGAACAGAGTATATTAAAAATCAATGTGAATATTAATTCTTTTTTGATCTGGAAAATAATTTAAAAATAGCTAAATGTCTTAGTCTTTATTTTTAGAAGTTTTATCAGGATGGTATTTAAGTTGCAGTGGTGTTTTTTCTTTATTATAAGAAAGAAGCAGTTAGGATTCTTACTGTTGGTATGTGTTGTATAGGTATGGTATATGGGAGTGTCTTCAGCTATAGATTTTAATTTTTATTTTTTTATTTTTTTTAGAGGTGCATTTATCCTATTTAGTTGATTCTACAATATACTGAATATTTTTTTGCCGTTGTTTATCACTGAGTTAATTTTAAAATTTAAGTATAGTAAACTCAAATTGTATGCTTTACATTTTCCTAATTTTTTTTTTATTTGAAAGAGGTTGCTTAAGGTTCTTCAGTCATGCATGGACTAATGCACAGTGTTTTTATTATCAGTGCAGTTTTGTACAGGGTATCTTTTTTTGTGATGCACGTTATGTCTACTGCCTGCATTTTAACATGCCTTATTATATTGATTTCATTTTGCTATGTGCTCTGGATTCTCTCCAGCTTCATTAGAGAAAAGCTGTGGCATGTTTATCACTTCTCAATAAATGCTTAATTGCCGCTAAACTCTTTTCAGTTATGTTTTAATTTTAGACTAATTTGCTATAATGTATATTAAAAAAAATATTTCTAACCTATATAACAGCATATTATTCAGTCCTAACTATGGATCCACTAAGATTTTTAAAACTGTATTTTAGTCAGTATTTTAGAGCCCCAGGTATTTCTGAAACCTCAAAAACACTACCACTGGAGTTTTAATTGATATGCAACAAAGTAGACTTTACTAATTAAAATCAAGATGCTGTGCTTTTGCTACATGGACCTTTACATGGAAAAGTAGGTTTTACACATTTCCTTTTATTGTTCAGCGTAGCAATTGCATCCTTACAGGGTTGTAGGTTGGTGGCTTACAGTTCAAAAAAAAAAAAAAAAAAGAAAAAGGAAAAAAAAAAAGAGAGAGAGAGAGCTGCCACCAGCCCTGAAGACAGACAGTGGGCTTTCGTCCCTCAGACACCCCCAGAATACTAATCAGGAAAGTCAGACCCTGGAGGTCAGGGAGCAAGTCAATCATTCTAGCGATCGTCTCAGTGTGGAGGATCAAATTAGCCTGAAAAATTCAGCTGCTGGGAGGAGAGGGCGAGCAGCTGTCAGGGGCAGCAGCGAGATGCACTAATGAACCAGATGAATAGTGCAAAAGCTTGAAAATAAAAACAGGACAGTTGACATTTTTCATCTGTCAAAGCAGGAGATGCATGAAAATATAGTATTCCTGTTTTAACTCCTTAGGGGACATTCAGATTTTTTTTTTAACACTCTGCAGCATTCAAACAAAAATACTTCTTAATGAACACCTAGAGTATGAAAATGAGTATCTATGCATTTATTTAGAATTCCTGCATGCATACAGACTCTGCAGTTGATTTCTCTTTTCTTTCTTCCTCTTTCTTTTTTTTTTTTTTTTTGGTCTTTAGCTTGCATTTTTAATATTCTTTTTAAGGTAAGAGCCAATATCATATAAATCCAAAAATTAACAACGTTTTGGTAATACAGTTAGAGATTTTGGGTGGGAGTGCAGGACAGAACTGTAGTATTGTATTTGTTTGGGGAGCTTTAAAATGATTTATTCTTACTTGAAGTTAATACAAAAAAGTACTAAACGGGGAGAATTTTTAGAATATATAAAGTAAATGTAAAAGAACTTTCGTCATTTTTTCATACATTTTTCCTGGTGATGTTGCTGCTTAGGCACGAAAGAGTTAAGCTGATATCTGGAAGACCAGAAGACAGATGAGAGCCATTTTCAGCTTGTCCTGTCCCTGCTGAAGCTCACTGAGTAGCACAGCATGGACTAGCGTGTTTCACACACACTCTGCCTGTCTGGGGAATGTACACATTGTCCTTCCAAAATCAAACTTATTAGCACATGTAGAAAAGGGTGACTGACTTTGGGGCAGCGCTGCACTCAAAGCAGCATTCGTGCTGCTGCGGTTCAAAGACTTGGAAAGCTTTGAACGGAATGGAGAGATTTTAAATGAATTTTAAGACTTGTAATTCTGCTAACCATTGCATTTATTTCCACCTTAAGTTTTAACACAGTCAGGAAATAAAACCTACGTTTATCTAATGCCATGTATAAGCTGATCGTTTAAGTGTTCTCCAACAGCTATTCCTATATTCTTTTATTATAATTGTAAATTATAGTTTATGGATGCCACTTCTGATGATGCTTTGGGATGCAGTATTAATTTTTGAAATCCTGTTGAATAACATACTGAATTATGAGGTTTTTGGTTTAAGACTTGTTTAAATCTAGATGATGTTACCTTTACCTTACTTGATTAAAAAAAAAAAAAAAAAAAAGGAAAAACCTCACACTACTTCATCAAAGTGTAGTGTTAATGGCTATAGGAGGTTACAAAATCTGCTACTGTTATCCAGCATTTTCACTACACAGTATTGCATTAGATCAGATGATGTTTTCAAATAAATGATATTCTTTCTTCCAAAAGGTCTTCAGAGGAAAATTATATTGTGGGATTTTTTTGTTCTCCCCCTCTGTGGTGCATGGACCCTTCTCGCTCACAACAGTAGCTGAAACTACTAGATTTTTCATGAAATTGTTACGGTGTACAATTCAAATCTAGCAATGTAAGGATTGTGACAGGTACAGCATAAAATAAGTATGCAAACTGGTTACACTAATAGTCCTGAAACTTCTGCTTTTAGCACTGTGACGCTACCAAGCAGGGAATCAAAAGTCATTAAAAATCACTTCTGATTTGCTAGTATTACATGTTTTATAGCAAAACAGGTGTACTTAAAAACACAAAAGCAAACTGTACGTTTTCCTTAAACAGATGGCTGCACTGCAGAGTCCCTTCTATGGTGATAAAATGAACTTGTACTCCCTGTGCAAGAAGATAGAACAGTGTGACTATCCACCTCTCCCTTCAGATCACTATTCAGAGGAAGTAAGTAATTTTCCTTTTCGTGGGCTTGATCCTCATTTCAGTGCTTGATCCTCATTTCAGTGCTGGCACGCTTCCAGAGAAGTAAATGAACTTTGTGTGCTTTTATGTTATTTGCAGGTTATGCCCGCAAGTGTTTGCTCATTGAACTTGCTCAAATGTTTCTGTCAAAACATTTCTCTGATATGATTTAAAATTTTGGGGGATTAATGATGGAAACCTCATCCTGTTAGCTTCTTAATTTCATGGAGCTTCCTTGCAAGTATGACAAAAAGCTTTCCCAGAATACACAATGATAGGCACTACATGTCATAATGGGATTGAGTCTTACGTAGGTATTATGCTTTTCTAAAAGCACAGCTTCGTGAGTTTATGTAGCACAATAAATTAGTGCACTAGCCTTGTTTCTCTAGAGGCTTGCATTAAAGTAGATGTAATGTAGCTCACTAGTAAAAATGAATTGTTTAGTTCCCATTTACCTACATTATACAACTACTGAGCCCTAATTGAATGGCAGTTCTTTTGCATGAAAGAGTGGACCCTAATAGTAAATTTCAGAGAAATATAGCAAGACATAGTAGTTGAATTCGAACAATATATGCCTTTCACAGCAGTGTATGTTTGAAGTTGATTTCTAGCAATTCCTTACTGTCGATGCATTTAAGGGGGATACTTATTTTTTAAGCTATAAAATCAAAAGAAACTAAGTATTTTTTTCTTAGAGTAACAGGATGAAAAAATACAAATGTTTGCCCGTTAATGTTCTGAGATGCTAGTTTTGAAATACTTTCCCACATTGGAAAAAAAAAAAAGCCGAAAAAAACCAAACCACAGGGCAATGTGATAGAAGCTGTAAACCAAAGAGCACATACTAGTAACCAATTGTAATTGAATTCAGCTTACATGAATTAAAGATTACTTAAAAAACACAAATAAATGCCATTGCTGAAATACTTTTAATAAACAGTATTGTGCAATTTCATTTATGGAGTAGGGTTTGTAATTCTCAAGCTCTAATTTTTTGCAATCTAAGACAGTGATTGGACTATTAATAAAAGATTACTGCCCAGTGTTTTGTTTTGTTGTATTTACAGTGACAATTTTTCCTCTTTTATGAAACAAAAACTGGACTTGAAAAGCTAATTCAGTGACTTTACGAAGGATGAAATGCTGATCTATTGTGTAATTTATGCAATACACCTCTTTGTGGGTTTACCAATTAGTCATTTTCCTTGGCCATTTTTAATTATTATTTATTGTAGCCTATAAATATGGCAGTTCTTATAACCAACTCGAGAACTGGAGGCCTAGAAATACAGTAGGGTGTGAACAATAATGCAAAATGATAGCAAGAATGTCAGGGGCCGTTCTTTGTTGTGTCATTCATGCTGTCTTCCTTTTTCCATGAAGCGCATGAATATTTCACATATCTGCATCCTCATCCTCTATTCTTCTTGACTAATTTTCAGACTGTCTGAATTTGCATTTCACATGGTAGCTGATTAGGAGATGCCGAGTGCAGCAGTGAAGCCTCAGCAGGCGGTTTCCATGGTGACCTTCAGCAGGATTTTAATGATGATACCACTAGTGGTTCGTTGAAGTTGGCCTGCCTGCAGGGCTACTTCGCTGCAGCTAAGTGTGAAGTTGGATATGCGGATTCCCAGCCAAGGGGCAGATATCAAAGTCTGGCCCAGATAGAAGGTCTTAGAGTTGGGGTAGGGAAAGGGGTTCCACCTTTCACTTACCTCTGTACAGTTGCTAGCATTGAAAACTGATGCAAAGCACATGTTACATTTGTCCTCATTTGAAAGCATACATGCACTTTGGGTAAACCAGTTATAAAATACACATTAGTTATTTTAAAATATAGTGAGAGAATCAGAGCTGTAATAGGTATGGAAGTAGTTTCTTAAAAGAAGTAATCAACTGAACTATAGAGGCTGCAGTGCAAGCACTTTTTCTTCCAATGTGAAAGCTTGCATCTTCTATAAGACACATGAAAAAATACCTGTGTTCATTAGTCATTGCACCAAGATACACCTTTTTTTCCTGATTTTTTTTTTTCCAGCTTTTTTTGGCAAAACACTGTGCTGGCTTGAACTGTAAAAAAAACAAAACAAACAAACAACACAAAAAAACAGTAAAGCTCGGGGGTCACTGGACACTAAAAGTCACTTTATATTCTATAATGAAGAATTCTCTGAAGTAATAATCTTATATCCTATGATACAGGAGTGTTAAATACTTTGATTACTAAGTACAAGGCAAGTGCTTCTTAGAGAAATTGTTATAAGTAAATTTTAATGAGTTTTAAGATGCAAAAATCCCTATAAGACTTTTAGTAACTTATCACATTGGCGTCATCAGAGAACAATATGACAGAAAGATCTACCTCGAGATTAACAGATGGATAACTTTTTTTAGAAAAAGTTTGATCAGAAGCCCTAATAGTCTCAAATGTGCGTTTGCAAACTTGGTTCACCAGTGGAGTCACAGGCCAAGGTTTTCAAATGTTTAACAACTTCAGGTACCTCTCTTTTTTCTTTTTTTTTTCTTTTTTTTTTTTTTTTTATATTCTTTAAGAAACCCTGGTGTTCAAAGTGACTACTCAATATTTACTGAAAACTGTTTTGCTTTAGGGAGTTGAAAGCTGGGGCTCCATTGCCACCCCCAGTCAATAGTCTTAAAATCCTGTCAGCCAATATTAGCGTCAGGTGGCTTTTGTAATGGATGAAGTCTCTCCATCTTCTCTGTGAGGTGCATTTCCACAAAAGTCTGTAGCCACTCTCCTCCCTAGATATGAGGGCTGGTTGTGCCAGCAGGTCTCGAATTGCAGTGTGAGTTGCTAGCATTTCTTTCAGTGCTATGAAAGGGCTTCAGCAAGGTCTCCTGTTCAGAGTAAGGGTGGCTTTTTTGTTTATCTGTTTTTTTATCCAGAATTTCCTATATGACAACTTCTCTTTTTCAGGTGGCTAATAATGCCAAATACTTGCCTGTCACAGTTCGTAGTCTTCCCTGCAACCCCTCCACCTGATTTGAGTGATAATTATTTATTTCATAGCTGAAAAACCTGCTAAAGTTGAAGAAAGTGTTTCCCACTGCTCCAGTGGCAGGCTAAGCTCCAGGCTAAAGACAGTCACTGTGCTAAGTGCACAGAGGAGGTTAAGAACAATAAGCAGCCAAAGTAGTTTGCAGCTTGGGGATGCAACAGGAGGTCCCTCCAGCTCAGTCAGAAGTCTGTTCTGCCTGTTGGCCAGTCTGGGCCAGATAGTAAAAATAATAATAAAAAAATTACTTTGTCTCTAATGATAGTCTGACCTGAGAATCCCAGTGCCTCTGCCCGTGGTACTGTCAGACTCTTCTGCTTCATCAAAAATTTTATTAATACTAGAGGGGCTGACAAGTAGATCTCAGGTTTATTGGAATAGATGTTCCTGTAGGAGGTAAGGAAGTAGTGCTATACCCAAGTATTAGCAGCCAGCATGGTCCCATTCTCAGTCCCGACAGAGAGTCTTTGTGTGTACCTGTTTTCATTCTGCATAGTAAAATCACTTCACCTTGTCTCAGAGGTTTGCTGTTAAATAGCAAGACTGGAGCTCAAGAACCATGAAATTGCTCAAGGATCTGCCCTGTCACTGTGCAGCTTGCCACCCTCAACCAGCTCAGCTCTCTTCTTTACAACTGGGATTCTGATCTGGGGAGGGAGAAAGATTCAGCAGTGTTAGCAGTGATCAATGTTGAAGTATTAAGACTTGCAGCCAAAAGAGATCTATGTGTGGTGCATTTTATTGCAATAACAGCGAAGGTTCAGCACTCCGGATTGAAGTTCCACTTCTTCTTCTATGTTGGGAAGAGAATTTCTAAATAAACTGGTTCAGAGACTGTCCCTTATTATTAACATATTCTTGCAAATCCTTTATCTCATTTAGACAATAATAGCTACATAAGCGTGGTTTTGGTTAGAGTAAAATAAAGAAGTTGCAAATAGCCAAGATACCGCGTGGATGAATGTTTTTTGCAAGTGTACCTGGAAGGATTAATGGGGCCTGAAGGCCTTACCTGATAGAACGGTGCCGTTTGGCTGAGGCATCCTTCCAAGCAGTGAATCTTCATGGCCATCACTGAAGCTTTGAATTACAACATAACTGTAACAGAAGTATCTCTGAAGGAGGGCATCCTGTTTATTGACTTAACAAATAATTTAAATTTGAACTGATGGAAAAACTTAGTTTAGAAAACAAAATCAGAATTGCCCACAGGCCAGAACTGAAAGGACATGAAGTAGGCTTTTGGGGGTAGATGTGGCTTCTCATGCTTTGCACGGGTAGATTTCTTGGAAGATCTACTTCTGTTGTTCAGCCTACAATGTATACTGAAATACAACTGGAAAAAAGAGGAAGAATAGTGTTTCCCCTCTAATGATACTTTATAGGTGTCCATCCTTCAAGGTCTTTTACTAAGGCTTTATTTTCTGTGTGCAGTTGTACTGAACAGATGGAACTCTTCGCAGATAGAGATATGTGTGTATGTACAAGATCTGATGTTGTATTCCCCAGATAAATTCCATTTGTATTGTCCTTACAAAACGTTTACTTATTTGATTCTAATTTCAGGACTGGGGTTTTTGGATGTACTTCAGTCTTCCCTGCTTGCTGTGCAGGCTCTATGAGCTGTTGCACAGCAAAGTGCTTCTCTGCTCATATGCTGTGCCTGTTAGTTACAGTGTCCCAGCTGCTGCTCCTACAGGAGATTATTTTGCTTTGTGTATTTATTTTACCTGTTGGCAATTGTTATTTATTACAGTAGTTCATGATTGCCACCATTCTGTCCTCCAAATGATTGGGAGTCATTACAGGCTAATAGTTTTTCCTGTCAGTGGTATGGGATTTTTATTTAGTGACTGCCAGAAGCAGTATGATAGCTTTTAAAATTCCATTAGTCCAAATATACTCAACGTATTTGATACTCAAATAGCAGGTCTTTTGCACGTGACTTTGATTTAATATGTTTCTCTCTTTGATTGCTGGTCAGATCAGCAATCTGATCGCTATCTTTAGAGTTAATGATCTCATTTTTAAATATAAAGCTCTTCTCGCTGAAAAAATGGAATGTTGTAGTGATATGGTTTTTATATTGTTAAATGTGACAAACCTGTCCAACATATACAAATCGCGATGTTTCTGCAAGGTAAATGGGGAAAATTTCCTTCTGGACTTCCAATTCTGGTGCATTGAAATTCATCTGAGGAAAATAAGGGAGTGCAATTATAATTAAAAATTTCTTCTTGTGTGCATTTTTTATTATTTTTATTTTTTTATTCAAAGCGAGAAGGGAATTCTGGCAGATTGGAATATGCAGTCTCTGTTGTCTTTGGATAATCACAGTGATGAGGTCACTCTGTGTTAGTTGCAGGAGTTACAGTTTTTTTCAGTAATTGTACCTGAGTCCTGGGGTGGGGACCAAACCAAGTTTGATATATTGTCATAGAGATGCAGGAGTACCTGGCAAAGCACAAAGAAATAGCACCTTGCGTTTGGTGAGCTGCTCTTGCAAGGATTGGGAAGCATTTTCACGTCATCATGGAACTGGTATATTGCATGTTGCAAAAAGCTTAGGAGATGTGTACACTTTAAAATAGATTCCCCATCGGAAGCTTATCCAGGCAGTGCGAGCTCCTAATGTCCCTTGCAGTGTGTCAGGGGAGGACGATCAACCTGCAGCTGGCCACCCGTGAAGACAATGACCGTATGCACTGACTGCGTGCACTACAAAAGGCCCAGTGAACGATGGTGCTTGTGGAAACACTGTGTTTTCTAGTCACAGGGACTTGTTCATTCCCAGATAGAGGCTTCTGTCAATAAACTTGTTAATTAGGTGTTTCTTTCTATGAAGAAAAAAATAATGACTTAACCTTATGAATAAATACCAGAGCATAGACTAAAGGTTATTTATTCCATTATCATGTCTCCAGCCGTGGATGAGTGGAGCATGTGGCGGACATGAAGCATTATTTCCCTCAAATACTTTCCCAGCTTCCAGTTTTAAGTTCAGAGATTTCCTAAGTAGAAGGGGGAGTTTTTCTAGGAAGCAGTCCTCAGTGGGTTTAACAGGAATTTGCATTAAATCACCTGTAAGTTGGACTACCTGTATGTTCGAAGTTGTATGTTTAAAGGATTAGAACTTACATCTGCCCATCAGTCTTTCTACTTACCATTTTTTTTTTGGATAACAATATAAAAGTCAAAATCATGGGAGTATGTTACGTATATATATGCTTGCATAAAGCTGTGCACGGTGTATGTTGAGAGAGAGCACTGAGTGTGTGTTTATGCAGAATTGCTATGTTTGGCTGAATGTTGTCAGTATTATTCATTTGAATTTGAGAATGCACAAATACTACTTGGCAGGTTTGTTGGCTTTCTTACATGTTATTTTCCTCTCCTAGTTGCGACAATTAGTTAATATGTGCATCAACCCGGATCCAGAGAAGCGACCAGACATAACCTATGTCTACGATGTAGCGAAACGTATGCATGCACACACTGCGAGCAGCTGAACAGACATCAGTTCATGAAGAGCAGAAATATTCAAGTATTTTAAACAGATCATCCCACCTCTTTGTTTGTGTTACAGAAATGTAATTATTTGAAGCTTACTGTTGTGCTTTGTAAACCAATTTATATACAAGCTTTTTCATTTTCTGTTTGTTTTGTTTTGTATTTTTAACCAATTTGCAGTTTTAAGAGGTTTAAATATGTAAAGCATAACTTTAGAAGATACCAAGAACCACTTTGTTCCATGTTGAGTGAGTTCAAGTATATTTTCTTTACTAACAAAATTGCATTCAGTTGGGCCTCAGTTCTAAAACACAGTTGCACTTTTGCACAGGATACAGATATTAGGCTTATTATCTAAAAGCAAAATGTCTGAATCTCTCACCTTTTTAGTAATTTATAGAAAGTATGAATCAGCACAGTTAAGTTTATTTTAATCTTTGTTCTAAAAAGGATATAATTATTATAGAAGGTTATTGTATTTTATACTGAGTTGTAGTTCATAGTTCTCAGCTTAAGAGTAGACAGTCGACATGATTAGTTCTGTGCTTGCCAAATGTGATAGGAAAATGGTTATTGGAAAAAGCCTTACACTGAAATTTTTGTAACAACCTTTTTCGTTTTGTTATTCTGTCGTAATGCACGTAAAACATTTGTTGGAGGTTTTATGGGAAAATTTAAGGTGTTGATTCTGCAATTTGATCGTTTTCAATAGCCTTGTGCAGCACTGCCCTGGGGCAATACGAGTCTGCATAGTTAAGTCTTAAAACCATGCAGATGCTTCTTGTAGCAAATAGCATTCTTTTGAGGCTAGCATATATGACAAGATCTGATTAAAAGATGTGATCTTTTAAGTTGCATCTTCCTGACTATTTATGTATCTGTCACAGTTTGTAGATTTTTTGTATTTAAAATGATTTGAATGACCTTACATTACTATATTTAAATTGAAAGATGCTTCTTAAATACTGAAAGCTTTGGGAAAAGATATAGTTGTGTACTATAACACAAAATGTATTCTTCATGAAGATCTGATTTTGTATATTGAATCCTGAGAAGCAGTTTTATATCTAGCAAAAGTAAATTTTAGCTTTTATGTTTAAGAGAAAGTCACCATTTTCATTTGGGAAATAAGTATTTATGCAAAATGTCTTACAAGAATTTTATTATTGAAAAGGAGATTCGCAGTATTTTGGGTAAACCTTAATACATTGCTGGGTATGTTTAATGTTTATATTGTTAAGGGGAAAAGGGTGTCTTCTTTCTAAATGTGATAAAAATGGAGAATGGACTGACATTTCTTGAGTTTCAAGACTGACATTTTTTGAGAATATATAAAACTGTAAAAACAAAATTATTACCAGTGAGATTGCTAAGCAGCTGTTACAGTCAGTTAAACCTTTTCCTTTTATAGGTAAGAAGAAGTCAGTTTAGAGAAGATCAGCAGTATGCACATTCACACATTGCTTCTGTATGCAGCCAGTTCCCTGCACACTTGGAATTTTTTTTTCACTGTGCAACTTTAATTTTTTTATCTGTTGTAATGCTCAAGGAATCCAGCTATGGAGAACGTACATGAATTTTGAGTTAGGTCAGTTGTATTATTATTATTTTTTAAATTATAAATACTATGGGAATTCTGTGTGGCAAAATGCATTAGTTATTAAATAGTATGTGTCAGATCCTCAGCTTATTTTAATACACAATTTTTATTTTTATCTCCAGTTTTTGTAGGAAAAATCCTTAGTTTTCCTTCTAGCTGCCATGTATACCTGATTTAATGTTGTAGGACTCCAGTGGAACAATTTGTAGTGAGGAAGCATTTGAGAAACCTTGGATTGTATCTAACAGCCTCTATATTTGTTTTCCTTTATTTTCTGGTTGTTGAATTTTAAAAAATGATGTATGTATTCTTGACCAGGTGTCATAGAGTGAAATGGTTTGTATTGGAAAAGGCAGCACAATACTTGCTTGACTGCCAGGATTAGTTTTTAATACGCACAAGTACTCAAATTGATCTTTACTGAAGTGGACTAGAATGTTCAAAAATCACTGTAAAAAAACATACACAATCGGGCTATTTGCACCTAATATTATGCATAAAGTATTTCCTCTTTTCCTGAAAGTAACCAGTAACATTTTTTCCCCTTGTCTGAAAGGATGCACTGACTAAAGAAATCATGAGTTAGCAAATGTGTGTACTTGAGTGTATATTTTTTTCTAGCGTTGCTAATGAAATCTTTTTCTGAGTAAAAGAAGTAGTTGTTTCTATTTTAAAATCTGTAAAATGAATGGTACAGATGACTTGGGTACCAGACTTGCTATTTGAGAAGCCTGTGTGGGTTAGTGGAACTTGTATTACTGGGGATCATAGAACCTATCCCCCAGGTAAAGCACCTAGTAACATAGGAAAATGCTGATGTCTCTTGTAACACTTCCATGTGTGCTATACATTTTATAAAGTGTTTTCCTTTATAAAACACCATTGTATTTTTTCGTATGTCGTTGATGGCGATATCTGGCACTATTTATTTTAAGCTCTGGCATTACATGGTTATTTTCTTCAAAATGAACGTGTTAGGTTTCTATCCAAAATGTCTGAGTAGCTTCCCCTATTATTTCGGTAGTACTACAGTATTAGTGTGCTTCACGACTGAACTTTGTGTTTTGAATGACATTGCATTAAAATATGTCCTCTGTCTTTAAAGCTTCCTTCTGTGCAATAGCCTAATAGAAATAAAACTATAGAGAGCAACTATAATGTAAAAATAATAGTTCTTCTATGATATTTTTCAAACTTTTCTTATTACAGATATATATGTTACAGTAGATGTACCTATCTTGTGGACAATTTACTGTATCCAGTATTGAATTATAGGTGAGTGTTCTTGACTGTAATGATAGAAAGTACATTCAAAAAATGATTTTCATACCATTTGTCAGCAATTGTATCTAAAAATACTACATCAGGTATATTCACAATTAACTCAAGAGTGCTTTTATCTAAAATTTAAATCTAAAATTACTCTCAAACAATATTTTAAAACCTAAAAATCATAAAAATAGAGAAGAGCTCCTATTTATGACGCCAGTCCTGTGAGCTCTTGTTTATAGATAGTGTTCTTTGTAGAGTTCCAGTAATTTTGAGTGAACCTTGTGAACTCACAATGAATACATTGGAACCAGTAGGGTACATAGAAATGATATGCTCAGCGCACTTTTTATACTTTGTATGTCACTGTTTTGGTAGCACAGACTAATGTATTTTTCCCCTTCTTCTGTTACATTTTAATGATCCAGCTACCAGTTGTATAAGCAGGCAATAGAAGTAGGTGCTCTTTCTGTAATGAGCAAAAACTTTAAAAACCATGCCAATACACAGGAAGATGAAATACGGTATTAGATGTGTCTGAGCAGGCTGGTGTTTTATTCATGCTCAGGATTAAGAAAGCCATAAAGGGTGAAATTCTTGACAGTCTTGGAAAAGGGAAAGGACTTCTCATGCCAGTGGTTCTCAGATAGCTCTGAATGGGACCCAGAATTGCAGTGGTGTTCGTTTTTCAACTCACCGTCCACCCGGTCTCTGTCTTGGCTGCCGTACAGTGAGATGAGAATCTTCGTGGCAGAATGGGAATGCCAGTGGCAAATGGTGCGTCAGATACTTGTGGGTCTAAGAACAGGAGGTGGATGTGAGGGAGAGTCAGCGAAGGCCTTCAGCTCCTGCTTTGTGGAGCACTAATTTAATCAAGAAGTAAAGGTGCTGAGCAGTAGTTTTAAATCACTGCTGTCCCAGTATTTTTAATACTCTTATAACAGTCTGAAATTTCTGTCATATCCCCCCATCATCTAGTAGCCAGTGCCAGTGCTGGACTTCGGGATTTCTCATCTCTGGTTTGGTCTGGGTGAATAGTTAAATTTTCTGCCAAGATCACTTAAGGGGGGAAATACCAATGCTAGACATGCCCAGTGATGTGCTTCTTATATTTCTGAGCATGATTCAATAGGGATTTTTAAGGTTCTTTTTCAAATTTTACTCCCTTCCCTGAGCCTTGCTCTTTTTTTCCCTTGATTGTCATATTCACTACTGTTCATGTCTTCCCTTGCCTCTGCTTCATCTTTCCCGGTGTCTCACCTACCTTCTTCCTGATTTGAAGTCTTCTGTGACTACTTTTCCTAGTGGCTGTTCTTTTTAATTTTTTTTTTTGTGACTTTGCTAAACTCTGCCTATTCCGGTCTTCTCAAATTTTATTCTTCGCCATAGGGAGACGCAGTTTTTTTCTTCTGATAAGTACTTAACTCCATTGTTCTTCGTGCTGTTTTTCCAGCCTCCACCTTTGATTTCTGGTTTTAGACAGGCTTTCTCACTGCCTCAATCATTCCCATGACCTTGTCTTTACTAAGTACTGTTTGCTTTATTATCTCTCATTTTAAAATTCCCTTTCTCTGATCACTACCTGCTCTCTTTCAGCATATCTGTCTTTCTCTCTCCTCTACCCTGTCACTCACTCCTTTTGGGATCCCCAGTCTATTAACCTTTCTGACTCCTTTACTCTTCTCAGCTGCCTCCTTCCTTCATTGGCCTTACCTCCTTTGACTCACTGGTCTTTATTTTCATCTCTGTCTGCTTCTCTATATGTGGTTTCTTTGGTCGCTTCTCACGCTGCTCTGTCTCTGTTCCTCTCCCCAGACATCTTGTCTTGTAATTTCTTAATTTCCAATTCTGCCTTTCTGAATGTCTTTGAAGAATGGCAGCACAACAAAGCTTTGGACTCATCTCTGCTTTACCTGTTTTAATTCTCCTTCCAGATGGACTTTGTAACCACGTTTATTCAATATTTTTTTCTTTCTTGTTGAGCTTGCTTCCAGGTTTGCTTTTCATTTTAGTTCTCCATCCACTTCTGACACAAAATGTATCTTCAAACCCTGTTTTTTACGTGACAAGATCTATTTTCTTTGAAATTGTTCTGCTTTCTCAGAATCTGTTTCTGAACCAGACCCCTCTGTCTCTTACCTGTATGAGCTCTACCCCTTTTCTGTCTGTGTATTTGGTGCATTTCTCACTCCTTTCATGAATGACTTCTCCTTTTTAAATCCTCCTCATTTCCTGTTCTCACACCTCTCATTGCCTTCACTAGCGACCAATTTTCCCCTTGTCCTGAAGTGGGTAGCACCAATCATCTTAACTGGTTCTCTGTTTAACATTTTGCCCTTTATTTCCCATTTAGCAGCCCCTCATTTTACATACCTGAACATCCTTCTCCATTTTTGTTTTCAAGTATTTGTTTTAATGCCCCAAAGATCCAGTGCTCCCTTCCCCAGTTTGGTTCTCCCCTGCTTCCATCTCCGGTTGATTTCTTGAGTGTCCAGGCGCAGTCTTAGACCTGTTGATGCAAAGATCGAATTTTTATTCCCAACTCCCTCTAGACTTTTTCTAACATCCCCGACAATTTTACTTGCCTCTCTATTTTCCAGGGCCACAACCTCTCTCTCCCTCTGACATGCCTGCCTATCAGATGTCTCAGTTAGTAATGCCAGATTCCACCCCTCTTCACTGCCCATGTACTTCCTTTTATCTTCACTGTTTTAACCTCTGTGTCAGTTTTGACTTCTTTTCCTCCCTTCAAAGTACCAAAATTGACAGGAATAAACTACTGTCTTTGGGCTTTAGCTGTTTCATGTGCTGAAGAAGGAACTCCACCAAATTACTGCTTGTTTTGTGTTTTTAAGGTACTTCAGTTCCACAAGTTTGATCTTATTTTAGTACTTCAGAGCTGGAGTAGATCCTATTCCTCCAAGCACTTCAAAAGTTCTTGAATTTGGGCTACAATTTAGTTTTCTACCCCTTCAGCTACAGTTCTTGTCCTTCATTTCTTTGGTTATTTACCTTATGTAACTTTTCTTGTTCTTTTTCTGCATGTACAGCTAGCAGTTATTTTCTTGTGTTAAAGCAACTTGGTTACAACTCTTGTACCTTTGCTTCAAGTAAGAACGTGCGTTAAGAGCTTCCCTGGCCGGGTTTAGTGTTTGGTGTGCTGCTCCTTTGTTACTGTCCCACCCCTACAACTGATTTCTCTCATTTGGTGCCTTTTGCAAATCGCCTAACCGAGGGTACACTATGTTACACTGCAGGATAGTGGGCATAAAATTGAGCCAGCTGCAAATGAGGTAGCTTGTTTTCTGCATTGTTTTCTGTCTGTGTGTACTGTTTGACTTCCAGTTTTTACAGGCTTTCAGACTTAGAAGACTGTGTTTGCAGAAATGCACTGGTGATCACAGTGTCTGACCTTCGATTGCTCCTGGTTATTTTATCCTTCTACATCTGTTGAGATTGAAGGCAAAAGGTTTATTATGAATTTTCCATGAAATTAAGAAGTCAGGATTTTTTGACTGTAGGATAAGAGAGCTGGATGTCAGTCAGGTAGTGAATTTGCACTAGAATAATTTCTTTTAGAGGATCAGTTGCCAGTTGGCACGAAGTTAATTCTTTTTTAAGTGTTTTATGTTTATTGTTTGTTGTCAGTATATATGATGTCATCTAAATGTTGAATTTGTTCTTCTACAACTGCCTTAATGATGCGTGGAGGCCTTAACACCTTTTGTTTGATAGAAATCTTCTGTTCATATGGAAATTAAAACAAATCAAGAAATTTGGTACATTGAGTCCTTCCATATAGTTTCATTTGCTTTACATTTAAGTCCTAACAATAGAAAAGTCTCAAGCTGGACAGGAATGGTCCCCAAGACAGAGTACAGATGTGCTGGACTTCCCTGCTTCCTCTCCACCTTCTAGCTGCCTTTAATATATGGTGTTGGCAGTTTTCTGTACACTTTATTGGCGGTTGTTTCTTTGATTTCAGTCATGCTAGACCATTATAAAGATGATCCTTAACGATGAGTATTGCATTTTCTGGTATACGATTTTGTTGGGAGATGGGAAGAGGTAAGGGTTCATTGATCTGTTTGAGTTCGGCTGGTGCTTGTTTGAAGCATGAGCTGTAGAAGCGTTCATGTTGGGAGGGGCCTTGGGAGAGGTCTCCAGTCCATCCTCTTGCTACGAGCAAGGTCACTGCCGAATTCAGAACAGGGTTTAGGGCTTCAAATAGTTGGATCTTGAAAACCTCTAGGGATGGAGATTGTGCAGCCTCTCTAGGTGGCCTGCTGAATGCTTAGCTAGCCTCACTGTAAGCGTCATTTTCCTTTTGTTCGGTCAGAAACTTCCCAGGTTCAAATTACGGCAGTTGTTTGTTCCCATACCACTCCTCAAATGTTATTTGTATTATAAAAAAAAAAGTAAGTCAGATATTGAAATGAAGAACTGAAGATGTTTTATTTTCTCAAACTTGTTGCAAACAAATAAATATGTTCTTGTAGTACATATGTATCATCTATGTGACATGTACACTATATTCATTTATTAGAGTGTAAAATAAAATTTTTGTCAGCAAAACTTGATTTAAATGTTCTGTGATGTTTATGGCCTGGATGATCTCAGCAGTTACCTTCTAAATCTACTAGATGCTTCCTGTCAGAGCACGGTTCTGCCCACCTGGGTGAAGCAGGGAAGTCAAGATGCTGACCTAACTTTGTGTTTCTGTCTTCTGGAGCATGTGTCAAGAAAGGTAGCTGGCCACCACGGATAGAAAAGGAGCTGACGTGCATCTGAATAACCGGTGATTATGGGAACTCTAACTTTATAATTCGTGTGCTGGTGGAAACTTGCCTAGGGAAGTTTTTTGAAACAGATTTGTGAGCGAAAGTGACTCCTGGGGGGAGGAGGGGGTGTGTTCAGAGCAGTAGTTTTGGTAAATTTTCCCAAGTATTCAATGGAAAGCAAAACTCAAAACTTAAAATGACAAACCTAATGGAAGCAGGTAAGTATGACATACAGTTACAAATCTGACAAAAACTCACTCTTATAAGACAATTTTCTTAAAATAAGAATTCAATTCCTTCTTCGTCATAAGAAATAGTCTTTAAAAATGGTTGATTTGTTGGGGTGGTGGTAGTGGCAGTACATCATTTTTGTACTGGAGCTTTTACAGGGCATGTGTTTAACTTGATAGTTGGGTATTGCAGCCGTCTGGCAGCTGGGGTCTTTTCTCTGCCCCCTTCCACAGCGGTGCAGCACAGTGGTGAAGAGGACATGGTGGCTGAGTGTACCCTGTGTTACTTTTGCTTCCAAGCATGGAGGTGGCATGGGGCGAAACTGGATGTGCTGCTCCGCTCTCTTACTTCCCAGCAGCAGCCATATAGACCAGATATTTTGGCTCTGGAAAGCCAGAAAGTTAGAGGTACTGTGTCAGCGTGCATCTCTTGTGCACACTTAAGTCCACCATGGTGGAATTTCATCTGATTTTGATTCATTTGTGATGACAGTGTAATTCAGAAGCTTAAAACAGAAAGGAGTTGCAAGTGGTTCAGAGCTTCTACTCGTACAGAAGAATATGTTTTAAGGGAATTGAATTTTGCATTCATTGTGTGTTCTTAGAAATACTTCTTGTTGCTGATTCTAACACAGCTATTTCAGACTACAATTTTTCTATATGATGATCTGTCAGAAGGATTAAAAATGTTCCTGCTGTACTTTCACTGGAGAGGAGGAAACTGAATTCCAAGTCTGTTTTCCGAAGGAAAGGCCCAATGCAGCTGCACTGACCTCAGCCCCCAGAAAAGGACTTGTTGCTTGCCTCCAGTCTGGCCAGGTGTGAAGGTCCACCTGTAGCTGGAAGGGGTTTCCTCCAGGGCAGAAGCTCTGCCAGGGAGATACAGGACAGCTTTCTGATAACCAGCCTTAATGTTTTAAGGGGCTCGCAGAGCAGAAACGGGTCTTAAACCATTAATATTGTGGAGAGCTTTTTAAATTCTGTGCCCTGTACGATAGGCTTTGGAAATGTGGGGGTCTCTAGCTGCAGTATGCATTGAGCACTTCAGAATTCAAAGGAAAGGCTGCTTGTCCTTTATCTGTTAGCTGGGAGATCTGTAGCATGTGTCTGGGGGCTAAAACACAGCTTGACTGGAAAAAACAGTGCTCAGGTGGGAGTCTCTGTGGGTAGTTTGCACAGAATTTCCAATAGTAAAAGCAGGTGGGGAATTTGAAGATCTGTGCACAGTCATCTCCTTCGTGTAATTTGGGTGCTCCACTCCAGAGCTTACGTGGTCTGGGGATGTCCTCAACAACTCAGTCCATGTACAAAAGCAGAAGTAGGACGTGGGGTGCCCTGTGCTGTTTTTGTTTTCCTGTGGTATTTTTGCTACTTTTATTTACCTTTTTTTTTTGAGGATTTTTTTTTCTTCTACAGAAGTAGAAAAATTGGAGAGAGAATATTCTTACATGTGTTTATCAGTTACTTGGTCAGCTTCACTGGAACTGTACTTACAAAACTGTGCCGTGTCCCACTCTTTAATACCGTCTGTTATTTGGGTAATGCAGAAGCTGCCCTAAATATAAATGGAAGCATAAAGGATTTTTGGAAATATATGGTGGAGATTATTTAAAAATGCCATTGACTTGCCACCCAGTGAAGAGATACTGGCTGAATTTGTTGCTTGGCTTTTTACTTCTACTTAGATGCGTGTATGAATAAAATAGGAGCTTCAGTATTTGATTTTTCTGTTAGTTTACCAAACACTTCTTGCCTTAAAATTGTAATTAAAACATATACATGGAATAATAACTCTGTACGTATTTGTGTGTGTGTGTGTGCATAGTAGCAAGGCTCACAGAGTACTCCATGCTTCTTTATGGGAAGGTTTGTAAGCTGCCTGCAGTCACCCTGATGCATTTGCTGTTCCTGGCTGTTGCGTTGTGCTGTCACCAATGTGCACTTGGTTTCACTGTTAAAAACTAAGGACTGCTCTTCTGTTCATAAAATGTAAGACACCTTTAAATTTTTTCCTTATTCTGCAAAATGAGGCAATTATTTGGTCTTTCCAGAATGCTGCGTGCTGTGGGTGGGTATCAGTGGTGAGTGTGGCCGTTAGCGCGGCTGGCGCTGGTTGGAGCATCATTAAATAGCAGCCTGCTGACACTGGCCATTGATCCGACCGGCAGCACGGGGCCTTTGGGCCGCAATATTTCCTCCCCCATTGCTTGCTGCTCTCTGGGGATAACCAATTGGAAGAAATGACCCATTTGCCTGGACTTTTCAGAAGCAGTGGGCAGTTTGTGTCAGCTCCTGCTAGAAGGGCAAAGGATCACGCAGCTGACCCATATCTGTCGTTGGCTTTCTGTCGCTGTAATACTTGAACATCCCTCGCAGAGCCACAAATTCCAGGCAGACCTTGTGAAACTCTGCCAGTGCAGTATTCGGAGAGCTGTCATCTTGTTAAAGCTGTTGCAGAAGGGTGATGATTGTTTTGAGCTAAATCCCCCGATTTTTTTTTGAATTTTGCCTTTTAAATTATGAAATGCTTATGATGTGAAGCCATCTATTTATGAAATCGTGTTTTACTTGAGAATTGCTTTCTTTTTTTCTCTGAGAGTGCACAGGTCAGTGACAGTGGTCCCAGACGCATAGGAATAGATGACACGCAGTTAACATCCACAGGATGGGACACCCTGCTTTTCATAGATGCCACATCTTTCCCATTTATTGTTTTCAGTCTTTGCTCAAATGTTCTCTTTAGATGGCATCGATGCATCTAAAACCTTCCACAGGCTTTTGTAAAGGCAACTTAGGTATTCCGGTACTGTGTGCTGTCAGAACTTAGCGTGCATTTTGCAATTAATGATTTATATTTCCTTTCTGTAAGAAATTTGAATTAGAAATAAGATTTTATTATTATAGTGGTACTGAAATGCCACAATCGTGATCAGAATCGCATTGTAAGTAAGCGGTGCACCTGTATGAGAACATTCTCTGTGTTGAGCACAGTCTGTCAGCGGATTAAACAACCTCGTGGTAAGCTGCCTCGTGCTGAACTGGAGCACTGGCAGTGGTTTGTAGGTGTAACTTCCACATGTGTAACTTCTGCCCGCTTCATGGGACTCTTGTTGGAATTTGGCCCTTTGTTTCCTCCTGACTTTTAATTTCTGACTTTATATGGGCCATCAGACTACTGCAAAAAGAACCACAGACTGTAATTTGTTTTTATTTCACAGTAATTAAGCTTGAACTTTTGTGTAAGATATGGTCCTAAAACACATCTTGCTTTTCAACCAGAAATTCTGCAGTTCCCATCAACTTAAAATATGGTCAGCATTACAACTTTACATAACTTCATAATTTTATATAATGAAAAGCTATGAAGTATAAATTCTATTTATTTGACTGCATAAAGCACCTTGGAGTTTAAATTGAAGTGAGATCGATTGTGTTCTTCAAACCTCTCAATAATTGTCTTTATATTCATTCTTTAAGGTCCTAACTAAGTTACAATGCGATATTTCATACCTGACATTTAATCCATGAAAATGTCCTTGGAGATGCATTATTCCCTTAAAATCCTGCTATACCTTACAATGACCATACGTTGCTGGAGTAGCATCAGAATCACTTTTGGTCTGCTACAGATGTACATAGGAAACACACATGCCTCATCTGAAGCTGTTTAATTGCTATATGACAAACATATTGGGGCTGTTTTCTGATGAAAAATTTGTAAGAAAAAACAGTAAACCCCAGCAAGGAATCAAGCTCCAGCACGAGGGCTGTTTCTGAGCTCCGTCTGTCCAGGTGCTCTCTGCTCACAGGGCACCCAGCCATGCTCCTGCCTGGTGGCAGACTGCAGAGAGCAAAGCAGCTTCTGCGCGGTGAAGTAAGGCTGATGTGCACTGTGCTAGCTTTTATTACTGAAATCTGGGGCTGGCGCCTGCTTTGTTATGCTCAACATTCCTAAACTCAAAGACTTAAAGATGTATGGTGTAGGAATATCTATTCTGTTGGACGCTCTGGATACCCACGTTTAGACAAAATAAAGGAACCTGATCATTCACATGTACTCAGCATTTATTGTGTGGATGTGGGAATCGCAGATGCTCTTAAACTGGAGATCTGAAAACATCATTGGAGTGCTTTTGGAAAGCCTGATCCTGCTGCTCAGTGTGGACAAACGTGGCTGCTCTCTACCTTAACAGCCCTCATTGTGCAGGTTGGCTGTAATTACACCTGTTTCCATGTTATTTCTCCATGCAACTTACATGATATGGATTTCCATCATGTACCAGGCAGATGTTCCCAGGCATGATGCTTCACAGCAAATTGTGTAAGTGAGCAGGAGTTGCAGAGGAGTCCGACAACTTCGGAGCAGCATGCAAACCCTACAGCTTTTGCCCTTGTATATTCCTAGCTCTGTTTTCTGCTGTTTCTGGAGTGTAGCCAGTTCCTACAGTGCTTCTGGCTTTTTTTTAGCATTCTCAGTTTCTGTGGGATTCTACATTTCACACCATGCTTAGCTTTGAGTTCTGCCTTTTGTCTTTTAGCTCTGCCCCATCCTGTGATTTTTTTTTAAAAAAAAAAAAAATATATATATATATATTTGTGATTTGACAATCTTCCTTTCAATGTTATGCCATTTTCACAGCATCTGGCTTGGGAACCTTGTACTTATTCTCCCAGTAATTTTGTGCCTTCTTTCTCATGTGTTTCTGCTGCGTTTTGCTTTAGTGATTTCTTTCTCCACCTCCTAGTGGGACATCACCATCCCTTTCCATTCAGAGAATCTGGAAACACGGAGAACTACTTCCCTGTAACTGGGACTGCAGCTAAGTTGGACTAGGAGCCTCCAGTCCAAGCAGGTTTTGTGTTACTGATGTGGATCAAAAGGATGCGTTACAAAACATAATTTGCACATGAAAGCTATCAAGAAAATTGAGAGCCACAGTATGCGGGACTTGGAGTGGAAAAATTTGTCTGGGTGGAGATCTCAAGTAGGCTCTGCATAGTGTGAGATTAGATCTTAAGCAAACACTCCTATGAAGAGTACTTGTACAGCATTACAAGTAACAAAGCCGCTACCCAGAGAATAGCACCTTTTGCAGTGATTGCTGTAATTTGGCTAGTACTGGTAAACTTGCTGTTTTCTTTGTATTTTGGCCATTAATATTCACTGCAGACCAAAGCAAATAGTGTTATTTCTTTCTTTTTTCTTTCTTTTTTTTTTTTTTTTTTTTCCTCCTGAAAGACAGTTTTGTTAATAGATGTGTGGACTGTAGGGAAAAAAAAAAAGATATTTTTGTAGTTGTGTAACATATATATGTCTTTGATTCAGCACTAAAGTTTAAGAACAAATGAGGATCCAGGCAATGATTATTTATTTATTTTCCCTTGGAACTTCTTTTCATTGTTGCCAACAAAGATAACTGCATGTTTGGTTATGCTTCCATAATGTTTTTTTATTAAAAATTCCTTTTTTTTTTTTTTTTTTTTTCTCACAACACGATGTCATAAAGGAAGGAGCAGTGCTTTGCAGAATCCTATTTGTTCTGAGATGGATGTCATCTTCCACAGAGATACCAACAGACAAGTCCTGAAATGCCTTTAAATTCCCTGCCCGTGGCAGGGGGGCTGGAATTAGATGGTCTCAAAGGTCCCTTCCAACCCGAGCCATTCTGTGGCTCTTGAATCTGCCTGTGAGACCGATACTTAAATTGCATATGCTTACCTACTTTTGTAGATCAATATTTCTTGTTCTGTTTACTAATACAAAATTACCGTTTCTATTTTTGGCTAAAACTTTTTTTTTTCTTCTTTCCAGTTTCTAGCAAATTGCTTCTTTTGATATCTCAGGCTTGATGGGCCACTGGCATTGGCAGGTGGTGGAATGACACAATGCAGGATGATATGCCAAAGTAGTTGGGCATCACTTGTCATCTTGCAGACAAGTGAGGCAGAGGAAATAAGAGAATACACGAGTCTCTCAAATATGCGGGCGACAAAATGACATTTTCCATAGGATAGAAATCTCTTCCTGTAACTGCCTCCTTCCGTCTTGTCCTCAGAGCTGTTGAGTTTCCTGTGCTATTTTATCTACGCCGTGTTGGAAGTACTGTGAGTACTGTCCTTGAAACATTTTACCTGTAATAAATAGCTCGTAGCTCCGTGTGTTACTCACTCAAGATTGATTGCATTTTGTAATGCAAATAAGAAGCCATTAACTGTAGTGCAGATACAAATGATGGTTAGTATTATGGCCTACATTAAATGAAAAGCATATAAGCATATATCTTTGTATAAAGAACTGCTCGGCTCACCATGTTTTCATAGAGATTGCCTGTGTTTGAAACTAAACACAGGAATAATCTGTGCTGTGTGGTCAAAAAACAAGCAAATTCAGTAATTCATCAAGTTGTTCAAAAGCACAAATGCTCACACATGGATTTAAGGGGGAGCTCTCAGTAAACATGTTTCTTAATTTTCGATTCCTCTAGGACAGCATGATGAGAAATCCTTAGCAAATTATTCCCTTGGATTTCCATTTTTTCCTGAAGTCAGAGATCTACCGAAGCTTTATAAAACCCATTGCATGACATCAGTGCAAATACCATGCAGTAGGTGGAAGAGCATCCTGTGGTACTTGTTTTTTTTGTTTGTTTGTTTGTTTGTTTTTTAACCTACCTCTGAAGACAAGCAGTATGCTCTTCCCATGTATATACAGCAAGCATTAGGGAAGAGGCACATGCAAGTTCAGTAAATCCTGCACAGGAACAGTTTAGCTAACTTGGAAAGCTCCAGAGCTGCTCATTCTCCTCCTGTGAGCTGCTCAGTTGAAGAGCTCCTCTTCTGCATGCTCTGTTGTGCAGCAGACAGTCACCTCTCCCAGGTTAAGGAGAATGCTGCTGTGATGCTGAGAAAAGAGTGGCCTTGATCAGAAGAGGAGGTTCTTTAAAATACGTTGTGTTGTCAACAGATAAACTTCCTAAGGATTCCTTTAGTCTGAGTGTGACAAGGGTTGTTCCAGAGGGTGACTTTGATGAACAACTCTTTGTCTCCTGACCACCTCGTTTCTGCATTAAGCAGGCAAAGTTTGTTGACTGAGGTTGAGCAGGATCAATGTCTTCCAGATTACCCCTTCCTTGTTACAACTGCAGCTTGTTCCTTTATTGTGGAATTTGCCTCTATGTAGAGGCTAAATATTTTTTCAGATCTGTCTGCTGGTCTGTCTATTTCCGTAGTTAACTTATACTGAAGACGTTTTTGAACAAACTTAAGTTGGCAGGAAAAAAAAACAACAGTGCTCTCCATTGTTTTTCCTATACTGCATTGTCTTCTGTTTGACAATAGTGGAAAAACAAACAAACAAACAAACAACTATTTATGTTGGATAAATGAATCTTGCAGTTCCTTCCATTTTTCTCCAATCTAGACAGTTATTAAATCTAGTATCTGCAAGTATTTCACCCCACTTTTATCGCAGGAGTAGGTGCACAAAAAAAAAGTTCATTGCAGGTCTGTTGTTTATGACTTGTTATCTCATCATTGACTGAGGCAAGAATCTTGCATTTTGGGTCACTGCAGGTTTCCTTACAATCCTGAATGTTTCCTTACAATCATGTTACTTTGTAATGCCCTGTAATGATGCTGATTTAGAGAGGGAATGGCACAAGTACTGTAACAGCGCACATGCAGGGTTGGCAGTGGCTGAGTTAGGCAGCTCGCTTCACCTCATCACAAATCTTACTTCTAAAAAATAATCCATTGCAGAAGGAGCAGATGTTAATTCCACGTGTTGTGGACAGCCATCCTGCAGCAATGTATGTATGTATAAAAGAAACAAGCACTTTAAATGGATATTTTTCCTGCATGTTTTAAAGCGGAGCTCAGTTGCAGTTTCTACAACCCACGCGGTCGGTGTGTTGGGTCTTTGTGGCCGAGTGGCTCAGGCTGCTCGTGTACTGCCAATGCTGGGCATTAAGCTTGCTTAGTATCAAACTATAAATCTTTGCTGCTTTCATTTAAGATGTAGTTTCCAATGTAGCTTTAGCAGTTGTGTCAGGGAAGGAGGGGTGACACACGATGGTCTCTGGCTGTGTTTCTGTGGCTCTGCTCGGAGGGGAGCCGAGCATCCCATGGCACCGGCTGCAGCCTCCCTCCTGTGGCTGCAGGCGAGAGCGCCTGCTGCTGTGTCCCCTTCGAGGGGCTGGGAGGCTGCTCCTTCCCCTCTGCACGCCCTCAGCACTCCCAGTTGGGACCTTAAAGGTGGCATCCCTAGCTCTAGCAAACGTCGGGTCTTCCTCTGCAGAGATATCACTTCTAGATGTGTTTTGGTAGCAGACTTGTGCATGCCAGAGGGAAGTTTCCTCTGGTTCCCACGCGGGCCTCATTAGGCAGCCAAGGAGAAAATCTTTCATCTGTATCAACCTAACAACTGGCCAAATGTATCCCTTAATCATGAGGATACGTAAGATACAGCCTTTCTATATATGCATGCTAAGCCTGCTGAAAATTGATGCTAAAAATATTCCCCAAAATATTAAAAGCAAATGGAGAACTTCTAAGGTATTCTTGAAGTAAACTACGAGTTAAGAATTAGAAAACCCTACGGCCCAGTGAGGAATGGATTTTGTGGTCTCTTTGTACTGTTAAAATTTCTTTTGGAAATGAACTCCCACTGTCTAAAATACCATAACATTTTACAAGTTTGCAAAAGATGAAAATGTTACCAGATGTGAAGTTCAAGGAGCAAGTTAACTGCTGTTGTCAGATGGAAGTGCTCTTGCTGCTTGGTAACTTCTCCTTCCCTTCTCTCCTTCTGTTCCCCAAGCCCCTAGTTTTACGTAACTGCCCCGGCTACCAAATTGCTCATCTCTTCTGCAAATAAACCAATATTTCACTCAGACAGGAGGAGGGAGAAGTCTGTGTATTGCACGGTGCAGATAATTAAGTTAGTGGGTGGTTGGCTGGCCAAATTCTTACCGAAATGGATGACCAAACTAGCTCCTGTAGTTAAATATAGTTTACTATTAAATACACATACAAAAAGCAGAAGAGAAGTTGCTAATAACTGACTCTAACATACTGAAAATCTATTGAGGGCGTATGAAAAAGATTGCTAATATCAGCCAGTCTCACCTTAGTGCTGCCGCAATGCTGCTATTTTTGCTGTAATACTTTTTTTTTTTTTTCATAATATGATCCAACTGTATAAAAGGTTTATGGATTTGAAGCACATCAGAGGTCATTTCCTCCTGTGACTCGCTAATCAGCGCCGTTACTTTCATATATATACAGCGGGAACTTTCAGACAAAGGCAAGATTAGTAGCTAAGCAGACAAAGAGAAAATGGAGGAAAATAATAGTAGTGGTGAGTACATGCATCAAGTAAGTGTGGCCCAATATTTTTATGGCCTTTTTGATAGATTGCTTTGGATGCTTCTGGGCAACATTGAATGCAGCATTTTTTATCTCTATCCCAGAAGGATTATTCCAATGGTTCACCTTAGATTCTGCACAGAATATTACTTTGATACTGTAATAGCTTTGGAAAAGCTCTCCTTTGATGTCAAGAGCTGTATGGAACTGTTCTTTTGATTAAGAAACACTTACACACTTGAAAAACCTAATAATAGATTTAAAAAAAAAAAAAAAAGGAAAAGAAAAAAAAGATCATCAATTGTGCTTTATTAAATTAGATCTATAGGAGAGATGCAGAATGTGTGTGCATCTGTATCCCCTGTCTTGTTCTGTTATCTTTCTGTTGGAAACCCTCACAGTAGGTCTGTCTCTGTCTTGAATATCCCTGGAGCCTGTTTCTTTTTTCCCTTCCCTGTTTTAGGACTCTCCCCTTTCTTCTGCCATTGAATGCTTGCAGACTGAACAACCTGGCTGGCAGTCAGATTGTTATATTCCCCTTCCTCCGTCCTACATTGACTGTGAAGGATTTATTCCATACAATAGCAATTTAAAACCCAGCCTGGTCCATACTGGGAATTTTTTTTTACTAGCAGTGGGCATCATCGAGTAGTGGCAAACAATGTAACTGCACCCCCTGTTTGCAGTCAGTGCCGTTTCATGGGGAACAAAACAGGTACCAAGTGGTGTGGAGGTGCTGAGCCGGGGCTGGCTGTGCCTGCAGCCCGAGCTCAGGCTAGGTCTGAGCTGTCTGATGCAGCCCAGGGCCTGCAGGAGAAGCCCCCTGCGCTGCTGCCGTGCCTCCGGAGGACATCCTGTAGTAGAGCAGCTCCTTTTAGCTCCAAGTCCTGCTATGCCAGAGTGTTGAGGAGCTACTAAATCAATTTGCCAGTTGAATGGGTGTTGAGATTTGCTCTGAAAACAGATTGAAGTTCTTTATTCTTAATATATATAAAGGCATTTTTGTAGCACTTTTTTTTTTTTCTTTTCCCCAGGTTTTCTCAGGGAATGCACTGCTCTGTTTCTGCAAGTTAATGTTTTAATTATGTCAGGATAAACTTTTAAGAAAACTTACTGATACTGCCTTGGTGGGAGAGGAGGGAGGTGGCTCCATTTTAAGCAAGGAAATTGCTGTTTTTGTTCTGTGCTCTGAAGTAGGCTTTTGAGGGTGCCAGTGGGCTTGGGTTGCATTGAATCCAGAGGTGCTGCCTGAAAAAGGTTGTCAAATACTGGGCTAACATTTCAATTTTAGGTGCAGGAACACACAGTACATCAAAGGTGGCAACTTCTATAATTTTAACTAAGGAAAACAAAAGAACTTTATGGAAATAACTATGCTTGGGCAGAGCAAGTGTTTGTCAGCAACGGAAAATCAGGATGGCGAAAGTCTCAGCGCACAGAGTTGTAAGAACAGTTGTAAAGACGAGAGAAATGACTCTTTTTATTTATTTTGTTCTGTTTCCAACTTTATGTGCCGATTGGAGGAGTTTTAGCTCTCCAGTGCTCAAGGTTTCTGAGGCTGTTAGACCCCTGCTGCTGCACGTGCAAGGCTGGGGGTGGGCGTGGGGAGGCAGCTCACACATTCACTGCAGAAGATGTGTTCATCTGGCTGCCTCGTCATCCTCTTTCACAGGGAAAACCTCTTGGAGAGCCTTCACCACTCCCTTCAAGTCCTTTTACCATGTTTCTCTATCTAGCAAGGTACCTTTCCAGACGTTTGAGGTGGGTGGGCATCGCTGACCCCAGCTTGGCTGCTGCAGAGCAGATTGAATTCAGGAGCTCCAAGGTGGATAAGCGCTGGGGATAAGCAGAGGGCTAATTGAGGATGCTAGCCTCTCAAACACCAAAACTTGCCCTAAGCAGTGTCTGGGGCTTTGCTGAACGCCAGACAGCAAAGCAGACTTACATATGTCTGGAATCTGGTTTCAGGAAGCATATTTTGCAATGTTTTCTTTGCGGTGCTTTGAGCTGGTTTCACTGGTGCATAGCTTGATTATAACTTTTGCAAAGACCTGCCTTCTCTGGAGAGAATAACTTTGGATTGGAAACTGTGTAGTTTTCTCCATTGTATATTGTGAATGTGAGTGATCTTTCAACTGGGTTTTAATTTAATGAGGGATATTTTTGAGAATACTATAATACAACATAGCAGAGATTATTTGAAGGGGCTTTGTTAATATTTTACTTTTGAAAGCATTGATAAATGTTTACATAGCTAAAAGAGCATCCTTTAAATCTACTATTGGAAATTGCTTTTGTTCACAGGTGAGAAGAGGAAGCAAAGCAAGAATGGAAAAGCTAATAGAAAGTAAATATTGAGAAGCTTTAGATATTACTCCTGGCCAAAAAGAGGTATAACGTTAAGTGGAAGAAGAATGAAGTGAAGGAGACCAGGAAAGGTACAATGCTTAGAAAGACCTAATTAGTCTGAGAACAATCTCAAGCCACAAATAATATTCTTTGCACCCATGTGTTGACATATGACAGATGATCCCAAAACACCCACCAAGAAAAGAACCAGGCATGAGCCTACATGATGAAGTGAGAATATGTATTTGCTTAGGAGACATTTAGCCAACAGCTCAAAGACTATGAAGAAATCAGAAGTAATAACTGCCTGGGTACTTTATCGCTGAGGATTTTATCCATACAAAACCACAGGGACTTAAGATTTGTAGGTCTAAGAGATGACCTGTAGCCTTGCAGTACTGGCGTGTTTAGCAGTAAATAGAGATATAACTTTGCAGGAGTCATCATCCTGCAAAGGGCAGAGGCATAGCATGTCTCTCTAGTTATACGTGCTGTCAGGTGGGGATGGAAGTAAGTTGAACCGAGCTGGTTGTGTGCTGGCTGCTCAGACGAGGAGAAGCATTGCTGTGAAATGTTGCTCTCTCCAGGTTTATTGCAGTTTGATGTGCAATACCGCACGTGACATTTTGCTATTTGTGATGTGTCTCCCTGCTGCCCCTGCTCCTAAACCTGGACGTGAACTCCCAGCATTTAAGAAATGCCTGGTATTAAAAATGTGATGGAAGGGTTGTCAGCAGCTTTTATTTCAGATATAAGCGTGTTCCTCATCTCTCCTTCTTTGGCTAGTCCTGAGGCTTGTCTGTCAAAACCTCCTGTCACATCAATGTTAATTAATGTGCCAGTTTGGAGGTATGTGTTTAAATGGTATTTTTAATTGCTAAGTGTTTTCTTCCTACCTAAAGCGCACATATTGACAAGCACCAGCCATAAGCTTCCAGCGAGCCAGAGATGAGCAAAGCTGAGCTAGATCTGTGTCTGCTGGGATGAGAGTTAACACGGACAAGAACCCCGCCAGGAACTCGCTGTTTTGGGAGGAACAAAGAAATTACCCCAATTCACATGCTAAAATTGGCAAATAGAGTTGGATATTTTATGATGTCTTGGCTGTGTAGCTTTCCTGGAGATACATCTACGATGCCCCCTCAAAAGCATCATTAGTGAGTAACACTGCCACCCTTACTCCAAAGCTCTAGCTGGGTGTCCTGTCTAACTTTATTTTCTATTTTCTCTGGGCATTCAGGATACCTCTTTTGTTCCATTTTCAGCCCACACGCTGACACAGCTCTCTCCCTCTCTCTCTCTTTCCCCTTACACTGTTGTTTAAGCATGCTGTAAACTTATTCATTCCCTAAAGGCAAGAGCAGCTATCTGAGCAACACTTTGTCAGCATAATACATTTACAGAATGCATATTTATGAACCTTTGAGCCTTTATTGTTCCAGAGGGCAAA
The DNA here is from genome assembly GCF_047663525.1 of Anas platyrhynchos. Lineage (NCBI taxonomy): Eukaryota > Metazoa > Chordata > Aves > Anseriformes > Anatidae > Anas > Anas platyrhynchos. Next base: position 14,065,156 of record NC_092594.1, on the reverse strand, counting down.
TAAAAAACATGAAAAGTAGCAATATAGTGTTTCAAAGGTCCCTCAAGGAAAACAAAAGTAGTTGGAAATAAATTTAGAAAAAAAAAAAAAGTTCTTCTCCAGAACAGAACCTCGAATTAGCACATACAAAATATGGGCTGGTTAAGACTATTCTTTTCTTCCATCTATCCCAGACTCTCCTAATCCAAGTTTAAGAAATTGTAAAGCTTAAAAACATTTTTCAAGCTTACAAAATAGCATAAATGAAGTAGATTAGACATATATAATAGCAAAACAGAGATTGTTAAAGCACCTTGTTTTGCTCAATTGTAGTAAAGTAAATACAGCTTTTAAATGGAAATGATTGTTTTCCTTAGAAGCTACAAGATCAGTGTGCTATGTGCCACAAAATTACTACAGATAAAAGGTAGCTGGAGGAAGCTGGAAATCAATAAAATGCCCTAATTGTTATTTTAATTGACTCTAGGTTCTTATTAACTTTACTATGTATACATCAAGTTTTAAAATGAATGGGTACCTACTCATTATTGCTTATAATAAAATAAAGCTGGGTAGCCAGTGTTTGTGTTCTTAGATGTGTCCATTAGCTCAATTACAATTAAAAGATTATTACACCGATGCTCCTAGGTTATGTTGCCTAAAAATTAAAAAAATAATAAAAAATAGTGCTGTCTCCCTGCAGGAAGAGTCTCGTGTTTTAAAAGCAGATATGTGAGCCTGGCTGCCTGCAGCCTTCATCCAAAGCACAAAGTGAAGGGTGCCCACCAACAGAACGCACAGAAATTTGACTTAACCCAAATCTGAAGTACTAAAATGAAGGAAATAGCTTCAGCAAGCAGAAGAAAATAGAGTGAAAATTCCAAATGGTCAGAAAAGGTAACAAGTGCAGACTTTTAGTTGTTCTACAGCAGCAAAGCTGTAGGAATTTGTGTGTTTTCCTTCTGGGAAGAGTGTCTAATTGTCCTTTCTGCTGTAAAGACTTCACAGCAGTATGGCCGATGGAAAACACAACTGGATTTGATCTCTGTTACTTCTTTTGGTCCAAGAAGATCCATATTGCTCCTGCATGGAACAATGCTGAGCCCTCTTGACAGGAGAAGCTGTGGAGCTCTGCCAGAAGGTACTGGATCCTCTGAGTGCAGGGGCGGGGGCGGGAGCAGGAATGTTCATCTCCTGAATCTGCTGCAGTTTCACTGGGGGAAATGCTTTCCCAGAGGGATGGTGGATGCATGGTTTATCAGTTGTCCCCAACACCCAAAGGCATGCTCTAAAAGCATGGGTGCCTTAAAGGAGACATGTCCCACTGTGCTTGTATGGCTTGCTTTCCTGCAAGCGTGAGCTCTGATGTAGGGGCTTTCCATGCAGAGTGTTTTCTCAAAGGTATTGGCTCCACTGTAATGGCACACCACGAAAAAGTGAGATGGTTCCCATGGGAAAACTCAGCACTGCGCAGTGCCCAGGCAGGCAGGGAACACCTCAACACTTGGAGCAGTTTGACTTCCATGCGTTTGGTTATTTTCAGTAGTCAAAATGCAACTGAATTTGCAAATAATTTCAGTGAACATACTTTTACCCGTTACTTACAAATTACCACTTTTCTTCCTGTCTTTCCTCAAGAACCTTATTGTTCTGCTTTCTGTAGTTCTGGACTTTGAAAGCCTGGAGTGAGTTTGCCTCTGTAAGATGAGATGCAGTGAATTGTGGTAATGCTTTGTGAAACACGAGAACATTTTGAGATGTCATGATCACTCAGGAGTAACCGCATGGGCAAACCCTCACCTACCATGGTGCAGTGACATATGTATCACATTTTAAGTGTCACTGACAACGGTGTTTTGCAGCAAGACATCTGAATTAGCAAATATTATTTAAGAAATAGAGAACAAACAAAACCAAACGTCTTGCCAGTTAGAAAAACAACTTGGGCTGTGGTGTGTTTCTTAATTACATTGTGAGGATTCACTTGGCTGGGGGTCGGCAGGTTTCTCTTAATCTTGTGCTGCAATTTAAAACAAGTTTAATTTAAAATACAGTCTCTTTTAGGATATGCAACCTCCTTTATAAATGCACTCTAAGCAAACACTTCATATCCAAAGTACCCTTTCTCTTTTGCTTTCCTCAGCCAGAGAAGGCAGGAATGGGGAACGGGGGGAAATCCTTGGCAGACATCTGCCAAGACATGATGTTATCAACCACCACTGCTAGAAATGCAGCCCAGCCTCAGCAGGGCAATGTGACACAGGAAACTGAAGCAAGGTGAATGCCTGGTTCCTCTTGTCCAGATTCCTGTAGGCCCCCTAAAAACAAACAAAAAGCCCAAACCCTAGCTGTCGTTTAATTAGCAAATTAAACGGGCCGGCAGCTCTGCTTTTTACCCCCACTCTTGCTGCTGCTCATCCAACCTAGGGCTGTGCCTGTTCTTAGCAAAAGTGGAGGCTCTTGGAGAAAAAAGTGCTGTGAACTTTCAAATTTTCCTGCAACCATGAAACCACCTGAAGTCATAATTTAATATAATAATAAAACCAAATTAATTAAAAAAAAAAGGGGGGGGGGGGGAGGAGGGGGAGAGACAGAAATCTCAACTTTTCTATTTCCTAGCTTTCTAAAAAGCTTTTCAAAGCTGGTTTCACCAATGTGAACTCAAGCATAGATTATTCATCTTCCTGACCCATTGCAAGAATGACTGATATAAGAGACCCTTGACTTAGAAAACCATATGACTGTGCTGCCATCTGTAAATTCCCTGCATGTAACAAAAGTGTCAGGATGCAAATACGAGCCATTCTAGATCAAAGCAGGAAAACTATAAACATATTATCCACAAAATATCAAGTGAGTGATGTTCATGATAAATATTTTAAATCCAGTGAAAGGAAAAGTTGATAGGAATCTTTCTGTTTCAGTAGTTGTTGTACATGGTGGTTTCAGAGTTCCAGTGTACGTGAACTTTTATTATAATTAGAAGTCTCTAACACATAAAAAAAAAAAAGAAAATGAAACATTTAACGTTATTTCTAGATTCTAAAGAAATTAAGGAATTGTCATCATATTTGTAATTTCCTTTTTGCAAAGAAATAGCAGAAGTATGGAAAAAAGGCTATGTTATCACTGCAAATTGGAGACTACTGGCTTCCTTTATTACAATGAAATTTGCTCTTCTAGGAACTTCTCTTGTGTACTGTTTGAAAAAGTTTAAAAAAAAGTTTATTTATTTATTTTCTTTAAGTAAAATTTGTCTAAGGATTTAAAATCTTGAACATTTGCAACAGAAAATGAGTTCTCTCTGAGGGTCGGATCCAAAAAACTACGTCTAAAAAGCAGAAACAGCAACATTTGTGAAAGGACAAACCAAAGCCTGTTAATTTACCAACTACATGTTTTGAGTGCTGCTATACTGTGACCATGTTTAAAAGCATGTAACATGAATAGTATCCGGGATAATAATGTTGATAAATACTTTGGGACAGAAGCTTCCTAAACCTCTCTAACGCAATTGCACATCAGATTCAGGTGCCACAGCGAACAACTGCCTGGTTTGCTGTTGGTTGCCCAGGCTGGGTCTCGTAGGCTACCCACCAGATCAGGGCTTTGCTTCCAGTCTGCCACGAGCCCTGGTCCCCGTCACCTTTCTGCTCTCCATTTCTTGCTGTACAACAAGGCTGAAAACAGAACCTTTTTTTACCTGAGTGCTTCCTATATCCAGCCCCTGACAAAAGTTACGTAGCCATGCTCCTTTAAAAAGAGCAAGTCTCTCTGTGCTCATGATTTGGCTGTGCATTGGTGGCTCTTTTCTTTGTTTAAAATGAAAGAAAAGGTAGTTGAGAGGTTGGTGTTGGAGTTAGTCCAAGTCCTAGAGCTGCCTGCCACGATCAGTAATTAGCAGAAGCACCCTTCGTGTGTGCCGTGCTCCTAGCTGAGAGGTGCTGCCTGCACTCACTGCTGCTCCGGCTGGGTCCTGCTTCACTGCCTCCTCTTCTCAGGCTGTTTGAAAGAAGTGGGATCTGGCGTAGCATTAGCAAGGATTGGCTGGAGGCTGCGTGCCAGATTAAAAGGGGAAAAAAAAAAAAAGTTACTCAAGAGATGACATCTTAATTTGAAAGATACCATGCTGGCTTTGCTGAGGACACAGCAGTACAAGACAGTAAGAGCCTAAGGTTTTAATGGTATTATGCACCTAAGATATTACATAGTCTGCAAAAGTGAATTTCACCCTATAAAATCATTTTCCTGGCGATGCTGGTACCAAGATAAATGACAGCCTCCAGTGCTTGTCAGCTCTGTGGGCTTGGTCCTCTGGAGTGCAGCTGGAACTGCCGCACCAGGAGGTTGATTATTGCCAATAGTCTCTGCTGTGCATCTGCCTTTTTTTTTTTTTTTTGCCTTTTTTCTTTTTTTTTCTTCTTTTTTTTTCTTTTTTCCTGGTTAGGTCAGTGGCTGCCTTTTCGTCTCCTTCTTTCTCTGTTTCTCATTTATGTGCCGTAGGGATATGGTGTATGTTGTGAATGAACTGAGGAAAAATAAGGAAGAAAATCGGTAATCCTGACTAACGTCCCCAGAGTACCACCAACAGGTTAGACTACTTCTGTGCAAGGAGATTTTAGAGAATTACTGCTATATCGTTGATCTTGCATCTTTTTAATTTGGGTTAAAAATAATTATGAAGATTAGCATTTGTGTTCAGGGGGGTGTCACTAATTCTGCTTCTTAAGAGCAGAATTAGTTTGGTTAGAGGGTAGAAAGCCTTTTGTTGAAAGCTCTCCACGAGTGGGTCAGTAATACCACCCATAGGCTACACCAGAAGCATCGCGCTGCTTGCTTAATAATTAAATGAGCTCCTCATTTCAGTCGCAGTATCTAACATAAGCTAAATCCAGCGAGCCCACCAGCTGTGTACTTGCTCGCAGAAAGTTACCGCTATGATGTTGTACTGAATTTCTCCCAGTCATCCCAGTCTTATTAATGCCTCAGTGTGGCATAAAGCTTCATTCATTATTCATAATAATCCAGTCAGAGGGCACTCTGAGACCTGATAAATTCTCACCTAAATGACAACAGCTGACAGGGCCTAGGGTTTTATAGCCCTTCTCTTGCCATAGCAAGGTGCTGTGGGCAAAGGTCCAGAATGATCCTCTACTAATGACCAGTGTGATATATGAGCAGCTGCTGATTTTCTGACATGAAGTCTACTCTGCTGAGCATCCAACCCGCCAGCCGCGAGGAGTGGATGAATATCTGACAGGCGATATACTTCAAGAACTGGTCACAAAAAAAAAAAGATCTGTCTCAGGTGGGAGGGGATAAAAGGGTTAATCCTGTGCTGGAGCACTGCAACATCAACAACAACAAAAAATATCCGGGGGGCAAAAAAAAATAAATAAAAAATCAGGAGTCTGTAAATTCTGGCCGTGCTGATGTGGAAATGAGCATGCAGTCCTTACCTCTGAAAACTCTTCCTTTCTGGCACCCAGAGGGTTGAATAATCATGACTTTAGAAGCCTGTAAATTGCTTTATAAAAATCAATAATCATCTGCTGAAGGATATTAATTGCACTTTTCCACAAAGGGAAAAAGCTTCATAATATTTTATTGGTTTTTAATGGGCTCTTTGATACCACAGGATGTAAGTGAAAAGCCTCTTTCTTTTGTTCAGACACAGACCTAGCCTTTCAAAGGAGCGTATATACCTGTTTGAGTCTTAACTTCTCCCTTGTGGTGTGGGTTCAAATTAAAAGCAGGTGGAGGCCTTTTATTTTGCCCTTCTGTTTTGCTTTCAACAGTGATTGATTCTCTATTATATCATCCTACCTTTCTTAAGTAACATTGATAAATGCATGTCTTTCTGTGTGTTTCATTGCCATGCAAATTTGGGGGTTAATTCTGGAAGTTTGACTGGCTTGGAGATATATCAGGAAAATGAAGACCCAAGTGCCTGTAAAAGATTCAGGACTGGGAATGCAAAGTCTGTATCTTTTGCTTGTTAAAATAAGTATAGTGAGTGCTTATTTTTCAGCGTGCCTCATCCTTGCCTTGGAAGAAGAGCTTTTAATGCTCTTTAAGGGTGGTATTTTTGCATTTCCCACATCCGTGGCATGTTGGGTCTCTAGGCCAGGAGGATGATGAGTTATTTGGCACGTGGGCTTTGCTCAGTATGGATTTCTGTCCACTCCAAGTAGCACCTCTCAAGTAACAACAGCAGGCTGCTCTGGCCTGAAATCATGGAGAGCTGGAGGTGAAAAGGTGACACTTGCATGACTTAAGTTGAAGGCCAGAAATTATATTTGTTTGATGGTGTGTGTTGACCCTAATCTTCCATGTGTTGTGCCACAGAAATGGAGAGAGTCACAAGGTCAGTGAGAGCCTCTCCCCTCCCACCGGTGCCATCTTATTGATTAATGGTGATACAGACTCTGCCTGGTTCCCAGACTGAATCAGCAGATATGATACCACCAGACAAAAGTCAGGTTAGTGGAGATGGGTCAAGTCCTGCTTGCCTTAGTACAATACTTTGGGGCTGTCAGAGTACCTCAGGGCTCACCAGTGACTGGAGGAAAGCAGCGTACTGCAGATAAAGCAGGGAGAAGAAAAAAATAGACTGCTTAGGTCCTTAATGCTAAAATCTTCTGCTTTCAGTGAATCTTACCAACTCCAGAGATAAAATTCAGTACTTGTTTTGCTTAGGGGCCGTTTCAAGATGCATTAGCTCACTCCATGAGTTGTGTGGAAACCTCGACAGAATGGAAACAGTTGTTCAAAACGGCCACCGAGAATCTCTTGAGGCACTTACAGTCTCTGAGGGGCCTAGACCCCTTTCACAGCTACTTCCATCATTCTGGGGCTGCAACACTGGGACTTGCTTTTTGGGACTGGACTTTGAGGGTCAAAGGCTGCAGAAATTCGCAATCTCCTGGAATTATTTTCTCGTCTGAAGTCATGCTAACTGCCTTATTCGGACGTGTTTTGAGAACAAGTATTTCTATTAAAAGTGACACGGCCTATTTACAAATGAGGTGTGCCTGAACTATATGAAACCTAAACATACTCCAGACAAGTTTAGGCTTTGTAGTGTGGAAGAGCTGTGGGTGAAGGCATTCCTGGAATCTCCCATGGTTGCCAGAGCGACCTGCGACTGTAACCAAAACATTAGTCACCCTCGCTGGGTTCCTCCGTCGGCTCCTCAGACACTTCATGGAGAAGATGGTTCTCGAACGTATTGAGGCGCACCTGGGGGACAAAGCAGTCATTGGTCCCAGCCAGCATGGGTTTGTGAAGGGTAGGTCCTGCCTAACTAACCTGATTTCCTTTTATGATAAGATCACCCGTATGGTGGACCAAGGGAAACCAGCTGATGTGATTTTTTTGGACTTCAGCAAGGCTTTTGACACGGTTTCCCATAGGATCCTACTGGACAAAATGTCCAGCATACAGCTAAATAAAAACATCATACGATGGGTGAGCAATTGGCTAACGGGCAGGGCCCAAAGGGTTATGGTGAATGGGGCTGCGTCAGGCTGGCGGGCGGTCACCAGTGGGGTCCCTCAAGGCTCCATTTTAGGGCCGGTACTTTTCAATATTTTTATAAACGATCTGGATGTAGGAATAGAAGGCATTTTGAGCAAGTTTGCTGATGACACCAAACTTGGAGGAGTTGTGGACTCGAATGAGGGTGGAAAGGCCTTGCAGAGGGATCTGGATAGGTTGGAGAGCTGGGCGATCGCCAACCGCATGAAGTTCAATAAGAGCAAGTGCCGGGTCCTGCACCTGGGACGGGGAAACCCTGGCTGCACGTACAGACTGGGCGATGAGACGCTGGAGAGCAGCCTAGAAGAGAGGGATCTGGGGGTCGTGGTAGACAACAAGTTGAATATGAGCCGGCAGTGTGCCCTGGCAGCCAGGAGGGCCAACCGTGTCCTGGGGTGCATCAAGCACGGCATCGCTAGTAGGTCGAGGGAGGTGATTGTCCCGCTCTACTCTGCGCTGGTGCGGCCTCACCTCGAGTACTGTGTGCAGTTCTGGGCACCACAGTATAAAAAGGACATGAAACTGTTGGAGAGTGTCCAGAGGAGGGCTACGAAGATGGTGAAAGGCCTGGAGGGGAAGACGTACGAGGAACGGCTGAGGGCACTGGGCCTGTTCAGCCTGGAGAAGAGGAGGCTGAGGGGAGACCTCATCGCAGTCTACAACTTCCTCGTAAGGGGGTGTCGAGAGGCAGGAGACCTTTTCTCCATTAACACCAGCGACAGGACCCGCGGGAATGGAGTTAAGCTGAGGCAGGGGAAGTTTAGGCTGGACATCAGGAAAGGGTTCTTCACAGAGAGAGTGGTTGCACACTGGAACAGGCTCCCCAGGGAAGTGGTCACTGCACCGAGCCTGACTGAATTTAAGAAGAGATTGGACTGTGCACTTAGTCACATGGTCTGAACTTGGGTAGACCTGTGCGGTGTCAAGAGTTGGACTTGATGATCCTTAAGGGTCCCTTCCAACTCAGAATATTCTATGATTCTATGATTCTATGACTTCTTCTTTCTTCCTATGGTTTTCCTGTCAGAATAAATGCAGCCTGATGTGCCATTTGCCAGGCCGAGCTGTTGGATCTTATAGTCCTCCTCTGTTGTCTTCATCGATGTTGTCTTGTCTTGGTTCCTTGTCGTTGCTGTTGCCCGGGATGAACGCAGTTGGCCAATGAGTTTTTGCTTTGAGCATTAGGAAGGTGGGGGGTAATGGGAAAGTGTTCTAACGGTGTGGTACATTGCTTGTTGAGGTAGAACTAAAAGCTATGTCCCTGAAACTCATGGATGAGCTGAATGCCCTGTGTGACTTGCTGACTGTGCAGGCAAACCTGTCCTGAGGTGTGTGTCATCAGCCTATCTCCTTAGGATCTGACAACTGCCATTTTTGTTGATGGATTTACTAAGGAAATGTTTTTTTTACTAAGGATTTTTTTTTTTTGAATGTGCATGTTCCTAAAGCCCTTCTGCTTTGGTTCATTCTGAATCTCCATCTCTCCCATAAAGGCAAAGGGAGATAAAATATGAAATTGTTCTATAAATGATCTTAAAAAAAACTTGTGAAAATAATTTTAATAAAAGCTAAAACTGTTTTTAAGTCCACTAATGGTAGCCTATAATTCTGAAAATCAAGTTGTGTATTTAAATGTGAACATTCAGTTTCCTATCTTTAAAAACGTTGCTCTAAGATCTCAAGTTTTCATATGAAGTAATTTAGTGAATGTCAATGAGGGAGAGGAACTTACAGTGACTAGAGGTGTACTCATAGGGAGAAGACACTTCCATCTCTAATACTGTCTTCAGGGCAAAGATTTTTGTCCTACCCTGTAGGCATTGTGTGTACTGTTGTGCAGGAAATATCTGACTGTAATTCTCTTGTTCTCTGATTCCAGCCAGGATCTAACTTATGGTAGGAGTCCCTGCAGAGATTTAATGGTAAATATTTAACAAGGGGAACTCCCCTTTCCTTCTATGATCTCATATTTTGTAAATGGATTAATTTAATAAGGAAAACAACATTTCCCTTTGGTTAAAGCCCTCAGTTCCTCACAACTGGGACTTCTGTTCCTCAGCTGTTTCCATTCCAGGGTTCTCCCAGTAGGCAGTTTGGTTTGCCTCTGAGTGGAAAACAATTTATGTGACAGGAAGCAAGTCTTGCAGCTAGTCCTTTCACAATTAAAGGGACAAAAAGAGCTATTAGAATAAGTTGTAGGTAGTATTTTTACTGTAGAGTTCCTGCAAGACCACTTAGTCATCCAATGCGGTTCCATAATTTGTCCACAAAAATTAATTTTCACACAGTGTTTCCTACCTTGTCTTGTTGGTAGTAAACCCAAACAAGTACCGTGCAGGACCTCACAGCATTGCATCACTGCTCACCTTGATTTAAACTGAAACATCTGAGTGAGATTGGCATACTGTTGAAGAATCAGGGTGTTTCTGCATGTCCCCGGCATCCCTTTCCGTGTACAGATTCTGTGTGGATTTTTGTGTGCATGTTTTTAGGAGCCTCTCGTGTTTCCATCCCCAGCACACATTCCTGGGAAAGACATGGTTTCCATTGCTCCAGCTGCCTCATCTTGGTAGCTGAGCACTGTAACTGGTTAAGAGACTAGAAAAATTCTTGGAAGACTTGGAAATCATGTACTGCTTGCTGCCATTTAAACGGGCATTTTTGTCGTTGTTTTCTGAGAAGCCATTGCACTGCCTGCATGCACAAGCTCCAGCAAAGATGAGCATTTTAAGCATGGCAAGCATCATGCCGCTTCCAGCTCGTGGTGTGGTGTGCAGGCACTGGCCTCTGCTCTCAGCCAGTGCCGGTGCTCGGGTACCGGTGGGCAGGGAGGTTACACGGGCATGAGCTGGTGCTCCAGCCCGGGGAAACTGATCACGTACAGGTCACAATATAATTAGCAAATGCCGTGTTCTTTGCTGCATGAAAGAAAATGCAGAATAAAAATTGAATTCACTAGAATTGCCCTAGCTTGACAGCTGGTCAATCCAAATGGGTACTTCTGTGGCTCTTGGTTGTTATTAACGATGGGATTGCTTACAGGTAGGCTCTCCAGTGTCATGAAGCGTGACAATATATCTGGGCAATTGGCTACACAGGTGACTCATTTTGGTGCTTTTGGGGGGAGTTGTTTGTGTAATCGTCCGTAGTGCGGTACTGCACAGCTCCATGATTGCAGGGCAGTATTTTTGTGTTGGGTGGGTGAATGGGGACTTCTCATTTCAAATTCAAGATCCTTGGAGATAAAAGCAAAAAGTGTTTTTTGACAGTTCTGTGGTTTGTCTCTAGGCACATTGGGTGCTGATTTTCATTCCAGTACATCAAGGCAACTGTCTGATCTACAATCCAAACAGAAATCCCTTCAACAACAAACCACTAATATCACATGTAGTTCCAGTTGTTCGCACTTTCTTGTGCTCTGTCTTTCCATGAAATCTCCCTTCCGCAACCCACTGCCTTGGGCTAATAGTTTGTTACAAAGCTCAATCTCTAAAATGTCCTATATAAATGGAGAGAGGAAGATCATAAAAGAGAGAGATGAAAACATTTACCACTCCAGCTCCCACACCCCGTGTCTCTCCCGAGTTCCCCCATCCATCAGGCAGCGAGGAGGGCGCGCGGTCACCCAGGCTGCCGCTCTCACCAGGCTGCTGAGCGCCATCCATCACAGGCTGCAAGCTGAAGGATGCGGTGTCAATGCCAGCAATTGATCCAAGAAAACCCGCGCGTCTAATTGTGCCTCGCTAAGGGCCCTCTTCCCTGTCTGATTTCCCCTGTAACTCAAGAATTAAGCTGCGAGGCTTTTTGTTGAGATGGGAAGAGTGAAAATACCTATGTGTTTGTGTGTGTGGGGGATCATTCTGTGCTCATCCCAACCCTATGTCCTTAATCCTTATTTAAGGCTGTAAATTAGGGCAAAAAGAGCGTTTGCTCTTGCCTAGCATATCTGATTTAAAAGGGAGGAGATCTGTGGGGATTTTCAGCTTGTAGCAGTATACATCGAGATGATGAAACCGAATTACCCAGAAGACAAAAGAAACCCTTGCCTGAGATGCAGCGTTCACGTTTTGCATCACCGTGTGCATTCATGTGTTACACCCTGGGGCAAATCCCAGGCAAGTGCTTCTCTGAGCGAGGGAATCTTGGGTCTTCAAGATCAGTGATCCTCGCTGCGGTTATGGTTTGCAGTAACGGGGCACGCAGCGAGCCCCCTCCTTCAGCCCCACGGGGGTTTGCATGAAGTGAGGTTGTGTGAAGCAAGGGCTCGCACTTTGTATGGCTGAGTAGAGCTGCAGAGCTGCCTTTGGGAACTGGAGAGCAAGGAAGGAAGGATCCCTTGGTAATTTGGACTCTCTCAGAGGGGGATGGAAGAAATGGAAGCAGAAAGGCTTCAGGGCACCAATTTAAGTTTGTCCTTAGTCAGCCACACCAACGCATGCTTTAGTGTCCATTGGCCTGAGTATGTGCTTACTTCCAAGTAATTTGCTGACTCAGGACTGTAGGCCGTGTCCAACCATTGATCCTGTAAGGAACAATACAAAAGCAGGAAGTTAAGCAATTTTGATTTTTTTAATAGAAAACTTTGCATTTTTATGGTTGTTTTCATTTAAAAATCTCAGCAGGCTAAGTTAGAGTGATTAATTAAATTTTACAGCTACCCTGCACACCAAGTAAACACTGCACTATTATGTTTTACTTTAATAAAGAGCAAATGCAGGGTGCAGAGAGGAAAGGATTTTGAAGTGTGTCCAGTCAGCTGGGGTGGTTCCTTCCCTCATTTTTAATCCCCACTCTGATGCCTGGTGGGATCAGCATTGCTCTTTTGATAATTAGCATCAGATGGATGGTTTCATCTTCAGTGTGATGTCAGCCAGAGGTAAATGCCTAAAAGACAACCAGGACAGAAGTAAATCCAACCTGGAGCGGGGTGAAGTCCCACTGTAAATTTAGCAAAATACTTTGACTTTGTGGGTCCTGGTCTCTCTAAACGACCTGATTTTGGACTGTGTTGTAATCAGCTTGACTATTTAGCCCCAGCGATACAGGTATGAGCAGCAGATGTTGGAGAAGCCTTTGTGCCTTGCTAGATGTAGACTGTGGCTAAACATAACCTGTCCTTGGTAGGTACTGAGGAGAAGAGGGACAGCCCTTCTTGCCTGCCTGTGCCAAGGCATAGAGGTGGGATCGTTCTTCAGTGCACAAGAGCTGTCCCACAGAGCGTGTCGGGCAGACACAGGGCATCTTTCAGCTCAGCAGATACTGGCCGTCGAAGTCCTTGGACAGCACCTTCTTCTCCCATCTCAGTGAAAATAGAGTAGAATTAAAAATAAAAACACAGAAGTAGGGTGCTGAACATTTCCTAAATAGAAATGATGTTTTCTGCGTAGCCTTTTGAATGAAGATAAGTGTATGAGGTCAGAGTGCTCTTCTGGCTGTGGGGACAGTTCCTGTACGTTGTGCTTTTATGTCGGATTCACTAAAGGAACAGCAGATATTTTAAATAAGCACGATGATTCGGGAATAGGGCTTTTCCTAGGCAGGGGTATCAGAAGTTTGCCTGGATTCAGGAAGAGTCTGGGTGCAGTGATGGAGGAGAACTTTATTAAAGGCTCCTAAATGAAAGGGCACACAGGTCCCTTACAGCCTCTCATTCGAGCAGGTATGATTGTTGTGCATGCAGATAAATAACATCCCGTGCTCTGCAGTGCACCCTGTCGGGTCCCTGCCTCTGTGAGGAAAGGCTGGTAATTTCAGCCTCGTCATCGCAAGGGACACCTTGAGCTGAACTTGCGTGATGGAGCAGCTGCTCTCAAGGAGCTTCTGTATTTTTTTTTAATCCATTACCGTCCTTCCCCTCCTGCAGGCTCTGCGAGCATGAGATGAGGCAAACAGGGGAGCGGCGAGGGCCTGCCCCAGCTGTGCCCTGAACTCCGCTGCGGGTGCCTGCAGCCACCTCTCTGGACATGGTCAGTCCTCATCCTCTCACTGCTCCTGTGCTGGGGCAGCAAATTGGCACTGCCAGTGCTGCTCCCAGGCCACTCCTGTTCTGCCGGCGGCGTTTTCCCCTGTCAGCCAGAGGGAAACCCGTCTGGGCTCAGCCAGCAGCACCGCGTGAAGCGTGTCGTGGCTGGGAGCCGTGCCTGGCCTTCTCTGCGTTTGGCTGGGTGAGAGCATACCTGGCATCGGGGGTGGTTTCTGTGAAACTCTCCATCCTGTCTGTTCATAGCCGGGCCAGCCTGGCCTCTCCTTTCTCCTGCTGTGCCCACGGGCTTGTTTTCCCTGAGTAGTTTGGCTTTGAAGCACTTCCAGAAAGACCCGTGCGCCGTGCCAGAGGAAAAGCACGCTGAAAGATGGAAAGGGATTTCGTAGGCCATAAAGGTAAGGCCTTTATCACAGCTGAACGCAGCTTTGTCAGTGTTGGGGAAGTTGTTTTTATTCCATGTCTGAGCAATTCTTGTGTTGATTTGAGGTGACTGAGGCACAGGGGCTCACACGAGGAGCCCAGAGGTGCGGTCCTTGTACATGGGGGCTCAATGTGGGCAGAGGTCTGGGGGCACACCCCGTGTCTCTGGGGTGCCCCCACAGGTGGCAAAGGACAGAGGGGATCCCAAAGTGGGAGCAGCTGCTAGCATCACATCACAAGTCTCTCTGGTTGTGTCCCTGCAGGTGAGCTGCTGGGTTTCAGAACGAATGGGAAGAAGCAGGCTGAATGTGGCAAAGGGAGAGCTGGAAAATGCAAAGCCCAGCCACCAGGCTTGGCTGGCGATGCTGCTTTTGGGGAGGGGAGGGAATTTTTCAAATAGGGAATTGCCACTGAGGTAGTCCTGGCCAGACCTTAGTATCTGGAATTTGCCTGTCCAGCTGAAACTTCGTTCTGCGTTGCAGTTGGTTATGCTCTTAGCTTTTTCACTGTCATAATACAAAGCTTAAAGCTGAGTTTTACCAAGGTGTGGCCCCAAGCTGGCTGGTGTTCAGGACTGAACAAAGTGAGTCGATCTTTATTTACTTAAACCAGGGAAAAGTCACTGAAACACACATTAAAAGTTGTTTTTGAGGTGGGAGATGGCTGTCAGTGTGCTGATAGCATCTCCCTCCTGTGGCGGCTGCTGTGTGATATTGGGGGACCAGGAGCTGCCTCCCCCCAGCTCCTGCGTGGACTTGGGACCCCGACCGTCTTCCAGCAGGTGCTGCTCTGGGGCTGAGCCCAGAGAGATGCGATTGCCATTGTGAAGCCAGGGGAGCTCCGTTGATTTTGGATCCAGGTTTCCCAGGCCGCTTTGGGAATGCTGTGCTGAACCTTTTTACTTGCTTTGAATGGGCTTTGGCTGCACGGAGCCTGGCGCACGGTGCCATCTGCCCAGCTTATTGCACGTGTGAGGGTGTAGAGCCGCTCTGGGAAAAAGGGACATATGGAAAAGGATAGCTGGTGAATCCCAAGAAAGAAAAGTCACGGGAAACCACCTAATTACCAGGGCTTAATAGCCAGTGAATCAACAGCAAGGAGCTTGGTCCTGAGGTCCCGTGGCATAAATGCGCGATTACGTTAACGCCCCGCTGCTACTGGGATACTTTTGTGTGTTCAGGGCTTTCTCCGTTATTGCTAAAGGCCTTCAAATCCCAGATAGTCAAAATCTCTATTCAGTGCTGCCTGCTGGGCGTTTAACAAGGGTCCTTGTAAGGGGACCCGCTACAAGCACAAACATGAATGCAGAGTGCAGGGGCCAGCGCGGCACCACGGGCTGCGGGGCGGCCGAATGCAGGCGGCCTCAGAAAGGCAGGGAAGAGCAGACAATGACCCTCGCGCCTCCAGGCATTGCTTCAAAAGGTGTCAACACCAATTAAATTGTGAAGGCTCCGCCAGCTTCTGAAAAGTTATGGAGGCAGGAACAGAAAGTCCGTAATGAAAGGGCCCGCAGCACGGCAGCCCCGCACGCATCTCCCACCGGTGTGGGACCCGCCGCGAGCCCTGGGTGCCGTGCCGTGCCATGCCGTGCCGTGCCGGCATGCAGCTGCAGCCCAGCTCTTGCAGAGCTCTGTCAGCACCAGCGAGTGTGTGTGAGTACACACACAGGGCTGGCAGAAGAAAAAGCCGAGCGTGCCCCCAGTCAGCGGTTGATACGTCTGAGAGCTGCACGCCGTGTCTTCCCCAGTGAATGCGCTCTGTGCTGACGGAGCAGTTGTAATTTCCCTGTAATAAATGGCAGCTCTCAAATTTCCTTTATTCGCTGCTGAGTAAAATTGCTCATTAGGAGAGGAGATGTTCTTTTAGCAGCGAATTCCTTTTGTGGTTAGCTATCTGTAACTGTGAAATCCTTGTGCTCTCTTCCCCCTTTACTTGCGGGATTGAGAGTTTCTCATCCCCATTTTTGCAGAGATTAAAGTGGTTGGAGGCTCAGGTCGAAGGGACACACAGGTACTGTTCTGTCTTATTGATGAGGCTGTTGAGATGCACACAGAAGCTTATTGCAGTCTCTTTGGTGCCATGGTTGAGCTGGGGAGCCTGGTACAGAAGGAAAGGGGGCGAATGTTTAGTGGTGGTGGGAGAAGCGTGTGCCTGCTGTGCAGAGCCCACACCTCCATGTGAATGGGTAAAAATCCTTCATATATAAAATAGTTTAAATGCTTCGTGCTGGAAGAGAGCTTCTAACTATAATATATACTCTCTAATGTGTTGCTTATTAAAAAACTGCAAGAAAGGCTGCTCTTTTTAAAAAGAAACTTGAAATACTAATGAAAACAAGGCATTCAAACTGTTGCTCGAGTCTTACCGTTGGTGCACTAAGCATTGTTATGGCAATTCGGGTAACCGAGTGATGCGGGTGTTACCTTACCTTTGTACATAAAAACAGCAAATCAGTGAGGGGTTTCGTGGTTTTTGTCCAGTGAGTGATAAATACGGTATTTTGCCAAATCCCCCATGGTACTATAACAAATTGTTTAAACAAACGCCAGGTTGGGAGGAGGGATCAGAGGTGGAAAGTTTGGGAAAGGTGTTTAAAAGGAAAGTTACAAAGCTACTGGGGAGTTGCTGCCTTTTTGGAAGCTTTGTCCAAAAATGCAGGCATTCTGGTTGACCATACTGTAAAAGTAACAGTGGAAATTCCTGGCATATGTTCTCCTCTCTATAGATAAGTTTTTCTCTCACTAGAAGTTTCAACAGTGTGTGTTTTGCATTATCTGTTTCTTGTTATTTGTCTTCAAGTTTCCTCATTCCTGAATGTCTTGATGCCATTGGAAACCAGAAGAGCACTTCCTGGCAAGGAATGTCAGAAATACGCTGAGTCTTTTTGTTTGGGTTTCAGCTCAGTTCAGAGCAAATATAATCTTCTCTAACGCAAAAGTGTTTTAATAAAAAAAGAAATCTGTACATGGTAGCATCAGGTGAACAGCAGAGCAAGGGCTGGGGGCTGACACCGAGGACACCCCTCTCCAGCAGTGCCCAGACCACATGCTTTCTGGCTTTTGAGCAGTGCATTTTGCATAGCTTGTGAGGAGGTTTTGATGGGTGTTTTCAGGTAGCTGTGCCCCGTGGCTGTGCCAGCCATGTCCAGAGAGCAGCAGCCAGGGGGGATTTGGCAGAAACACCCCACAGGGCTCCAGGAAGCATCGCTGAAGCCCTGAGTGAGGCTGGGGTCCGTGTCCCTTCCTGCCCTCAGGGAAGAGCAGTCGGTGGCAGCTAAACTCCTGCTCTCTGTGGGACGATTCCCAGGCTTTGCTGAGAAGTCAGGACAAGAATTTGGGATGGGCACCCACAGTACCACCCGCTCCTGGCAGTGTAACCCTGCTCAACTCTCCATAGTCCTGCTCAGGTGAAACGCACCGTTGACCGAGGGTGGGAGCATGCAGCAAGGAGGCTGGGGGTGAACAGGAGCATGCTTGGGCAGGTGCTGGGAGTGGAAGGGAGCGGCTGTGCCAGAGCTGCCTCGTCTGCACTCACCAGAGGTGCTGCTGCACGATGCTCCCCGCAGCTGCAGCTCCACCAGAAGCGAGAGGGCTGGGGGAGAGCTGCGCCAGCCACAGCTCTGTGCCAGTTTCATCGTGCACGGGTGTCAGCTGGTGCGAGGGAGCTGCCTGGTGGGAGCGAAGAAGCGTGGTTGTGGTGGTGGTGGTGTTTTTCCCCCACCCTTAAAAGCCTTGTTGCAATTGCCATCCTTGCGTGCGAATGGGCCAACACCTCCCAGGTACTCTGCTCCCGGCTGAAAGCAAGCGAGGCTGCAGGCGGGGTGGGCTCCTGCCTGCCTCCGCATGGCACAGGCACTGCAGCTCGTGCCTGGGCTGTCGGTGGGCAGCTCGTAGCAGAATCCTCTGGTTTCTAGGAGAAAAAGGGATCGGTGTGCAGAAAGGCACCTGGTCGTGGCAGGAGAGAGAAAATCAGCAAGGTTTTGCAGTGGTTTGGGGCAGACTTCCTCAGTGTAAAGCTGCTCTGCTTCTTACTGACGCATTTCTCATGTGAAACAAAAGAGCTCAAGGAAAAAGGTATCGTTTGTGTGTTGTGTTCTGTTCTACAAAGCGTGCACATTGGCTGTAGGTAAAATACACAATCAGTGGGGCAATTTTTGCCCATCTGTGTGCATCAAAATGAATTGTGCAAGTAGGAGAAAAGGGTTTATGATTTCAAGTGAAGAAAAAGAAAATGTAGTTTCTTTAAAGAGATGTCACCGTGCAGGCATTCCTCTAGACGTGGGCAAGTCCGTGGGTGTCCCCCTGGCCACTGCGAGGAGAAACGTGGTGGTGTTTTGTTCTGCGGAGGGTGAGCGGGCGCCTCGGTTCCTGCGGGGCACCTGGACGCTGCCTGCGTACAGCACGGGGGGGATTTTACATGGCTGGGTGCGTGGTAAACTCTGTCACTTCAGGGGATCGCCCACTTAAACAACATCCTCATCATTTTTCTTAGGAAATGATCTGAGACAAAATATTGAATTATTTAGAGTACCGCTGGGAGAGGGAATTGATTCCTTGCTGTATCAGAGAGAAATAGCTGCTCTTTTGAGGTTTGATCCAAAGCCGAGGGAAGTCAATGAGAATCTTTCCATTGATTTCAATAGGCTTTAGATCACGCTTATTCACTCATCAACTATTTCTCTTGTAGCTGGAACAAAACAATGCATCCTTTCATTGCAAGTTTCTCAGTTTGCTGTATACCAGAGAGAAACGCATTCTGTGTATAAGAGAGAAATGCAGTCTGTCCCATTCTCCTGAATATAAAATCACTTAGGCCCATGGAAATAAGTAGCAAACAGCTTTTTAGCATCACTGGAAGTTAGATTTAGCTGCTATGTATTTGAAATTCTTGTAGTATGTACGCAGCTATCTGTGTACATAATCACTGTATGAACCTGTGGTGCTCTCTCCTTTATTTGCAAGTAATTTTGCTTGTTTTGAGGGGAAAAAATAAAATCATTCTTCTTATAGACTTTCAGATGCCTTTATCCTCTTTGCTGCTAGAAGAAAGTGTATATGGTACTTTGCATCGTTTGGTTCCCAAGAGCATTGAGGAGCGACATTGGGTTGGGCAGCACGGACATTTCCCCTTACAATGCTGAGTCCTAAGGAACTAGCTGAGCTGGGCAGGGCTACTGCAAATGCCAGCAGCTTTTCCAACAACTTCCTTTAAAAAGAGATGTAAAAGTTGGTTCTCGAATGTCCAGCTTGTGTCCTTCCCTTTCCTCGTGCCGTGCATGTTTAACCAGGATTTAGCCGTGTAAACACAGCCCTGCTGCCCTGCGTGCAGTCACAAAGGAGCCCGAGAGCAGGTCGTTAATCCGTTCTCTTTGTTGTCTTTGTCAAGTGACTCCAAGATTGACCTAACCCAAAAGGTAGCAGCAAAATGAGTAACAGTGAGTGCCATGCTTGACTTGTGACCTCTCGGGTTGCACTTGAGTCAGGAGCAAAGTGAACCCATCGTCCAGCAGCCCCTAGGACGTGCTGGAAGGCTCTTCTGGAGCCCAGGGAAATAACCACGCAGTGTGACTGAGATTAAGCAACGACCACAGTCCCGATGGGTGGCCCAGCGTCGAGCTGCTGGGGACTGGGTACAGGTGCCATGTTCAGTCCTTTGGATTCCCCGGGCAGACTCAGCTTCAGCAGGTGGAGGAGCATCCCTGGGGACGGAGCTGGTCTGGTACAGCCTGGTCCTGCTGCGTGCCTCCCGTGGCGAGGCTCACTGCGGCTGGCACGGCGTGGCAGGGCAGAGATGCTGCACGGGCTGACACGTGTTGTGTAACCCGGTGGTAAACTGTGCTCCGGCGTGTAGCTTGCTGCTAGGTAGGCTTTCTGGTCAGGCACTGTTCTTCAGTAAATTTTCCACTTTAATAATTGAATGTTTTCATTACATTTTGCTTTTAATCTTGAAGGAAATGTTTTCAGCTATATAATTATTCAGTCATCCAGAGGGACTTCGGAACTGCAGATTTATACTGCTCTCAATAATGTGATTCAGAAAATGGGCTTTATCAAATGGCAAACACTTCAGGACTTTAAGAAATGATGGAAGCAAAATGAGCTTATCACTCACAGCAGCGATGGGGCAGTGTGCTCAGCTACCACCTGTGAGGACTCCTGCTTTGGGAGTCATCTCCACAGTCAAAGGCTGGTGAAGAGTTAGGGACCCCTTAAAAGAAGAGAAAGGAAAAATAAAAAGAAATCTTGTTTATCTTACCCTATGATGCCTATCTCCAAGTAGACTAATGGAGAGACCAGACTGGATTGAGGTTATTTTTGTTTTTAAGCTGACTGAGGCAGGAGTTGAGAGAGGAGCAGCAGAGCGTGGTTTCAGAAAAATGCCACTCAATTTCATAGCCAGAGGGTTCCTGTCAGGGAAGAGGAGAAATAATAGCTAATATAAAATTCTGAAATTTTATAAATATTTACTAATACTGAAATACCCACCAGGATCAATCACAGAATCAGCAAAAGGAGCAAATTTGAGATTTGGTACAAGTTCTACTGAAGTCAATCTGATTGCATGTATTGATTTTGGGAAGGATGAGAGCAATCAAGATTTTGTCAAAGACTTTGACACAGAAACCAAGAGATTAGAGCTAGCAACCCTTCCAGCTCCGCAGTAACAGGGCAACCACTGAGGCTGGTGTACCTGGAGACCTTGCTGTGAAATTCTGATAACCATTTTGGGGGGATTTTATCAACTCTGTTGTCAGTGAGCTTCATTCCTCAGCTACAAGTTATCCAAGAGCTTGCTTCATTTTCCAAATGGGATTTGGTGCTGCGAAGTCTGGGTTGTATCCTGTTATTGGGATATAACCATGCTGATGTCGGCATGCCAACATGCAAAGTGTTCTGGAGGCAAGCGTGGGGTACCCAAATCTTTGGGTAGGATAACTAATTGTTGAAAACCTGAACTTGCTGGGATGTGCCTATTTATGTGAGCGAGACAAGCAGGATATAAGCTGTTAATCAACACGATAATACTATAGGAAGGTTTGATTGTCTATTTCTTTAAACTACAATAACTGAACTAAACTTTTCTTTGAAAATTCTTTAGAATTGGAGAAGATGATTATTTCTAATCAACACTGCATCTTTTTGATTTGTCTTTAAATTTGGAACTTGCTGGCAGGACTCTGATTTTTGTAGTTGCTTAAATCTACTTTCTGTTTAAGTAGCTGATAGCAGATCCATAAGAACAGAGTTTCATTCCATGAACAAGGACAAGAGCAGTTATTTCAGAGAGTGGTGGAGTTATTTTCCTGCCCTGTTTTATGTAAGCCATTTCTTTCCCTTGCATTACAACAGAGATTAAGGAAAACAGAATGGCTTCAAAAATGAGGTGAGGAATCCAGTCTCAAAAGCAGATTGCCTTTATTTTGAGAGTTTTTTTTTTTTTTTTCTCACTGATTGTCTATTACTAAGAATTTTTGTCAATGCCAGTGACTAAAAGATAGTATTTGAATGTAATACTTCTAAGTAGTACATAAACAGGCTGAATTTGGGACCTTTTTATTATTAATAATCTTGGTTTATTATTGCTTTGAAACATGAAGGTATGAAGAAGGTTACAAAACCTTAAAAAAAAAATTAAATATTTGAGGTGTGTGTATGTGGGTAACTAGTAAAGAGTCAAACTGAATTTACTGAGAACCGTCAGGGCAGGCCAAGACTGAATCAGCTCAGTGCTCCCAGCTCTGCTGAGATTCCTGCCTTGCATAACAGCTTGCAGGACTGGGTCATTGATCAGTCTCCTGACAGCACAAAGGCAGCTCCCTGATTCTTCTGCTTGCAAAACTTCTTCCAAAATAAAAAGTTCAGGACATTCGGTGGAGTTAAAAATCTGTCAGTGATTGATATTTTTATAAATATTGAAGGAAACAAAGATAATATTAGACCCATATGGAGATGCTTTTCATCTAAAATTGTTTTCTTCTTTATTTGCCTTTATTATATACTTTGCTAAAAATGTGATTAGCCCTGGATATATGCCCATCCTAACAACCATGGATAGTTTTTTATAGTTGTTATCAATTTGTAAGCATAAATATTTAACAAATGATTTAAAAATTAGATACTCTTGTTAATAGTGCCTGCTCTGCATTTATAATTGGTAAAGATAGGAAGGTTTTTGTTTTTTTTGATTGTATTTATAGGAAAGCATTCTTTCCCAGATTTGTATAAATTAACTTCTTTGGTTACCATTCTGATTTTAAAAGGAAATAGTAGTAGTTAATCTGGCTGAACCTCTGATGTGGATGCAATTATCTTTAGTTTCTTCCCATACAGAATGAAATTTTCCTAATGAGGATTCTTTCATAAAGATGTAAATTCATCTATTAGCAGACAAAACCATATTGATTTAATGATGCAGGCTTTCTGCATATGCAAGAGAAAATTATTTAAGGAAGGTTTATATAACCTCATTGAATGAGTATTTGACACTTCACAATTAACAGTCATGATTTTACCTGCAAACTGTGGTTAGATTTCTGAACTGAGGTCATTGTTAGAATAATTTTTGCTCAGTCATCTTTTTATTGTCTGATATGCAATCATTGTCATTAGAATCTACAAGTAATTAACAAACTTGCAGTGTCAAGATGACTTGGTCTTGGAAGATACTTCATAATTACAGATACGCATTCATAATTACAGATAAGCCTTCCCCCATCTTTGGCAAACTCAGCCTGAAATTCTCTTTGTTATTTGTTGATGAATAATATTCCGATTAGGATGGGTCAGCACTGCTGGAACCACTGCAGTTTTAAAAAAATATGACTATGGAATTTTTGCTGCTGGAGTCTGTTTCTGAAAAGAGAGCTAGATCATTAGCTGGCGGGAAATGGCATAGTTGCGTTGAAAACAATTTTCACTAATTGATTAGCTGGCTGATTCAATTTCCAATCTTGGCTCTCACTTGGACCAGATGCAATATTATCTCTCAGTATAACTCACGGTTAATTTTTTACTGAAATTATATCCCTATGAAATTTCTATTTGTGCAACAGACTCTGTATTTATCTATCTATCTTATTAAAAACTAAAATAAATTGGGGCAATCCCATCCCACATTCAGGAAAGTGTCCTATTTTCGGTCTCCATGCCAACTCTCCGGAGAAGTGTCTACTATTTTGTACCATCATTACGAGTACATTCTCTTGTTGCAGATAATAAACCTGCTCTCCTTTCTATCACGCTAGTCTATTCATTTAAAAATTGTTTCATTTTTACAACACTAATGTTATTCTCACCAGCTTGGCAACCCTGTGATAATAGCATAAATCAGTGAATTATTATTTTTGTTTAAGGCATTTCTAATTTTTAATTAAAAAGAAAAGTCAGACTCTTGCTGATCACCTACAGGATTGTGACTCTCCATGGTTACCTGTCACTCAAAGAGATCTAGCTCTGAGGAATGCTAATTAGCACTGTTAAAGCACTGGTAATTGAACTGTGGAGACAGCCTGCAGAAGGAAGCAGTTTGCATTCAGCACTGCTTTGCCATTTAAATGGACTCGTACAGTCATGAAGGTACGTCGGATAAAAGCGAGAAAAGCACTCGGGCTGTAATTTTTCATTTTGACTTCAAAGTTGTTTACCAAAGTGTTTCCTAGAAACGAGTGCCCGTACCAAAAAAGTGTCACGCGTAGCAACTTCACTGACAACCTACGCCTAAAAAGTGCACAATGCCCTTCATCTCTTACTTTTCTTGTTGTCTGGAACAGCCACTTGTAGCAGTGGAGCTTAAAATGCAGGCAGGATGACCCACGCTGCTCCCTGTTTGCTGCTGAGATTCTAAGTAAGAGATTAAAAAATGAGAAAGCAGCAAATTTAAAACAAGCTGCAGAAAAACCCTAAAGGAAAATAGTCTTCCCGCTGCAGATGACGACTCTTTTCCAGGTATTTATCTGACATCCCATGCTGTGATATCCAAGTGCCCTGGAATAACACACTTCCCATCGTAGTATTTTACAGGTTTGCTGAGGTGAGGCAGAATGTCTCCTGGTGCAGCAGAGAAACCTGAGCCTTATATTGCAAGGGCAGGCTTCTTGTCTGGCACCTTCAGATGGGCTTGATTGTTCTCTGAAGGTAAATATTTAGTGTCTCCTGAAGATGTAGTACGTTTTGAGAAAAGTAGCACAAGCAGACACCCCAACAGCGAGGTAGCCATGTCATGCTGATCTAATATGGCTTTGTCATCTCTTTGTGCAATCTCTTTTTCCCATTGTGCGGTTTCATGTCTCAATTTGTTTTCCATGTCTTCAAAGAACTGTATATTTATTTAGCTTAGTAAATATGAATAATCTCTTTCACTTTCTCAGGTATGAAGTCAAACACTTACCTCGGTCCTTAGATTACCATGTGACAGACTCGAGTCATGTATTTAGATATTTTGAGAATAACGCATGCTGATTTTAAAACGTGTGGATCAAGTAGCAAATGAAATACGGACTTTTCTGTTTATCAGACAAGTGTGTGCACTTTTAGCACCTGCAAGATCGTGAGTCGCTCATTTGATTATGCCAACTGAATAGTTGCAGCATGTCGCTATACTTTATTAAGCTGGGAATATCTGAAAGAGATGCTAACTTAAGCATTTCAGGATAATGATGACTTCTTGTGTTAAAACTTCAATATATGATAATGCAGAAAGCACGACAACTGTTAGCTTTACTGATAAACTAAAGTAGAAATCCATTTTCTCTTAAGTGTAATGCTCCACCTGTTCTTGATGGATACAGTTCTGGCTCAAAATTCCTGTGAATTCAGGATTTCAGGCAGACGTTGCAGCGTGCAAGACTGTGCTAGATGGGTAGCATACAAGCGACATCGTTGTACATCTCCATTTAAGTGTTTAATTAACCCAAACCGTTCTGTGTGAGACATTGCCAGTTTTCTTTGTTCTTAGTGCTTTGTGAAGAGCAGGACGGATGGAAGTTGTCCATGTTGCTAGAAAAAAAAAAAAAAAAAAAAAAAGATCCATTGCTTCATGCTCCTGAAGGACTGTGAGGGCAGCTGAAAGTTAAGATAAGACCATGTTATATCTGGTAAAGCTGACTTAGGGAACTGTGCTATCACATCTTCACGTCACTTCATCCTCTCCCGTCTCTACGTCCACGTGTGTCAGCGGTGCAGGATGCATCGTCCCTTCTGGCCTCCTGACCATGGCTGTGCTGGTGAGGTGGAGGGGGACCCACACGCCCTTTTTATATGATTTACTCTTTCTGTTATTCAAAAATACCAGGAGGAAGAAAAAAAAAATCACGTCCCAAGGTGTGCTCAGGAGATTTATGGCATGTTGCCAGCTTTTAAGCTGAATTGCCTCACACTGTTGCCTTGGGAGCACTGGCTTTTTTCACTTATTTGCAGGTTGGGTTTGAGGGGGTACCGTCTTTCTCTCATTTATGTCAAGCTGTTATCTGCTTAGCCTCTGTGTTGCTTGTGGACTCTTTGTTTCTGAAATGCTTTGTGCACCCCGGGACCTGTGTGAAACCCTGGCGTGCAGTCAGCGTGGGGCGTCCCTCAGGCCTCAGGAGCGGGGGGCGCAGGGTGGCCGTGCTCCCAACGGGGCCGCTGCTGTGTGGCAAGGAGCTCTGGGCATGGCAGAGACTTGGCTGTGCTGCTGCTCGCTGTGGCCAGGCAGCGCTGCCCACATCCCCACGTGCTGGCAGGCACCTGAAGGTAAGGAAGGTTGTCCCCAGTTCCCACCTGTCGGTTAAGCAAGCAAAGATCAACCTCTGGGAAAGGCACTGTGACTGAGCTACCCCACAGGAAGCCCGGAGTCAGTTCTGCTGTCCAGGTATTGTCCTTGGGAGCCTGCAGGAGGAGAAGCACCTCAGGCAGGTGCCTACGGAGACCACACAGGATGTATATTAGGAACAGGGAGCTGTGGCAGGGCCTCCAGAGGTGCGTTAGGTGCCCACAGCCCTGCTCCTGCCTCAGAGGTGCTCTGTGGCGCAGAACTTTCTGCAGCAGCCCGCCATTCTCCAGAGCATCAGCACAGCTCTTGGGTAGTGGCGAGTGTTTTAAATGCGCAGCGGGGCTTTTGTGACAACACTGAACTATCAGCAAATACATCTGAAGGATGTTTAAACCAGACAGTGGGCTTACTGTGTATCCCATTTACCTAGCAGAGTGAGACGCTGTTCCACGATCTGTTTTAGGACAGCTGAGGTGTCCTGCCACTGTAGTGCGTCTCTGCAGCACTGAAAGTAACATGTCGTGCCAAAAGATAGAACTGCTCCTTCCTCTGTGGCTTCAGAGGAAGTTTATTCAAATGTGTCTTTGCTCTTCTTCACCTCTCTCTGGAGAATTACACCGGTTACATTCACCCAGAAGAGCTCAGTTTGGGTTGTTTTTCCTGAATATGCAAACCTATTGCAAATGTCAGGATCAGATTTGCTGGGCAAAAGGAGCCCCATTTGTGTGGGGAGCATGGCAGTGGGTAATGCTGGAACAAGAGAAGTTTTATTTTGGGCAGCATCAAGAAGAAAAATTATCAGAGTTGAGGAAATTAGACAATGGCTGTATTAAATTGGCATGTCTCCTCTCTTGCCAGAAAAAATATTGGTGTTACCAACAAACTCAAAGGGAAGAAGACGTGACTTACCTGGTTTCACTTAGTATGTGAAAACCAGGGATGAGATGCTGGTTGTCTCGAGCCTCTGCCCCTTTTGTTAGCCCACGCTGCCTGACACACAGCCTGCTACCAGAGAAGCAAGTAATCAGAGGAAAAAAAAATAATCTAATGAAAGATTATTTTTATCTGCCTACTCTTTTCCAGGGCAGAAAAGCCTTTCACTTCTTAAAAGTTGTTCACAAAGGGTTATCTCCTGTTATGATTATGCCAATGTGATAATGCTATTGCATTTTGGTAGTAGGGAGTTGCATCAGTGTGACTGCAGAGGCTTAGTGCTCAGTTACATCCGTAAAACTGCACCATTAAATGTCCCCTATAGCCCCCAGACAAGTAGAGCAGTATGGATTTCCCTGCAAGAATCCTCTTGGAGCACTGATTTGCCCCATGTTGATGACACTTAGACTTGGGTTTGCGGTGCTATGGGACATGTGGACACACTCCAAGCAGCACGTGGCTCAATTTCATACACGCCGCATTGGGTACGGTTGGGCGTAGTGTTTAATTGAATTGGGCCATGAAAATGTGTATGATATGCCCTACAAGAAAAGTTAGTATAAAGGCACAGCTGGTTGTGAGCCAGTAGTGGTTTTCAGTATTTTTTTATACCAGACCTACCCTCTTTTAGAGTAAGGGTTGCAGTGTGTCCATGTCAATTTGAAAGTACAGAGGACTCTTGAGGCTGGCTCCTTTGCTCAGCTAAAGCAGTGCTGCTCCCTTCTCCCATGCAGTTGAGCTGCACTGTCACCTGATTGTGTGTTATTTCTGTGGCAAAAGAGCCATAAAGTCCTTCCACTTCTTCAAGTGAACAGTAAGAAACCATACTGCTCAAAAATAGCTTAATAAAAACCCTGAAAAAAAAACCACCTTTCTCTGCTAACTGTAAATGAATTAGGTTTGCTTGTTACGTTGTGAGCATGTTTATATTCTCCTGTCAGTGGAGTTACAAACGGTTTGAGATGCTCTGGATTGGCATGTCCGTACAGGCCATAGTTATAGGGGTATTGCCTTCCGTGCCAGCCTGATTTAACCTGTCATCCTGCTCTTACTTAGTCTGCTCCAGCAGAGAGAAGAAAGGGCAAGATTTAGGATGTCTGCATCCCTTAACTGCTGCTTTTTGGCAGCCTCATGCTACATACGTTACCCATGGTGTTGGGTGAATGCCCCCTGATGGGCAGTCTTGCTGGAGATGTCAGGCAGCCAGAGTTTATCATGGAGTACTGGGTGTTGTGTGCTTCAGCAAGGGTGCGGCTGACCTCGTGCACTGCCCACTGCAGCATGCGGTGCTGTACACAGTGTGCTGGGGGAGGAAACCAGCCCCAGCCTCCTGCTTGTCTGTCTCCCAGGAGCTCCCCTGCTCCCCTGCTGAAGTCAGCAGGAGGAAACCCGTGACTTCAGAGGGCGTTGGACCATGTGCAGCTTCTCTTTGCTTGGATATTTGCATTTTGTTCTTCCTTCTGTGCTCTCAGAGCAGATCTTGCTGCATCACCTTTAATACTGAACAAAATTAGCTGTTTGTTTTAAATATTATCGTTCCTCTTCAAATTATTAAGCCATTCTTAAAGTAGACATGGAAACCAATTTGCAGTTTTGTCCCTGGAGCTCTCACACTGGTAGTGGGACAAGGGGCTTTGTGTCAATAGAAAGATGTCTACCTCCTGCACAAGGCTGAAATAGAAAATGATAATAAAACACTTATAAGAATGCATTTCACAGTTTATCCTTAGTGTGAATTGCTTCTTACACCGTGAACTTTTTGGACTGTAGGGCTGAGAGTTTTCCTTCAAACCTGTCCTGGGGTACAAGCAGTAAAGGTCTCGGAGGGAAGATGGCAAAGCTTCTGCTCTAAACTCCAGAGAACATGAAAATGGAGCTCTAATGAGGACGTCTGTCCTGTGACAGCTTTCTGAGCAAAACAACAAACTGGCCGTGCTCTTGCTGAGCATGAGAAACCCTTAGGGGATGCTAATGTGGGTATGTACTCACTTCCTGATTAAGTGTACCTGCTGAAAAAGCTTTTTTGTTCTGGAGATCTTATGAATTGCTCCAGTCCAAAGGATTATATTATAAAGCAATTCATGAGTATGGCATTTCCTGGAACATATTTAAAGAAATATGGTGCATGTGCATATATTGGCATACAGTCTTCAACCTTCCTGTAAATAAAATACTACCAAATCTATAAAAGGACCCCCATTGAGGAAAAACAAAAACAACACAAAGCCATTAAGGGTCTGAGATGCTTAATGTGGAACATTTGACAACATTCATTTTGTCAGTATAATATTTTCAGCTTTTGAGTTTGGAATTGAAATTGTTGTTACACAGCCACATATTTCCAAGGGTAGTGCTGACATTAGCACAATGTTGCATTTGAAGAGCTTGATTCTTCTTTGCAAGGAAATGCAGAATTTGGACAGAAGCTTATCTGCAGCTCTGTGGTTGCACAGTTTGAAAACATCCGTGTCTTTCAGGCTGAATTCAGCAGGCTCCGGTACTCACCTGTGGTGTAGCTCTTAGGGTTGTTTGAGCACGTTTCAAGCCTCTGGCTGCTCCACAGCCCAGTCAAATTTTGGAAAAGATTATTTCTGTTGTATCAGTAGATGGATGCAAATTTGTTTCTGTCTTTTTCTGTTTGTGGTGGGATACACCTGTGTCTGGATCTGCTGCCAGGTGGCTTCTTTCCCTCCTGTGCTTTATGGTGTCCAGTAAGGCAAGTGCTGCTGCAGTGACAATGGGGAGTGCAAGCTGAGAAAGGCACTGGAAGGATGGTGCACTTTGGGAGCAGGACATGCGAGGTGGAGAACTTAGGGTAAATGTTTTCAGACTTGAGCTACAAATAAAAATATGTAAGTAAGCTTTTGAGAGAAAGTATAGGGAGCAGAAAACTTCATAAAGAAAGAACATCATTTTAAGTGGTGAGTGAATTGGAAAGGTGTGGATTTGGTCTAAGAGCCATGTTACTTATTTCTAGAGATAATTGCTAAATTGCAATAAGCATCTGAATAATTTGACCTTGCTTTCTATATGTGAAATATTAATGAAAATTCACACATACCATGTTTACATTTGTCAGAGAAAATTCTCTCTGAATTACTTAGTTCCCCTCCTAAGAGTGGAACAGCAGTTCTCACAGCAGCAATAGTGCTTCAGGCTTAAGATCAGTCACGGCTACTCTGTAATAGTACAGAAGCTGTCTAAACAGTAACCAGCTGCAGATGCACATAAAATTAGGAATAGCAGCAGTTCTGAAAACTAGAGACTGGTGCTAAAGGCCCATCATGTGAAAGGGGCATGAAGTGATAGGGGTGGCAGAAGGGTGCTGGCAGCCGCGTGGCTCCCCTGTTGGAAGAAGCAGCCTAGTGGAGCCACGTAACATTTTAAGGATACATTTTAGTTGCTAGCTTAACCATCAGTTTTCTGGCTAAATGAAATTGCTAACAATGTACTACTAATACACAGTGGCACAAATAATGTTAATTTTCCTAAGCCGTGACGAAGATAATAGTTTTCTAGTTTTAAACAGCTAGCGTTAAAAAGATTTTATCCATCCTGAAGCTGGGAGAAAAATGCATAGAAAAGCCTTCCTAATGAGAAGAAAAGTCTGTAGGGAAGCAATTCCGTCTTGGTAAAAAGTATGAATGAATTACCTAAACTTGTTGTTATTAGTGCTGGCCACTTCCTCCTTGCCATTGGATTGTGTAACGCCAACCCCTGGTTTTTAGTTTGAGCCGAGCAGCAGTTGCAGGTTGCTGCATTTCGGGCATCAAGGAGGTGCTGGTTCTCACTTCTTAACTTTGCTGCTTTATGCAGGCACGGGAGGCTGGCTTAGTGAAGGCATTGCAAATGACCTGTGGACACTTTGGCATCAAAGCAGAATTATTTCTAGTACTGTTTGAGGCCTCAGCTTTTACTTAAGGCCCCACAATCCTTACAAACTTGCAAACATAAGAAAGTGTCTGGCTGCTGCGTGGGCACAACCCTATACCCATGGAGAGCCTCGGTGGTGCAGAGGAACTCTGGGGAGAGCTCAGGGGCCTGGCTATGGGACACGCAACAGGACTATGTTACCTGCTTGCAACCCGTCCTGCCATGATGTTTTGTTTAATCTAAATAAATAAAGATGAGGAACAGGAGGATGGATTTATTGTACCAGAAGGTATCCACATCCCCACATGTTACTGCATCAAAAGTAAAAAGGGCCTTCCCCAGTCTACAGGCAGACTGAAACACCGCTCCCCAGAAGTATTCCTTTCTCACTGTAATGAAGCAAGAAGTTGCTGTAGTTGGATTTGGGGCTTATTTACCAAGACTCTTGAGTGCTGCTGATTACCCCTGCAAGAGCATTTCCAGCACAAATTTGGGAAAGACAACCCCGAAGTTTCAATTTTCTGCCTGAGGCAGGCCAGGGCTCTGAGCAGAGGTCCCCCCACCCCAGGCAGGCAGCAGCCAGGGCTGAGGGCACCTGCTTGGTTATCCTTGGCCAAGCTCTGTCCTTCCCTGTGGAGAATGTGGGCTGGGGCTGTCTGCGTCTCTCAGGTGAAAACCCCAAATCTCTCGTTACCACCTTCCCAGCCAAAAAAAGACATTTTATCAGTCAGTGTAAGCTGGAGGAGTGTCCCAAGGAAAGGGTGGCCAGGCCCCGGGTATTTCTACAAGGTGCTATTGTGTTTTTTTTCGGCCCAGGCCTCAAACAGGAGCATGCAGCCAGTGCCTGGCTCTGGTCCCTGGCCTCCAGCAGAGCTGCAGCAGGTTTCCACTGGTTTTCCCTCAGTACGTGGTTCAGGCAGCCAGGTCTCTGCAGGCACTGGCTGCAGGCCCTCCTGCGTGCCTTTAGCAGGTGTCACAGGGAAGCCTGGAATGTCCCAGCCTCAGGGGTGAGCCGATTCCTTGATTCTGTGCTGTCACTTATTTTCCACTGCTCTGTCTTTCTCCTGAGAATATGGCTTCTGACAGTGCATTTGCTGCCATCTCAGTCAGGCCCGCTCGCACCTTGCTCCAGGGAGAGGCGACATGAAGCCCTTCTTGCTCAGCAAGCGAGGCCCTTGCGCTGCCATTACAGAGCACTGACTGGAGGCAAAACCCAAGCTGGTATTGCTCGTGCTCAATCAGTGGTGTCGCTGCCGATGGTGCTGGTAGTTCCTGAGCTGTGTCTGCTGGGCAGTGTGGGAAAGCAGTAAGGAATGGCCAGGAAGAAAAAACGCTTTGGAACAGCCAGGCGTGCAGAGCCTGGGGTGGCTGCAATGTGCAGCTCCTGCTCTGTGGCCATGAGACCTGACGACTCTGTGCTCTGCGAGGTAGGCCCCTCTCTTTCCTGTGGTGCTACTTTCCTCCCTGAGTTGATACATCAGATGTTTCACTCTGTGTCATGGTTGGGACCCTTGACTGAACTCCCTTCTGTTGGCAGACTTTCTGTGCTTCGCCTGGTAGAGCTGTTGCTTCTCACAGCAATGCTTCTGGTACTGCAGGTTTTAATTACTGCTCACTGAGAGTCAGATAAATGGAGCTGGAGGTCCAGAGCATGAAATCTATTGGTGCCTGTTAGTGTGTGCATAGATGATGTCAGCAGCGTACTAGTTACTTAACCTATAAATGTCACTGGTGTGATTTGTGCTGCTGAAGAAGATTTGGGTTGAAATTCTGACGCGCAGCAAAAGAAAGAAACCCTTAAGTAACAGATGGACAGACAGGATTTTCACTCTCACTGTTCTCATATATGGGCACGGAGAGCCCACGTTAGAGGCAGCAGATTTTTGCTGGGACTGAGCACATCTTGCACATCGCTTGGTGCACACAGGAGCACGCCTCTCCACACAGAGAGTCTGCCAGCAAAGCCCTCAGGCAGCGGGGTGGGCATGGGGAGGTGCTGGGTGGCAAACCAGGTGTCCTACAGCACTGGTGAGGGTAAGCGTGGCCAGGCCAGGAGCAGAGTGAACACCTGTCAGGCTGAGCTGCTCCTCTGAGCACAGCTTGCCTCCTGGCAAGCAGGCACTTCAGTGGTGAGGGCCACCTTCATGAGCTGCTGGCCTTGCACTGTGCTCCTCAGGGATGTAGGGCATTGCTGAACGGTGAGGATGAGGACGTCTCTACAAGCTTTTGGATCCCAGGTAGAAATCTTGCAGTTTGGGTGACAGAAAAAGTGTCTCATAAACTCTTCTCCACCTCTCTGTACTCAGCCTTGGAGATGCCAACAATCTGTGATGTTCTCTCAAACCCCCTTCTATGCATTTGCACAACGCTGCAGTGTCTGAGCTAACGGGCTTTGTCCATGGAGCAGAAGCCCCAGGTGAGGCTTTCCCAACCCCATGTCAGTCTCTGGGGCCAGATCTCCACCCCTGCCTGCCAGCTTCCCCTCTGTGCTTGCAGGTGGGTGCTCTTGACTCATCCAGGAGAAGCCCTTCTCTGGTGATGCCACTGTTCAGAGCTAGGGGAGGACAGAAGAAAAGGTTATCTTTTTTGTTCTCAATTTCACAGGAAGTCATGAGACAATCTAGATCAAAACAGGACAAGGGGGGACCGTTTTAGGTGTAGCTGCTGTTTCAGTGCATATCACAGTGTGTTCCATAGCAAACTTTATTTGAAGGGGCGCATGGGCAGAAGGTTTTACCCTCTGCATTTAATTCCTGATTTATATGCGTCAAGTTGGGTGTATGCTTTTTGGGGAGGATGAATTTTTACTTCTTTCAGGCCTCCATGCTCTATGATGAATTCATGGTGCCATCTACTGATTAGTGATGGAAGTAGCTCTGAGTTCAGTCAGGGATTGTATTTACTATGTTCTTCATTTTAAAAGAAAATTTAACTATGGGATTAAACAACAGCTGTAAAACTTGAAAAGCACCAAATATCTGGGATTTTATTTATTTATTTTTTCTCTGGGGGAGCTCACCACCTCTAAATCATACCAAGTGCTTCGGGGCTATGTGGCCCTTTCTGAAGGAGGCTGAACAATAATGGTACTTTTGAAATTTCACCCAAGATGTAAAGCAGAGCCCCAAGGATTCCTCTTTCTCCCCATGCTCAGAGGTGTTTTTACTCCTCCACTACTCAAAATGAGAAATAGTTTTCAAAAGCCTTTGGAGCATTTTGGAAAACTGGAAAACTGCAATTTTTTTTTCCTCACTTAAAAAGTAGGAGTAACAACAACTACAAAAGATTAAAATGTTTTGAGTTTGTCTACAAAACATAACAGTTATTTCCCCCTCTATCTGAAATCAGCATTGTTCTACAATCTGATTGCTTGGTTAATTCTGCAATTAAAACACAGAAATCATTGGTGAGAGGGAAAAAACTGATCTGTCTTTGCAGAGGATATTTCTGAATTTCAGTTTTCAAAAAGCCCCAAACATTTCTGAGTAGAAAATAAGTAAATTATTCAGTAAATAATTCACTGGTTCTGCTGATGGGATGTGAGCAGGGATGATCTCTATTCCAGCAGACCTTTTCTTCAGCTTTAGCTGCTGTCTCATGCTATCATTGTCTCTTCTGCACTGACTGCTCCTTCCATCCCAAACTATCTATTTCTCCCAAAGCATCCTGCTCTTCAGGTGTCTGCTTCCCATCCCTAAGCAGATGCTCAGCATCACCAAACTGAGAGAACCTGGTGGTCAACCTGGGAAACAGGGTATGGGGCTAGAGGTAGAGATCTAGCACATTTTTATCCCCAGGTCGCTCTTGCCTTATGAAGGACTCTCAGATAAGTGAGCGAGAGAAACTGTGTGGGGAAAAATACAAGCAAGTAGAAGCATCTTTACAATAAATAAGTAAATAAATAAATAACATTGAGTAATTCACTGAATGCAGAGCAGCTGAGATGCTTAACTGAGATATATTGGCCTTGCTTCTAAAATATCTCATTCTATTTCCCTCAGAAGAAAATGCAAAATGTAGCCTAAATGGCAAACAATTTCCACACACACCTTTAAAGCACAGCCTCTTTTCTGCCCTCCTTCTCCAAGCACAGTGATTGCCTGTAATAGCTTGCCAATGTTCCTAAGGTTAATAGATAAAATAGATAAGAGATAATAGTGTTCCATGTAGCGGCGCTTTAGGGAATACTGTGAATATTGAGGTAATTGGGAAGTCTGTAAGGGGGGGTCACGGAGGAGGAGTCAAGCTAAGATTAGAAAAGCTGAGCTGCAGAACTTGGGAATACTTGATAAAGGTCAGAACTGGAGGCCATCGGATCACTCTCTCTTGAAATACTGAGTCAAATATAGAAAGATGAGGGCAGAACTAGAGCAGTACCTATTATTTCCAACATCTAATTATTTATAGACATTGTTATTTTATTAAGATTAGCCAGCAGTAGTGGCAAAGCAGTCCCTTCCCTTCTTTATATATGTTGTAGATTATAGTCTGTCCACCAGCATGCTTAGAGATGGCCATGCTATAATTAGGCATGATAGGGTAGTTAAGAAATAATTTAGATGGATTCAACCACTCCTTGAGCAATTAGATTCAGCTTTGCACAACCTGTTAGTGGCAGGTGGTGGGGAGCTGGCTCCAAGTCCAGAGCTGGCTCAGGTGATGCTGCAAATGGACAGCCAGCATTTGCATGAGGAAGGCTTGGAAATTGGAGAGTTGTAATTTTTAATCTAGGTCAGATCTGTTAAGTTAAAGTCTTTCAGTAAATACAGTGATTTTTTTTTTTTTTTCCACTTCCAGCATGCCTTTTTAATCCTACTGCAGGGATAAACACAAGGAAGACTCTTTCAATCAAACCTAATAGAGACAGAGCAGAACTACTTGCTGCTTCCAAATGTGGAAAGGCTAATGCACTGGTTCAGCCTTTGCAGACTCACTTGGGTTTAGCAAAGGCTTTGTTCAAGCTGCAAGCAACATGTTATAGCTGTGTCCCCAAAACAGGTTGCAATGGCTGCATGATACTTCAGGAAAGTCAGCTTCATGCTTGTAATAGTGGCTAATGCTCTAAATGTACTTCTTGGCATCCAAACATAATCCACACTTGAAAAACAGCTCAAAGCAGCTCAAAACTATTCTTCAGTTTGTCTAGAGCTTGGCACAACAGCACCAGGAGCTGTTTAATGGTAATGCTTTGTGCCTGGTAACTCCTGGGCACCAGGGTCTGGGCCAGGATGGCTCTGAGGGTGGGACTCGGGGCTGAGGCTGGAGGAGAGGACGGCTCCCATCAGCAGGACTTTGCCAGCTGTAGCACAGCGTGGCAGTAGATAAATGGGGATATGAGACAAAAACAAATTATTGTGATGCTATTGGGTAATATGATAGTCAGTAGTCTCATAAGACAATTTGTTTTATGGGTGACACATTCTTTTGTTAGGATTTGTGCTAAAATAAAGCTTTTTTTTTCAGAGGAAAACAAAGCAATGTGGTGTAAAGAACTCCGGTAAGGGAAAGGAGGGGTCTAGGAGAAAGCATGAACATGCTGGTTTGGAAAACTAATTAGAGGGTAATGGAAGCTGTATTCATAAATTATGGAGGCTACAGTGGGAATAAATTAGGATGCACCTTAGAAGCAAAGAAAAGCAGATTGATGTGAGAGAAGATGTTGGTTGGATGGATGTAAGAGACCAGGAAAGTTTGGGGGATTTTACATTTTCTTTTTTTTTTTTTTTTTTTGTACTTCACAATGGCATTAGGGGATATGAAACAAACAAACAAAAAAACATATCACTGCTGTAACTGAGGAGCTACACAGGACAATTCTTCTAATTATGCAGAGGAAGCACCTGGTTTAAAGACTGCTTGAGCATCAGGACTTGCAGACATGCCCAGGCCAAATGAGTGCAAGAAGCAGGGAGGAATGAGAAGCCACATGGCTGTTAGCGAGGGGTGGCCTAGCATGGAGTTGGGAAGGGATGCAGAGGAGAGCTTTGTTTTAGCTACGCTGAGTGTGAGCCAGAGCGAGGACGAGTTTGAGGCACAAAGAGAAGTTTTGTTTGGGCAGGGGGGATCTAAGCTGATGTAGGGTAGTAATGCTGAGGTGCAGTATAAATCCGAGATCACTGAGAACCTGTTTTCCTTTCCCATATACAGTACTCTGGGATGATATATAGGAGGAGAGGAAATCAGGAGTGGGGGCCCTGGGATCTGTCCATACTGAACACTACAAGAGGCTTGGGGATTACTGGAAGAACGAGGTAGGAACAGGTAGAGAAGCAGAGAGACCCAGGGAAACAGTAATAATAATAGTAACATATAGTGACTGTGCTGACACTGATGAGGTTGGAGGATGAGGATGCTAGTGGGGATTAGAATGACAGGAGTGGAAAGCAAAGAGTGAGTATATGTTGAAGGGTTTCCAGGATGCATTGAAGGAAATGAATGGAAAGCAGTGAATAAGCTTACGGAGATCCTCTGCAATGATAAAAGAGGGATGAAGTGGTTAACTGGAGGCAGGCAGAGCGATATTTGAGAAGTTGCGTGTTTGTAAGATGGCTGAAACTAAAAATGTTCCCTTCATCAGGAAGAGAACAGGAGTGGGCACCAGGAGGAGGTGGAAATGGAAAAAGGGATGAGTGGCTAAGAGCAAAAAAGACCAAAAAGGAAGATGAGGGGATAAAAGGAAAATAGCTTAGAAGGATTTGTGTCTGTGCCAGGGAGGAAAAAGGAATAGTGAAGAAAAAATGAGATGAACAGGAAAGTAATTTTCTAATCCCTCTCCTCCTTTGGAAAAATAATTTGAAACTTAAATTAATAAAGGATAACATTAATCTGTACCAGACGGAACACCACAGATCAGATTCTGCCTGAACAGTGAAACAGTTTTGTAGATTTTATCATGTTATATTCTGTTACTGGACAAATTTGTGTAGGGAGACATAAATATAAAACCAAAATGAATGAAAACATGTATCAATTATATATCTTTTCCATATCAATGTGATGTCAGTTAATATTTTCAGCCTTTCAGGATGAAGTCAAATAGAATAAGATGATTTTAAGTTTATTGGTGATATTGCTTTGGCATCTATATTTCCCTGGTGTGGTAGGTACATGTACGTTCAGCAGTGATCCCGTGGAAGGCAGATGAACCCAGTATCAAGGATTATGGAGAGATGATTTCAAGCCCTTCAGGCATGGCAGCACCTCTATGTGATCGTTGGATAACAGGCCTTCTCTGCCTCATGAATGTACTAGAAAAAATCCACAAGAAAACATAGAGCAGTGCGGTGGTTGGTGAAAGCCACTGCAGCACAGAGGATCTGGGTATCGCACCTCTAGCAATTTATCTGGCGCATTAGCCGGAGGTTTTAAGTCAAGAACTGGACCCGTTACCAGCCCATGCCATTGGAGTGCGCTTCCTTTAGTTGCTAGGTCTCTGATAAGATGCTTTTTCAATTCCCAGCTCTTTCACAGACATGCTGAAGTCAGAACTCCAGCAGTAGCCTGTAAGGTCAGCAAATGCTTGTGTATGTACTACTAACGTTTTTGCTGTGCAAACATTTGTAACTGCTTCAGTGCCAATTTATTGGTTGACTTCTGAACTTTGTTGCTGTTAGTACTCTGCAAGACTCCAGCCTCACAAGAGCAGCAAAGCGGAAGCCAGGCGTTGTAACATAAACTCAGACACGCTTGTTATGTTACATGCACCTTCAAACTGATCCTCACCTCTCATGGACCTGAACTTTACAAGGCAAAGGAATAGTTAAGAGCTGGAACAAGTCGCAGGGGGGTGAGAAAACAAAGAGGCTCATTAAACTTTATGCCTGCATCTCAACTATAAACAGCATAGTACAGTTTTTGTTAATGCTTTGAATTTTAATTATATGCTGCCTTGGCTAGGGCACGTCTAATCTCATCCTTTTCCAGCTGATATTAGAGAATGAGTCTCAAGTTTAATTTAAAAGCTGCACGAGATTTTGGGGAAAGCTGTAGTGTGTGCTTGTGTGGAGGATACGAGTGTTGCTCACCATTTCAAGGAAAGGAAAGATATTTTCACTTTGAAGTGTATCAGGGACTCAATTTTACTATCTGCAAAGTAATTAATAACATATTAGTATATATGACTGCATTCAATGTTTGCTGACAAGTCCACACGTTTCTGTGTAGAACATATTTTCTCCAGAATGACATCTTTCTTAGCCACCAAAGGGTATAAATATTGGTCTTAGTGCTTGAGCAAGTCGCATCTCAAAGAAGCGAATCACGTTTTTAAAGCACCATGTTATACCATGGAATTATTGAATTTCTGCTACAAGGTTTCATGTCACATTGACCATGGTCATATCAATTTGTTATGTTGAAACAGCCAGATTCCTGGGGAGGGTTTTAGAATAGCTTCTGCTGCTTAAAGTTGTTCTCATTTGAACATAATAGAGCATCATAATTCACAGCTAGAGCTGATTGGAAAAAAAAAAAAAAGGAAATTTTTCTCGGCAAATGCCAGTTTTATTGAGACACACTCTGGCTTTGAAATTCTGTTTAATTCTCTGTTGTACTCTGTAGCCAGTTTTGTTGACAGTGTGCTGTTCCAGGAGTCAAAATGACTGCACGCAAAGCCGATGAAATTGGTGACTATGGACGTTGTCTTGATTCTCATGCCTTGTTAGTCCAGCAACTCTCTCCATCATAAAGTGTTCTTCTTGCTGAGTTGGTTCTGAGATGAGAAATAGTATCAAAGGAGCAGTAGAAGCACAGGGACGTTATGGAACAACAGAAACTAGGAAGTGCCTGAGGTATATGCTGATGCAGAGCTCAGAAATTATCACAAAATTGGGTCGATTGCTGCTCCCTTGGCATCATCTGCCTTGCGCTGATTCACAGCAGTTGGCGATCAAGTCTAAGCTGATTTTCTCACAACAGTTCTATGTATCCAAAAGTGTGGAAGGAGTATTGCCAGGAAACCTGCAATTGCTTTGGAGAGCGTTCTCTGAGGTCAGATCCACAAAGCGAGGTGGTGAATGTGAGCTATTACTAGCACTGTTTAAATCGAAACTGGTGAATTATTCAAGCCTGAATTTGACACAGGCAGGAAAGTAGGTTTTGTTTGTTTGTTTTTTTTTCAGGGCAGATAAATAATTAGGATCAAATACTGGAACTGGAAAATGAAAATTGCTTTTTAAAATGTAAAATAACTCTTAAAAATGCAATGGATACCTATGGGATGTATTTGTGTGTAGATACGTATGTATCTGTAAGTAAACATTGTGTTTGGTAGTATGGATTGGAGTACTTCACAGAACGTGAAGGCTCTGCAAACTATTTCTCTTGGAGTAAATTGTTGTATTAATGTCATGTTTGTGGGCAACTCCAAGGGATGTTTAAGAAAAGATGTGGAAGAAAAAATATTTAAACAGAGAAAAGTGCTGAATGATAATTTACTTACTGTAGAGCTGAATGGAAAACCCATTCAGGGAAATAAGCTGACTAGGTTTGGCAGCCTGTGCTGCAAGAAACATTTTCCATTGCCCATGCAGACAGAGCAGTTAAGTGTTAATAGGAAACAATGCTATTTTTTCTCCTTGAAACTAAAATTAGAAGATACATCGTTTAAGAAGTGTTAATCTGATGCAAGGCAACTATTTCATTTATTAAACATTCTTTACTGCTGCTAACTGCTGGGAAACCATGAGGAGGAGCTAAAATCCATCCCCCTCATGCAGGGGTATGAAGCAGGTGTAAGGCAGCTCCTGCAGTGACTGCAGGGTCACGGTGCACGATCCTGGGATGGGAGAGCCGTGCTGCCATGGCCAGGACCAGGAGCAGAGGAAGGGGCCATGGAACAGGGCTCGTCGTAGGAGCAACTTCCAGCCCTGTGGTGCCCTGGCAGCCTCTCCTTGCTGGGAGGTCTTGCTTCTGCTCTCACCCCTGAGCTGCCACCACGTCATCTTGGCTTAATTTTAAGCGTGAGTATGAATTATCCTGCTACCATCCCTGGGATGCACAGATACCTTTTAGTTTCTCTCAGGTAAGTGTGAATGGAAAGAAGACTGCCACAAAATGCTGAATCTATTTACCAAAGTGACACCTGCATAGTTCAGCTATGCTTATCTTATATATCTGCTGCTGTTTTTTATCAATCTGTTTCCTACAATCAGTGCCATAGGACTGTAAAATAAATTTTTACGTAGACTGTAAAGAGCAGGCTATACAAACGAGACAACCTTGCTGATCTGTTTTATACTAGAGTTATTTGGTTTGTTAAAAATGAATTGAATTATAAATACTGTATTTCATTTTTTTTTAAATCAAAGTTTATTTAATGCTAGTTATTGAGATCAGTTTTCTGGCATGATATTTGAGTTTTAACCAAACTAATTTTCTTTGGAGCACAGCTCTACTCAAAATTTCTGTGTTTCCAAAAGTGGTAGGGAAATTTGGTAGCAGTTTGGAATATGATGTGCTGGTAAATAAATCAAATATTTTGGGCAAAAGGGGACTTCCAGGAATCACCCTGTGTCAGGTAATTCGGTTGTGGCATATCTTTCATAAAAGCAATGAGGAATCTCAGTAAGTTAATAGGCTTGCAAGTCATCAGATTTTCCACATGCAGTCATGTCCTGTAAGCGCAATGGAGTGCATTAATAGTCCTCCGATGTAACATTTTCCAAGTGTTTTGTAGTAATACTGGTTGGGTCATGTACTTCTAACAAGCGTTAACATTCCTCAGGGAAGACTCAGAGTTTGAAGTGCCTTATTCTACCATAAAATGAGGAATAATCAAATCTATGAGGGACAGGCGGCTGTGAACTTGGCAGGAATATATGACACTTGTGTATTCTGCAGCAGGCATTTCCTCTTTTCTTGCGACGAGCCGGAGAAAATCATTTTGAAGTATATGCATTGTATACATAAAGAAGAACATAATATTACATAGCATTCATGTTTCCTACTTAATCAACACATGCCTGTGGTAGGTTCCTGGAACAGAATTGGGCTGCAATTACTGCTAGCACCCCCAAAATCTTTCAGATTATAGCTGCCTGCTGCCTCAGTGCTTTGGTGACATGACAAGATAGTGCTCTGCTGATGGCCAGGACTAAATACAGATGCGAGCACAGTGCTTATCTCATGTAAAGCTTAAGATAATCAGTTCCCACCTCTCCTCAATGAAGAAGCCTGGGTGCTTAGCTTGTGATCCATTGCTACCCCCAAAATTATGACTATTTGTCCTAGGTCTGAAGCACAGGTGAGACAGGTGGGGCTCTTTATGCACCAAGAAGGAGCATGTTGAAGAGCTTATTCTAGTTGCAGAGCATGTTGCTGTGAGGGTCACACATTGTTCTTGTACCCCACGACTTGTTCATATAGCGATGGTTGCCCTGTTTGGTGGACAGAGCAAAACGAACCCCAGGGGCCTGCCCAGAGACGTGTTCCTGCAGGCTGCTGAAAGCCCTACTGCTGGGAGACTTTCCTTACAGCTCTGGAAGCTGGCAGAGCCCCAGTGACAATGGTTGGACAGCATTTTCAACTAAACTGAAAGGGAGAAGTTTCCAGGAAATGCTTGGGCTGTTTAGTTAAGCTCATCCCTCTTCTGATCATGTTGAGATTTTTCATCTTCACTGATGAACAAGCAGTACCAGGAAAAATGCATTCCTGGCATCCTGACAGAGAAAATATTGATGGTAGGCATGTTTGCTTATTTTTAATGCATTTAAAAGCATTTTAAAATTAAATCTCTTTGCTTCTATATTTCCTTTTTCTTTGGAGTGGAACGAATGTTTGCCATTACCCTGAATGCTTGAATGTTGCATACAAGATATTTTGTGCACTTGTAAATTCAGCAGACATTTTCTTGGCACCTCAGTATTCTATTGATGCAGCTGGTACTTTACACCCTTTGTCCAAAAAAAAAAAAAAAAAAAAACAGGTATCTTGTCAACTTACACGAAGTCTAACTGTCTAACTTAGCCTTTTACCTCTGCACAGCTCAGAGTGGTGCTACAACCACCCTAATCCCCATTCAGAAGTAGGAATGAATGTAGGAAGAGCAAATGCACAGAGTGCTCAAAGCTCTTGGATTTATCTCTCAACATCAAACAATTTTATCTCGGGTCCACGGAGGGCACAGAGCTGCAGGTGGGTCACTGCCACGCTCGCAGCGTGGCTGGGTGAGAGCTGGTGCTGCAGTAAGTGGCTAGGCCGGCACTCGCGGCCTAGTTGTGCCTGTGAGGGACTGCGTGCTTTGGAGACGTAAATAAGAAATGCGTGTGGCTTCTCGGACCAGAAGGGTAAAAAGCAGCCCTGAAAGGAGGACAGAAGCTTCACACAAGAAGCAATTGTTGACAAAGGACAGGTTTCAGCAAGATTGAGAGTAAGAGGGGGTGTCACAAATAAGTGATAACTGGCAGAAGGGGCACTGAGGTAGTGCAGAGGGCAAGTGGAGCAGTCCTGGTCACAGCAAGGAGTGCTCCAGAGAGGTCGGTGCCCGCCTTGAAGGGTGCTAACAGAGGTCCTTGCTGGACTGACTGCTAAGTGTTTAGGAAGGGAAGAACAAACGACTGAGAATTTGTTTAAGAAATAACTCTTCCTGCTTCCAAAATGCTGGTACAACTGTGTAACGCAGGGAGAGGGGAAGGTATCAAAGGAATGTCATTTCTTTGCTATCTGATGTCCCCTCTGAAAACCACTGTAGGGCCTTGGGTCTGCTTTCTAGCCACTGGAGTAGTTTTCATATTAGATTTCCACCGTAAAGAAAAGCAGAAAGTACTGCTATCTAATTATGTTAAAGATAACACATCTTGATAACTAGTTATTGATTCCACACCTCAAACTTCAACTTTTTAAATAAATTCTCTCTCCTTCTTCAGTCCCTGCTTTGGCATAGCCAAAATTTGAATCAGTTTCCCCGTCAGTAACTTCTTTCAGTTCTGCAAAATCTGAGTATTTGTCAGTAACCACCGAGAAGTCATTTTTCTTATACTGAGTATTCCCTTTGTGTGGAGAATACTCCCCTGGTGTGGAGTTGAGGCTGTGTTTCAGCTTATTCCTTTTAAAATGTTCACTTTTTATAGTGTTTATTTAAGTTCACAGAAAATATGTGCTTCACAGTTGAGCACTACACTGGGTCTGCAGCCATAACCCAAGTCAGAGGCGTGTGTGCCGGGGCAGCCCCAGCTGTGCCGCACGATGCAGAAGGGTGCCGGCACTGGGACTGGGGTTCCTTCATCCCCGCAGTAAATCAAACCCTATCACAACGTGATTCGAACCACTCCTAAAGAAATAAGCCTTTCAGCTGATGTCAATAGGATTTCTAGTCTCTTTCCCATTCCTCCTCATCCTTGTGTCTCCAGAGAATATAATCAAGCACAGGAGACAGTAACAAGCAGGGCTTTGAGACTGCGTAGTATCAGGCACAGCCTTGAGGAGTCATGTTTGCTGACATTAAGTTGACTACAGCTTTACGGTCATTTTACACATGACAGCATGTCAGTTGTGTAAACCTCTCTGGAACAGGAGATTGCCTATGACTAGCTGCTGTGAAATTGAAATGATTTGTCTGAGGCTACATGGACTGAACATCATGGCTATTGTTTGCTAGTCATTGCAGTTACTCAAGCTTGTTTTCTAATTCAGTATAATTCTGTAGTGAAGACAAGGCATTAATGAGGTTCATGGCATAGGTTCATGAACCCTCCCCCCCCCACACACACCTCATCAGTGCCTTGCATCAGATTTAACAGGCTTCCCCTTGGAAGCAACCAGATCGTATTATATTTTCCTAACCTCAGAAATATTTATTTCAAGGGAAATCTGTGCCATTGTGGAGGGAATTATTACTCAAGGTCACTTTGGGTAACAGGCGTGAGCCCTGAGTGACCTGATTTCCATCAGCTTCTTGTGGATTAAGGTACTATTTAGTGTAGCAGTGGTGAAGTTTGAGCCACTGGGTTCCTTGCTTTTGGAATAACTGAATAGATAACGATGGGCATGCTACAGTGCACCTTGAACCAAGGCGATGTTACACATAATGATTA
Organism: Anas platyrhynchos; assembly: GCF_047663525.1. Lineage (NCBI taxonomy): Eukaryota > Metazoa > Chordata > Aves > Anseriformes > Anatidae > Anas > Anas platyrhynchos. The sequence continues at coordinate 14,020,654 of NC_092594.1, read as the reverse complement.
CTCCTGCTCTCACTTTTCAGCCTTAAAAAAGCTATGCAAAGCTTGTGATGTATTTAAACAATAGGATGATACTTGGAGTATGGCTTTTGAACATGATTGTGTACAAGTCAGCTATATATTGCTTCAAATTAGGATTAAACAGCTGACAGTGTTTTGACCTCTTCTTTCTGACCAAAAGTGGCAGTTCCTATATATTCCGTAATCTGGCTGCTCCATGCGTCACAAGGAGAACAGAAATGCTTTATTTTTTATTTTTGTGGGGTTCTATTTCACATGACTTGAAGTACACTAAAGAATGGGATAAACAGACTTTATGCAACAACACATCTAGTACAGAACATATTATATGAGAAAAAGAAAGAAAGACTCCCACTGAAAAGCTGCTGGTGTCAAATAATTATTTATTCTGCAGTTATTGACTTGCCCTCGTTCAAATGACAGGGGCTTAACTACCACCAGGAAAAAACAATATTCCAACAAATGCTTGTGAAACCCTGTATAATTCTTGTCACATCAAAAACCTTTCTGGAACTGTGCACTTTTGGCTTTAGTGTTCTTTCTCTCACAAATACAGAAACAATAAAGGAGCAAATATCTATGGTTATCAAGAAAGAAGCCAACTTCTTACAAACGTCTTTCCCCAGCACATAGCTGATCTTAAGCTGCTTGTCGGAAGTTTGGGTGGACTTCAGGGTTGATGTCGTATATCATGTTCAAAAGCTTTTTCATCATGCTCTCCTTGTTCTTGTGGTAGCTGCTGGTGAGTTTTTGGATGGTTTCCTTTGTTTGCTCTTCTATTTTAGCAGAGAGGTCACCTTGGGAGCCCATTACCTGAAAAGCAGAAGCCCTCTAAGCAAAAAAGGCATTGTATATGACCATGTTTATTGTACTTCTCTTTATCATCTAGCATAAACACAATGCAAACATGTCACAGTGTTTTCTAACAGTAAGGGTGTGATCTAGGTTGAACCGTACACATAGAAACAGGATTCGAGGGAACTCTTTCATATGCTCATTAGCAATGGGTATCTCCCCATGAAATGCAAGTTTCCTAGCTTGCTGTGGGAACAACATTGTACATGTTTTGTCTTTTATACCATTCATTTTAATTTGTTTTCTATTTTAATGACTAGTCAACTAAGTTTTAGCACTAGTGTGCTTCATTTGGCCTCACTGAGAATAAATGTGAGCACCGCTAAGGAGCAAAACATGGGAAAGCCTTCCTGAAAATGCATAATTAGAGTTTCAGAGTATTTGAAGAGTCTTCAGCAGCTACTGATGTATAACCCTCAACAGGCCTCAGACAAGGTCTTTTAATGTTACATTTTCTTATCTGGCAAAATACCAGACAGCTTCTGGCACAGTTAGTATCAGGACATTCGCTTAGAATTTAATTGACTCTAGACTTGCTGAACATTTTAGCAAGGTTATGTTGTAAACAGATGCACACGTTCCAAATCCGTGGCTTTGTTCCTTCCTCCCCCATTGCTCCAACATCCCTTGCATTCTTCCCTTGTGGAAAAGTCCTTCAGATAGCAAGAGAGAAATTTGTTTTCAGCCAGAGAATTCCATGGAGGAGAGCAGAAGACGTTTCTGCACACAAAGTAAGAAAGGAATAAATAACGTATCCTTCTTATTCCTGCCACAGTTTTCTGGCAGGGACTAGCAGCTGAACTAACCTGTGGGGGTAGTGGGGTACCTAGAGGCTGACCACAAACAAAGGGAGGCGTCGTTAGCTTTATTTTCCATGTGATTTCAGCCCAACTTAGTCCTTGAGAGAAGGAAAAGCAGCTGAATGAAGATCTCCTTTTGCACAAATCACCTTTGCAATTATCTGTACCTGGCAACGTAGTATGAAGTTTGTCTGCACTCCAGATGTAAAACATTTTATGATTTGGAAGATATACAGGATGTAGACACAATAGTAAACACTGGGAAAAGAAGATTGTTTTCTATAGTAACTATTTTTAGCTGGCATTTTATTTTAGCTTTTAGACAAGTTGTAAGGGCCTCATGTGGGAAGGATTGTACAGCTTAAACTGGATTTATGAAGTTGATTTTTTTTCCACTGGGCAAAATAACTTTCCAAAGGTCCCAGATGGTTGCGTGTTATCCAGCTACTAAATACTTTCGCAAAACCTCAAGGAGAGCGTTCTAATCTGAAGAAGAGCCTCTGTAGACTGGGAACTTGCTCTCCTGGACCGTGCTAATATCGTAATCTGAGATCAATTCTTACTCTCCTTTCTTCCTTCCTTTATTTCTTTCTCCTTTTTTTCTGCTTCTGATTTTGAAGATCTTTTTCTTGTCAGCATGCAGGCAACGTTCTGCTTAGTCTGTGATTTCTGCTGACCTTGAAGGCCTGTCCCTTATCTTGCCTATACTGGTCTAATGTTAGTGTCATTCCAAAGTTGGCAAAACATTACACGTTACACAAACCACAAATTCGGAGCCAGGGTTCACATCTCCAGAGTTCAGTGACCTTAGACCCCAAATACAAACACTATGAGCACTATCAAAATCAGCTTGAGCTCTGGGCTTAAATTTTATATGTTAAAAAAAATCTTTCTAGTTGTCTCTAACTTCAAATTAATCATTGTTTTTGTTGCCATTGTTTGTTCCGGACTGAAGTGGAACTTCTTGTGGTATGAGAGAAGTTACCCAAGCAAGGATATGGCAACACAGAAGGATGAGAAGGAACATGTGTTTGTGCCTGGACACCTGAACCAGCAAAGTGAAGTGGGTATCAGACCTCACTGGCTTAGCTGGAACTCCTGCCTGCCTTCCAGGCACAGGTAAATAACGATGACATTTGTCTGGGGTAGATAAATGTTCGACACAAGGGGGTCAGGGAACATGAGGGAGGACTGCAGTGATGGGTACAGATAGCCGCGTGCTGCCATTTGAGGAGCAATGTCTGCTCTGGCCTGTTTGTGTAACGCGCTCAGTTGACAAACAGTGGCCTTTTCTTGCAGCTTTGTTTGGGATGAAAAAATTCAATTCACACCAAAGAAGGGCTTTTTTCTCTTCTGCTATTCCCGACCTAAAGTGAGAAGTTCGTTTTGACTGAAAAGGTGAATAAATTGTAGGCGTATTTTTACTTTATTTTAGTATCAGTAAAAATCTGATATTTTATGTTTGAGACAACACCACCTGGCCTGGCAGTGTGATGGTGTGGCTGGTGGCTGACAGTGTTTGTTGGAGACTGCGTACGTATATCCTTAAGGCTTATGATCTCTGCTGGAGAATGTCTTATGTGAAGTGTGACTGAAATAGCAGGTTTATAAAGCAGTTTTCATTTGCCCTCCTTGGCTTTTTTTTTTGGCAGTAAAAACAAAACAACACAAGAACAAAAATATAAGAGGGAGGTCACCAAGTAAAAGAGAACGGTTTGTGAATCTTTATGAAAATACTAGGGAAGACAGCAAGATGGCATAAATGTATAAAATGAACTGCAATTCAAATAGGAAAATATTATCCAGACCACTTTTACTATGAAGATAGGAAAAACCCCAAGGCTTGGATGATTTGATTTCACCAGAGGTGCAGTGTTGTATGCAGACAAAAAGCTAAAGTGGAACAGAAATAGAAAGAAGGATTTTAAATCGTCACTATTACTGAAACATCCACCTTATTTCAACCTCCAGTTTCAGGGCAGAATCAAGATCTGTCTGGAATTGAAGGAGAACCTGAAGGCATTTTACTTGAGGGAGTTAACGTCTTCAAAAGGGCAAGTGTGAACCAAATACAGAATCTAGACAATTTTAGTGTTAAAATCTACAGTACCAGGTACAAATGCATTCCATGCCAGTGAAAAAGCCCAAATGAAGCATCTGCACGTCACAGGAGATGCCTGTGTGACAGCTGGGTTCAATCAGTGTGGTCACGTTAGGTTGTGGAAAGTGTCCAGGTAAAGCTGTTTGAAGCAATTTGTTCTACTAGTGAGCATACTGACAAAAAAAGGCCATGCACGTTTCTTACTTACATTTGTTTGCTTATTCCTAAACTCCTTCTCCCTCTGCAGCCGGTAGTGGTCTATCTCAGCAATGGCTTCTTCTTTGGCCTGCTTCAGCCTCTTTCCCTTTCCTAATGGAGAGGAGAAACAAGGATTTACTTTGCAGGTGTCACTTCATCTCAAGAGGTGAATTGCTCAAGATCAGAGGTATTTCTACCTGGTGTGGAAGTTTCCTGGACGAAGCTGTGAGCAAAGTGAACAGCGGTGCTATCTGCCTGGGATTGTCAGAGGGGCCAAGTGAGCTCGTAGGGCACTTTGTGCCTGAGAGCCCGTCTCACCAGCACACATCTTCTGAGCCCAGCTCCCTGGGCATCAACATGAAAAGCGTGTTGGTTTGCTAACAACACAAGTCTTTTTGCAACTATGCATTTTCTCATAACAGAAATGATTTTTTTTTTTTTTATCACAGCTTTGTGTTTAAATAAATATCTATCTTTCCTTCATCAGCAATAGTAGCAGCCAGATAACAGATTTTAGTTGTCAGTGATTGGAAAAGACGTTATTCTGTAAGTTTTTCTGTATTGATTGGCTGCCAGGATCCCTTCATCCTGCACCAACTGGATGCTGTTTAGAGCTGGCAGATTTCCAGCATGCTGCGAGGTACATCTTAACCACTACCAAACTGAGTTGCAACCTTCAGGCTCTGTCCTCTTCTCCCCCACCCTTTTTCCCTAACATCTGCTAAACGCAGAGGTGAATGATTAAGAGAAAAAGGAAGCTGATGGTATTATTTCTACTAACGTGTAAAAAATATGAAAGTGATTTTATATATGCATAATTTTATTTTTAAAAGGATGGTGATCTTGCATCCTTATGGAAGTGGCATTTTAGGCTGTAGTGGAAATTAAACTCTTCTTTCTGGAAAGGGTTGTGTTTGCCAACTTTGTTTTGTGCACTGATAATAGTTACTTTGTCTTAGGTAAAATCCTAAGGGTATGTAAAATTAAACCCATGTAAATCATTGCAGAACCAGGCCCGAGTACATCCTGGGTCTCGCGGGGATGTTATGCAAAGGATAAAAGCAGAAGGATTGATGGGCATGCAATACTGAAGTTCTTACATGAAGCAAGTACTGAACATGCTGTGACCGCCCCACGGAGATGCACCTGCCTGCCTGCTTTACAGAAACTCAGTAAGGCACGTGGATCTTCCCAGGGCTCTGCTCCTTTGTGAGGAAAAAGTCACTAGCTGTAAAACCCTTGCGTTGGATGTTGATATGTTGTATTTGAGGCTGCTGGGCTGATGCTGATTTGTGTTGTTGGTCTCTTTCCTCTGTACAACCTGAACTTTGGGATGTTCCTGCTCCCTCACCAGGGGAAAGGGCTCCAGAGGCTAAAAAAGCTATTGCTTAGTTGTGTAAATTAGGACATCACCAGAATGAGAGCACAAAGACTGGACAACTGAAAAAGGCACCTCAATTTGGTGCATGAAGCACCCTGATATTTATCTGTTTATTTATTTATTGGAACCACTTACTTGATGTCACTGAGCAACATGAATACTTTCAGAAAGTTGTACCTTTTCTGAAATCCTAAACAGTATTCTCCAACGAAGCTAGGGAGAGGAGCATTAGTAGTTTTGATTTGTTTTTCCATGCTGCTGTATCAGATGGGCTACACCTGTACTGGGCTTCTGAAGCCTTCTCAGGTGTGACGTGGGGTATTCCCCTTCCCCTGGGCAGGGCACAACAGCAAAGCCGAATTTGTGAGGAAGACGCTTGCTGGTGATACCTCTGTGATTCAACAAAATCCCAGGTAAAATTCCTGATCCTGTAGTAAATTACACATGCAGCTGGTGGCCCCTTCTAAAGCTATTATTTGCAGATCAGCTGAGGGATGCCTGAAACAGGAATTTCCATTTGAAGTGTTGGTTCCTGGACCATTGACTTTTGTGGATGTACTGACTGTGGGACCTGAGGAGAGGTGAGAGGTGGTCGTGTACAGCATTTTACAGCAAGGAGGAGTATGGTGGGGAGCTCAACAGATTTACTGACAGTTCACCAGTGGGGAGTGTTCTTTTGTGTAGTTTATTGCATGTCTCCGAGTGCTCCTGCCACCAAGGCAATCTAATTTGTACAGGGGGCACTGATGCAGGTTGAAACCTAGCACACACCTTCCCAAAGTTTGTATTTGTTTGATGAAAGCTGATTCCCTCAGCTTCTGTCTCTTGCTGTATGAAGTCTTGGGACCAGTATGCGTGAACTGACTGATACATGTAAAAGCCTGACATCAGTCTGGACACCGAAGTTCAAAATGAGGTTTAGGTTCATGTTTTGAAGTTGTTCTTATTCTCATCTCCAAATTTAGAGCTGACCGGCCTTTTACAGAGTTTTCCTTGAGAGAAGGAGCCGGGAGGAGATTCTTTGGAGCTGTAATTGGAGGGAGTGACTACAAAGAAGCTCTGCCAACTTCACCAGCTGAAGAACTGGGTCTCTATAGCAAATTACATTATTTCAAAATCAGTGGGATTTTAATTTCAAATTCCATCTGGGGGTCCATCTGTAGTAAATATGTTGCATATTTGGCCACAGGATAGATAAATAAATCCATTTTAAATGCACACAATAGAAAGGGATTAGCTGTAAAACAACAGTTCATCTGCCTCTCACAAAGCAGCTAGTGAACAAAAAGTATGTATACACATACGTGTCACATCTTGACAGTGCACTGGAGTAAGCACAATACATAGGGTGTCACTGTAGGGTGGCAACCATTTCTTTTTTTTCCACGGTGCCTTTAGGATTGGCACAGCAGGAACCTGCTGCTTCCTATTTAATTAAGTGGAAAAGCTGTGAGTAAATTACTGCTAGTTCAACAACGTTGTGGACAGAATCAGCAACTGCCAACATATGCGATCGTGCATATGCTGCACCTGATTAAGTTAAGCAGAAACTAGAGCTTAACCTGCTGTTTCACTAGAGGCAAACCAAAATTAATTAATCAGTCTGTTATTAACCACTTGTCTGCTACCTTAGTTGTGCAATAAGGGATTGCCTTTTCAAAGTCTTACTGATCTTCTGGACAGGATTCTCTGTATCAAAGAGCTGAGCTGAAATTAAAGCTTATGTCCTTACAGGTAGCAGAGCACTGAAATTCAGCCAAGATCATACAAAAAGAGGGCTAGAAATACAGGAGGATGGGCAAAACAATGTGACCCTGAGAGATTTACTCCAGGACTAAAAAGAAGAGGTGTGGAAAACTCCATGTTTGAGGAAACTTTTGCCCCAAGGGCCAGGTTTACTATTGCCTGCTTGTCTTTTCTTCCTGTGCTTGAATATTAGGAGCAGCAAAGCAGCTGTGCTGCCCAGGTTTCCTGTCCAGGGGTATGGTAGCTGAGCAGGAGGGAAGGGGACAGTCAGGAGCTTCTAGAATCACATCGAACTGGACTAATCTTAATCATTTTACTCTCTGGAGCAAGTCAGCCCTGTACTAGATATTGTCTTATCTAACCTGTGGAAAAGCATTATTAGCCTGGAGAAAGGTAACATTCTTTGTAGGTATTGCTCTGATGTTAATGAACTAGCTCAGGTTAAGTTCAAAATGCTCAGTTTTGTTACTATTTTTTTTAAGGTCTCGCAAGAGAATATTTCTGAAAATTTTGCATTCTAATTTGCTTAAACACGAAGTTATCTTACATTCCTAGAACAGAGTTGCTAAAATTGGCTTGCTGTTTTCAAACAGAACATCTAGGTTTCTAGCTAAATTTCTGCACAGAAATAATGTCATATGCATAAGTTGCCAAAATTTAATGACATTTTTCTTTAAATAGGACCGTTTCTGTTGTTTTTAAGAGTGCTACGTTGCTAAATGGGATTTAGGAATGCTCATTTTGGGCAGACGTTTGCAATATTAATGAAAATACAATAGAAACAGCTGATCAGTGTATGTATAGCTTTTTTGCTAGTTAAAATATATCCTGGATGTTAGCCAAGTGAGTGTGATGGATGTAATTGATGCAATTCTTTTATTTATATGTATCTTATTTTGCTTAATAGTTGTTTTCTAACCTGACTTCCTGAAAGTTTTCATCTGAGCTTTCACTTTCATTAGAAACTAGAAATTCAAGCCAAAATATATAAAAAAAAAAAATCTATAGGAAACCAAGTTTTGCTAAACCCAGTGTTCACGTTACATTTGTTTCCCTTGTTTTACCCAGAAGGATTTTCAGGAATCGACATCTTGGCTCTGATAATGTGAAGCTATTTCTGGGATCCAAATTATGCTTAAAGACAAAATGATAGACAAAGCAGTGCAGTGTACACAAGGACAGAGAAATGCAGGCTCTTTTCATGTTTAATCAATTTGGTAGCTTCAGCCTTGCACAAGTGCATTTACCAACAAGCTATTAATAAATGGCCAGGTGTAAATGACATCAGCCCGTGATACGATAAAGAATATTGCAAGGCCAGATAAAGGGCATTGAGCAAGAGGTGTGAAAAGGCATGCACAGAAGAGCTGTAGCACCACACTTCCGCTTCACTTTATGAAGATAAATAGAATTCTGGTGTCGATTTTCCAGTTGTGCAAAGTGGATTTTGCATTGCAGCAGCTGCGTGTGTCAGTAAGGAGGCCCATGATGTGTTTATATACAGCATTAGGCGTGTCCATGCTACCTTTTGATCTGGTGATGTGCATATCAGCTGTAAACACTGCAGGTTTTGCATAAGGAGAGTTTTGGTAATCACATTTCCTTGAAAATGCCTTTTCCTGGTTGTGTCCCACGAACGACCTGCCGTTCTTCCTTCTCACGTTACAAGGTAAATAGAAAAACCTGACGCACTGGGACGGTGCTGCTGCTCGAGGGCTGTTTGCAGTGACAGCAGAGGTCATGCTTACAGCTCGGCGGGGCAGGTTCAGCGCTTTCACCTGCAGCCCAGAGCCGTGTGTGCCCAGCCCTGAGCAGGGGCTGCTGATCTGAACTGGTACGGGGTGGGTCTGGGCTGCTGTTTGCTGAGTGAAGCAGCATCGCCTCGCCTCGTTCCTCCACACTGTGTGTGCTGGTTCACCTGTGACAGTGGATAGCCATGCACTGCCTTTTGTTTTAGATTCTGTACTCTGTCTGAAACAAACGAGGCAATACCTTACGTTGACTCAACTACAGAATCACTCTGGGGAAGAAGCTGCTGAAATTATGCTGGCCACAACAGACTTTGGCTGTAACAACCCTTTTTGTCCCTGTCCCAAGTTATTTAAGCCATGCTGGTTTAGGTCTGTCAGGTGGCACAGTGACACTGCTGTGAAACACTGAGGTGAAGGACAAGGAAAACCCCCGGTACGCTGGGATCAGTCTGATGTGTGAGAGCAGAGGCAAGGAATAGAGAAGAAAATCATACCGATAAAATAGTTGTACTGTTTTTACTGATGACAGAGTTTTTAATAGTTGGTTTTCTGGAGCTACTGAGTAAGTTCTACCTCAGCACTGCAGCGCTGGTAGGCGCAGGCAGTGGCTCAGTTCAGGCTGCTGGCTCAGGGGCTGGGAGAGGGGTCACCTGCAGGAAGCCCTGTGCCTCTCACGCCTGCTGTGCGTGGGGCTGAGGTGGGGACAGGAGTGTGCTCGCCAGCAGAGCAGAGTAAGTGCAGCTGGAGCTCGTGCCCGGATTCAGCAAGATGCTCTCATTAGCAGTCATCATTTGTGTTATTACGATAGTTTGCATTTGGGGGTTTCTTAATTTATTAAACTTTTAAACCTTTTTTTAAACCGTCTGTTTCAGAAAAAGCTGAAGTGACATTTTTTGGATTTGAAAAATAAAATAAGGTGAGCAGCATCAAGCTATCATAGCTAAAGGCCTGATTCTGCAGTCCCTGTTCAGACCTAACACCCATTCCCTCCACGAGGCTGTGCCTTCCCAGATCATGGGCTTTCTTGCTTCTTGCTCTGGGGAAACATTTGTTTCCTTTGCCCTACATAAGAAGAGAGGCAACATCCCATTGAGAGCACCTCAGCTGGCTGCATAAAGGCTGAATCCCTCCCTAATAATTCCTTGCTCTCAAGCTAGGAGCAGCGCCCCCAAACACCCTCTTTTTGTGAGTCTTCTGTGTTATGAAGATGGAAAAATGTTCTTCCTCTGCTTTTGCATGGCTACAAGGTGCAGGCAGTGGCTGGATGCTTAGGAAAGGGGTGTTGCTTTTCTGCTCATTTTCTGTGTGCTGCTGTACAAATTAACATGTTACACAAATAGTGAGCACACAGCAATGCTGATTTGTACTAGAAGAGATACACAAACTAGACAAATAGTTTTTCTCTAGCTTCTATTTCTGCCTTAAAAACAAAATCTTTCATCATAGTCTCCTGCAGCACGTGATATCTTCATGCGTTTTAGTTGAGTTCAGAGGATGACGTTTCCTGCTGCTGGTTTCTAAATCAAGATCTCTCCATGAAACAGCGTTAACATTTCATGGCTAATGCAGGCCAGTGACTTGTGTGGTCGGTATCTACGCTCAGGAGACATTACGGTGACTATTTTGTATTAAGTCAATGAGAGAGAAATGCAGAAAATGAAGGAAATATATAACAGGAAGACTGACAGATGAATTGTTTCTTTTATTTAGATCATTAGCAGATTCAGCTACATTTTTTCCCATTTTATTGGGATGTTAATTTCCTTTTCTTATTTGTTGTTACTACTATTCGCTTAGATTTGACTAGAATAAAAAAGGTTGAATTTATTATTCTTGGGTATCTACACATACTTTACACTGGGCATTAGGCATTCAGCAAAAAAAGATGTTTATTTTAAAATTACCATTTGATCACTCAGTGATTGCTTATAATAAGACTTACAGCAATGACCACAGTCCTGACATTTCTTGGGATTGTGCTGTGGCTTTTACTATTATTATTACTCTGAAGTCTCCATTTGTTTCCATGTATTTCTTTTTGAAGCCCAGCTGAGATTAAAAGGCAAGTTACTGGTTTTCATAAGTAAAGAGGAACACTGAAAATATTATGTAAAGAGAAATACAGAGTTTGGAGTCTGGTTCTCCAGAGCTGGCAGCCAGAGGTGTGCAGGTTTCTCGTTTAAATGCCTAAAGAAGGATGTAATGACATTATTGGCATTGAGAAAAAGCAGTAATAAATCTAGCTGACAGGACGAACATAACAAAGAAAACCTTGTTCAGTGTGAAGAGGCACGTGCATGCACGCACACACAAGCACATGTGTGCACACGATTTGGAGCAAGCCGTGCACCAAAGGCTGGGATAAATGCCTGACTGCCGTCAGGGCACGGCACTGATGCGAGTGGGAGGAAAGTGGCACAGAAAAAGAATAGAAGCAGCCCATCTGTGCTGCGTACAGATGAAATAATGCCGGTTTTGCATGAGCCGCTGTATTTCTGAAGAGCTTACAGTAGAAAAAGACAGTAAAAACAGGCCAGATGCTTACTTTTTTTGGCTTCCTCCAGCTTGTCCTTGGCACGTTTTTCTGCCTGCAGAAGCTGCTGGATTCCCTGAGACTGGCTGGTCATGCTGGTTGCTGGGGCTGGTGCCCTTCTGCGGGGACTGGAGCTCGGGGGAGCTTTATACAGCTGCCAAACCCTTCCCTGTGTTTTCGGTCTGTCGGTTATTACAACAGCCTTCCAGATTGCACCAAACCAGCCTGCTCTGTCCGGATTGCTGCTGGGCACAAAGGGCTGCTGGTGGAACCAGAGAAATGCAGTGGCTGGGCTCACAGGGACGCTCCCTCCTCCTCAGGGTCACCGAAGCGTCCCATGAACACGTTGGGGAAGAGGAGAATAACGCTCCAAGTGGCTTGTAGTTTTACTGGGATTTTTAAAAATCTTCTAATGCTGAAGCAGAATGTGGTTAACCTTGTGAGAGGCGCTGGGGAAACACATAATTTTGTTTCTTGAAACTTGCTTTTAATAAAACTTCCCGTAACATGAGGAATCAGACTCGGGCAGTCCATGAACTGTTTTGATTGAACACACCGAACTGGTTGTAGGCTTTTGTTTGGTGTTACTTGAAGGTATTTTTTTTTTTTTTTTAATCAGGGACTACAGTTACAATAAGCGTGTGGTGGAAGAGGTGTGCTCCAAGCTGTAATCTCCCACGAGGCAGCTGAGTGTGGTGAGTGATAGCCGTGGGAGTCAGCGCTAAGCCCCAGGCTCCGGGATGGTGCAGCTCTTGGTCTAGGGCTTCCCCTCAAGCCCTGCTAACGTGTGCAGTGGTCAAACAAGCGTGTGCGTGGTGTAGGTGCACATCCTGTTCCCTAGGGTGGGCGCGTGTCTTGCGTGCCACTGCAAATGAGCAGCACGATCAGCTTGAATCCTAAAAAATAAAATAAATCTCACTGACAAAGGTACTTTGGGCATTACACGGGAGGGGAACATGTCAAAAATTGGGATGAGAATAGATCAAGCAAGCTGTGATGTCCTGTTTGCTTGCTGCAGGGCTCTTACCTGCCCCTTGTGAGGAAACGCGTGTTGCTGGTACGAAGGCTTTTTTCCTCCTAGTGGCTGCGGGCTTGAGGGAGAATGGGGGCAGAAACCTCTTGCCCTAATGCTGCCTTCAGCTGCATGCAGAATAAGAGTAGTACTAAGGCTTTGAGAAGTTAGTTTGTTTTCTGATCTGTGATATTGTGGAGTCAAATTCCAGCCAGGCTCAGTCTCAGCAAGATGCTCCCTTCTTACAGTGTGTTACTTGCCGGGCTTCTTCCTTCATCCAGAAACTGCGAGATGCCTCCCCCTGCCTAGCACTGACATCAGGGAACAGCTCTAGCTGCAAGAGAGCAGACATGGCACTATTTTTAGCGGGTTTTAAGGCATAGCTTTCAAGTTTATTTTATTTAGAAATAGAAAAGGAAGTGCTGATCAGTTGCACAGAAAAAGGGCAAGCTGCAGGGCTGGGAAGCCTGGTGTGCTGCTGGGGCTGAGCTCCAAGCCTGCTGACCGGCAAAGAAAAGCAGAAGTAGAAAACGAAAGTAAAAAGAGAAAAAAAAGCACAGATACTTGGTTTACTTGGGGCAGGAAACTTGGGCTCAGAACTTGAAAGCAAGTTACTTAAAAATTTAATAGGAAGCAGAGCAGAGATGTCGTCAGGCCTGTCACAGCCACCAGGAGCACATTCAAGGCAAAGGGTCTTGTCAGGCAAATCCCTGCGCTCCCAGCCCTGTACCGAACCTGCTGGCAAACGGGGTTGCTTTGGAGCCTCTGGACGTGTCAGGGGTGGAGCATGTCGATTCCTCAGAGCAGGTCTCAGTGCTGTAATTATGTTACCTGGACCCCAGTAATGATCTAGATTTTGTTATTTACAACCTGCTAATTTTAATATTTCACAGAAAATAGTTCTATGTGATGGATTTTTATGGAAAAATGGCACACCCTTGAACTGATTACTAAGTTACTCCACAGTTCAAAAATTCATATATTTCTCAAGCAGATCGTATGAGCTGCAGATGTCACACTCATGTATTTCCATGCTTTTCTTTTTTTTTTTTTTTTTTCTGAATCAAAGACTCTCAGTTTATAACTTGCCTTGTAGTCAGTTTTCAGGTCTTGGCTCCGTGTGAGCGGGCGGGGGCAGCGCACGGTGGCACGCCGCCCTGGCATCGCTCCTGACGTGGGGTACTGGGACGGCTCCTTACGGGGGGAGAAGGTGGTTTACTTTGGCTGGGGCTGCTACGCGGTGTGTGAGGCTCCACACAAATGCTGCCACTTGGAACTCATTTTGAAGCTTGTCTGGTGATGATGTCAGGCTGTTTTGACATGGCACCTCTCTGTATCCCACTTCTAGGATAATTCATTAAAATAAAGTAAGTTAAGCCACTGACTGACCAAACAGGCTCCTACTTCATCACCAAGCAAGTGAGTAACGTTTCTGTGCTGCAGTCACTGGCTTTCTTTCCAAGTCAGCTCCAAACTCATTTAATTAGAGAAGAGAAGCTGATGGGATGACTGGTGATGGGAGGAGAGGTGTTAGCAGAGGGAGACAGGGCAGAGAGGTTTCTCTCTAAGACGCCTCCCTTTCCTTCTCAGCATCTCCTCCAGCTGTCTCATGCCCAGAGTGTTCAGAGCCTTCCCTGGTTCTTGCCACCACCAGGACGGGAGGACAGGCACAGCTCTGCCGTTCGCGCTGCCCAGAGCGAAACTGCGGAGCTGGAAATTGAAGGGTCTTGCAGAGGACGAGAGCCCCTGCAGGGATCCCGCTGCTCATCCTCAGCTCAGCCAGCAGAGGCACTTGAAGCCAGGCGGTTCTGGTGCAGGCTGAGCCGCGCAGCTGCAGTCTGCTGCCTGCGCTGGGGAGGTCAGGGCCAGTGGGGTAACTCACCCCAGGCAGTTCCTATTATTTTATTTGGAAAGGGGCCACTTGCTGTTGTTCAGATTGAGTTCACTTAGCATGAAAGTAGCAACGTTTCAGTGCAGCTACCACCGAGCAGTCGAAGCAGTGGAGGCCGCTGGCCTCCTTTTCTTGTGGTTTGTGTGCAGAGGCTGTCCTCTATGTAGGGCGGCGGCAGGCAGCTTGCGCTGAAACGTTTCAGCTGAACGTCTCCCATGCATCGTCTCTGTGGCTGCATTTCTGTAAGCACACACATTTTGTAATCATTTTTTTTAAATTATAAAAAACGTTTTTTCTAGATAGAGCTGCTGTGACTACCAAGCAGTGCGCTTTGTTCGGGCTGCGGCTTCAAAGCAGCGGCACTGGTTCAAGGAGAAAGCGTTAAATCAGCGGCGCGCCAGGCAGGACAGCTGCCGCAGAAGCTTTTGTGTGTCAGCATGCGTGCCTTGCGTTTCGCTGCTCTAGAAAGGCCTCAGGACGGAAAGGCACTGTGCACACCTACGTAGCTTCCTACACCGCAGTGAGGGCCGCTCCTCTACAAATGGAGCACCTTCAAATGGACTGAGCTCTGCCACGGCACGCAGGTCTGCTGCTTCTCTCAGCATCCGCATCAAATAGACTTTAAAAGGCTTTGCACATAACTTAAACTGTATGCATTGACGACCATCACATGCCTCTCAAAATCATGCCCTTTTCTGTCACAATCAGACAACTATATCTGAGGAAAAATAATTTTGAACTTGGTGTGGAAGGGGTGATTATAGCTGTAACCTGGGATTCTTGCTCCAGCAGTTCCTACCAGTGATGTTCTTGCTCTGTTAGTGCAGTTGACTTCAGCAGCCTGAGTTTCTCCCAGAGGCCTGAACAGCAGAGGAACAAATAGGTAAGCAAAGAGGAATAACTATTAATGAACTGCCAGAAGCAGGTTGCTGCCATAGAGTCTGGGCAAGCTCATTGACTGCTGGCCAAGTCTATTGACACAGACCCCGCTTCATGGCAGCCTGCGTGCCCTATGTTGAGTGTCCACCTGTAAACCAGCACACAGTTCTTCCTAAATTTGGCCTGTGCAGTCTAGATATGAGCAGTTATGCTTACTTCTGTAGCTGGTTCAGCATTCAGAGAACAACAGTGTTAACTATTTAATTATTTTTTTCTAAAAATGTCTCTAACTGCAAGGAGGACATTGAAGAGAAATGTCTGCATTTTCTGTTAGTCATGTGATTATTCAGGTACAGTGAACTTAAAAAAAAAAAAAAAAAGGAAAAAGAAAATATAGTCTTCAAAATGTCCAGGTTAATTTATAACTTGACTATCAGTATGATTGTGATTACTTCCTATTCTCAGTGTATGGTGTGCTCACCCTAGCCAGCAGCTAAGCCCTCCCCCAGAGCAGGATGGGGAGCGAACTGAACGAGCAAAAGTGAGAAAACTTGTGGGTCAAAGTAAAGACAGTTGAAAAAGTGAGGCACGAGGAGAGGAAGAAAGAAAAAAAAAAAAAGAAAAAGCAAAGAACAAAACCCAGGTGATGGGAAGACAAATCAGTCACCACTTCCCACAAGGCGATTGCTATCTAGCCTCAGAGCCATGGCTACTGTGGACAGAGCAGTGCCCCGGTTTCATTGCTGAGCCTTGTGTTACATGGCATAAAGTACCCTTGGGTCATTTGGGGCCCGCTGTCCCAGCTGGGTCCCCTCTCAGCCTCCTACCCCCTTCAGCTTGCTCCTTGTGGGGGCAGAGTGAGCAGCAGAGGAAGCCTTGACACCCTGCAAGCACTAGGTGTGTTATCAACACTGGTTTGGCCACAAATCCAAAACACAGCAATGTGCAGGCTGCTAGGAAAAAAATAACTCCCAGTCAGACCCAGCTTCAAATAATGTGTTCCTCCTTTCCCCCCACCCCCTTTCCTAGTGCTGTTCTCCACTATTTTTTTACGCACCCTTTGGCACAGAGAGCATGCCTCTTCTCTTACCACATCCTCTTGATGACTTTATAGCAGTGCTGCTTTTCCAAAGAGGTTTGCAGCCTAATCAGTGCACTTGTACAGGCAGGCTTGGAGTAGAGGGGAAGTGGGGGGTCATGAAAATATATTTTTAACTGTGTAAGCTAATCAACAACTTGCATCCATGTCACAGTTCTACATTCACTTGAAGAAAGTGACTGTAGTGTATCAAAAAATTTCAATGCTGTCTAGAATTAGATTTACTGAGCTCAACAGAGACATCACAAAGTAAATAATTCAGCTTTGCTTGCAGCCTAGAGAAGCTGAACTTGTAATCTGCTGTCCTGTACTTATATGCTGCTGCTGCTTCTATAACTCAAAGGACGTTTAACCAATTTGCTGACCTTTGACTATAAAACTTTAATTTTATACTCAGTCATCTCATTGTATTTCATTCCAGCTTTGAGTAATACCAGCTTAAACTGAAAATGAATAGAAGGAATAAGAAGTATTCCCATTCTTCAAGTGAAAATATTAACACTACAATAAGAAGAAAGAAGCCTTTATTTTTAGTCTTCATAAAGCAAGTGAACATTTGGAAAGGTAAGGCACAAAACCTGGGGTGGAAAAATGCTGAATATTGGCAATCTGTCTTTGAGACCAGAATAGACATTGCCTAGTCATTATAAAATTTCCTGATGTTATTCCTCATGTTTTTTTTATGAGGGAGATGTGGTGGTATTTTTCTCATTATTTTTATAACAACTGCCTTTGAATTAGCGTTCCTGGAAGGAGAAATGGATGCGTGCAGTTATGCTGGTACAAGTATAGGTTCACATGCATGTGTTTGTACATTTAGATTTAAAATCTCCATTTTTCACCTTTCCATGCTTTCCAAGGTTTTCAGTTTAATAATAATAATAAAACCTTACACTCTCTTCATAAAAAAAAAAAAAAAAAAAAAAAAGAAAAAAGAAAAAAGAAAATGTGAACTAATTTTAGCCTATTCACCACTTTACATCATGTCTCCGGTATTTTTATTCTGCATGTCTCTTATTTCTCATGTGACTTTGAGAATAGCAAGTCTTGCATGTCAGTCAGTTCTTCATCTTTGGGGAAGGACTATTCTCGTCAAAGCATGATGCAGTAAACTTGATTTTTTTTCTTCAGTTCTGTGGTAACGTACAGGGGTTTGAGTTTTGCTTCACAGAAAGTTATTCTGCTGGTGAGGATCTTTGTATGTTTTATGTATTTCATTTTTCCCCTTTACAGACTTGGAGAAAAGGTCAAAAATCACCATTAGTTTTGCTTTTTTTCCAAACACTTCACTTGCAAGTAATTTCAGAGCTCAGCTAAACTAAGCAGTTACAGCATGTTGAACAAGTCCTGGCTCCAAGTGTCAGACTTCTTTAAAAGTTGGATGATTTATGCTGGTGAGTGCAGAAAGTTAAAAATGTGAGCAACGCAAAAGGTCTGTGTGCCACACACTTTGTTTTCCTTGCTGCAAAATGCAGTGAGGAATTTTGCTGCTTTAACTGGTAAGGGCATGCATCTAAGACTACTGATACAAGGTGTGTTTTTTTTGTGGGGGGGAGGGGGGGGTTGGTGTTTTTTTTTTTTTTGGTGGTTGTTTGTTTTGTGTTTTTCATTTATATTTTCAGGACTGGCACTGTAAAAATCACATCAGATTATTTTCTGCAATCCAGTTCTGGTGAATATTTTAGGCTCCGGCACAATGCATCATCAAGCAGTTTGTTTCTAATCCAGTAGCATCATTTTTTGAAGTGTTGCTTTATACGTAGTATCTTTTAAGATGGAAATGCAAATGCAGAACTTGTGAAGAAAAAAAACACGGGAGCTGCAATCAGAAAACTAGAACTAGGTGATGTTTCAAGCTTACAGAAAAGCAGCTTTGTGTGTGGATTGCGAGGCCTTGTGCATAGAAGGAAGCCGTCGTCAGTGGATCCAAAGGCCAACGTGCAGATTATTTGCTCTCAGTGCAATGCAGGAGACGACAGGTCCTTCAGAAAGGCCAGGGCTCTGTCAGAGAGCTTCGGATTCCTAGAGCTGCTTGTTTGTTGGTACAGGAGCTGTAAAGCCCGGGGAGCAAAACCTGAGCTGAGGGAGCAAGATGGGGGTTAGGGGCCTGTTCTGAGGCCGTGGGATTGGGAAAGGAGGCTGCAGCTGGCAGGAGACAGCTTCAGAGAAGCTGGGGCCCTCATAACGCCTCTACAGAGGAAGGGTGAGACTGGCCTCTAAATTCAGCTTTTGGCCCAGCGTTTCTTGAGACCCATCCTTCACATGAGATGGTCATGATCCAGAGACCGGTCAAAGATGATGTGCGTTGTTGTGCTGGAAAGGTTCTTTTCAGGTAGGAATTCTGCATTTAATAGCAGGGGCTGCCATGGAAGAGCTCCTCATACATGTCTGTCGGAGCTCCTGTGTGGAGAAGCTGGCTCTGTGTTTCTGTAGTTTTGCAGACAGGTTTTGTGGGTCAGACTTCACCTGGAAGGTGCAAAGAACGAGGAGGAGCAAAGTATTGTGCAGGAGGAACATTTTGGGAGTTCCTTGTTGACTCATAGCCAGCATTTTCAGGCGCTGCGGAGAACCACGGGATTTCTGGTAACACGCGGTGTTTCAAAGGGGAATGTTCTGACCAGAGATGTGTGCTGGCTCAAAGTCATGAGGGAAAGTGGATGGATCTTTCTCTACTGGACAAAAAATATAATTAGACTATTACGAAAGCAGAAAACTATTCTCTGTATCTGTCTGATAATACTGTGAATATTTGCATTGCTCTTTTTTGACACTATGGGGGAACAGCAGAAGCAGTGTGGATTAAACCCTTTCTCATAGAGCATCGCACAGGCTATAATAGGAGAGGTTTCAAAAGAAAATCCATTGCTTTGAAAAACCTCAAAAGATGCATTAAAAAAAAAGAGGAAGCTTCATGCTTATAACTATGGATGAAAGGCTACACAATATTGGCTTTCAAAACCCTCTTGAAATTAAATTAAATCCATTGAAATTCTTCAGTAAAGGCCTAAAATGTAATAGCTTTTATTCTGTCAACGTGCCCCACTGGATCCTTTCCTTCCAAGCCACCTGAGCTCCTCCTCTTAATAGCAGAGGTGACCGTAGATATGTGTCCTAGAATTCAAAATATTAGAGCAGTTCAGCTGTCCTTGTTACTTCTCCTCTTTTTCCAGGTAGGGATGAACACCTTATGCCAATGTATTGGTACTCTCTGAAATTATTTTTTTTACCTCCTTCTGGCCACTCTACTCCTTCTTGCCTACAGAACAAAGATGACTGGAAC
This sequence comes from Anas platyrhynchos, assembly GCF_047663525.1. Taxonomy (NCBI): domain Eukaryota; kingdom Metazoa; phylum Chordata; class Aves; order Anseriformes; family Anatidae; genus Anas; species Anas platyrhynchos. The sequence continues at coordinate 14,001,110 of NC_092594.1, read as the reverse complement.
TTGTGATAATAGAGAGAGCAGCACCTGCATGTTGTAGCTATCAGCTGTTCTCTGCTCAGAGCTGGCTGTCCAGAGCCGTGTGCTCAGAACCTCCTTTGGACAGCCTTCTGCATGCACATGCATGCAGCACTGCCAGCTCTTTCACTGGCATGTGCAGCCATGTTTTCATGAATCCCACCAGGAAAAGACAGAGAGAGAGAGAGAGAGAGAGAGAGCATGGTGATGAAAACGCAGGACTTTCTTCTTGTGAACTGCAGCAGTTAGGGGGGGGAAAGGAAAGCACTCACCTGTGCATCAAATAACTGTTATGTTAATTTTCAGTCTCTTTGGATGCTGTGCAAGCTGACTCTAGTAGCAACAGATCTGACATACTTTTCATAATGTGCACATTATGTCCTACGTACTTCAGGAAAAAAACAAGGAACAAGCATTATTATGCTTTGAAGCATTACAGGTATAGCACTCATTTCCCTGTAATGGTGCACTACTAATTACTACTGTCATTGTAATATCTTTGATATTGGTGTTTTCTTCTGACCGTCTCACACTTCTGTTTTTGCAGTTCTGCAGCTTGTGGAACACTTGCTCTTTCAGCATTGATGATACTGAAGAAATAACAAGGCTCTGAAGTGTAGAAAGTTGTGTCAATAGGTATGTGAATTACAGGGTGGGAGGAGAGCTGACGGTAAGACGTTCAGAAACCTGATGCTTTACAGTAACTTTGACTTCCTCTCGACAAATTTTAGATGTTTTGAAGCTTGCAGATTAAAAAAATAAAGGGATGACTTAGTTGTGGAAACATTTCCCCTCCCCAGACAGTATCTGATAGCCTTATACCAAGAAACCAAAGGCTTGTGTGAAAATAAACCTATGGCCAGAGGTATTTTGTGTTGGTATTGGTCTCAAGAATCTTAATACCATCTTAACACAGATTCTTTGATAGGGACATTTTTTTTTATTTTTTTTTTTTTTAATAAAGACTTGAAAAATAATTTTGCAAGGGAAACCTTCACAGTTCTGTGCAGGAACATGATTTGAGAGTCCTGAACCCTACCAGCATTTGAGGGTGAAAGATATTTTAGTTCATTGTCTGTCAGAACTTTGGTTGAGCTCTGAAGAAGCAGAATAGTGGTGCAGCAAAAAGGCATCCTTAATCCTTGGAAACTAAAACCATGGGCACTATGGCATGACCGGACCTCATCCACATGGTCTATGGATAGGCTGTCTGTATCCTAGTCTAGAGAGGATGCAGAGATGGCCCAGTCCTTTTCTGTACAGAGCAATGTCTTTCACATTGTGTAACAGCTGCAGGCAGCAGTAGGGAACAAGCAGTGTATCCACATGGCTGTAATGAATCATTTCTGGTGTTTGTTTAAAGGACATAAAGTTGGAAAACTGCTTCATACATTTAGTTTTTAAATCCTTCCTAGAGGTAGCGTTCTGTGGTTTGCACTAGCATCCATATGGGAAAGTGGAAGGGCCTGAGAGGCTGTATTTCCTCCCGTGAAATCAGAGTTCAGTGAAATGTTTTCAGGCCTGTAGTTTTCAATAATATTACTAAATCACAGTCTCTGTCACAGAAACCTTTAAGTGGCAGGCCTTGACATGTGAACAAAGAAATACCTGACTATTGGGAAATGGTTGGAAGATTTGTGTTTACTGCAGTCACTGCACAAGTTCTTAGTGCACAGGGTTTTTGTAGAAGGTAAGTGGCAGTAGGCTCTGCACTTGGGGAAGCCCTCACATTTAAAAAGAATGTTTAAAAGCAGAAATATTTGGAACTCCCATAAGAATGGAATGATTTAGGTGAAAACAAGGCAGTCAGGGTCACTCTGGAGAATCATACACAAAAACCTTTGATTCACTTTTGAAATCCCAAAGTAAAAATTGTCTTCATAGACTCCTCATTCCAGAGGTGGCTACGCATTTAATTATTTCTGATTTTTAGCAAAATGCCATAAAAATGGAAAGAATTTCTAAGTTTGAACATGGTGTGCCGAGGTCTCTGTACTCATTGAATGCTGATGATCTTTCAAGTCTCCATCAATGTTACCTTATCTTTTTCTCTTTGTACAACTTGGTTATTAGATTGGTCTGTTATCTTAAATCATATGCCAGGATTACAAGATGAGTTTTGGAAGCCTTTTTTTTTTTCTTCCACCTCACAGTCTGTGGTATCTTGACCTTCCTCTGCTGTCTGTATATTATTTGTGGTATCATTATTGATAAAATAATGGTATCAGAAATATATACTTATGGAAATTAAAAAATAACTGAAAATATTTTTATCTTGAAATCACCATTTCAGATAGGAAATATCTGTTTTTCTATTAAAAAAATCAATGGAGCAAATTGAAGTTTAAGGGAAGAAATGAAAAGAGTGGTACTAATTATGGGAGACCAGGTTCTAAGCAAGAAAAAACAAAACAAAACAACAAACATTAGGGTTACCCCAAACAAACTTCATGCACAATTTTGCAAATGCTTGATGGACTGCCTTCAGTTATAGCTCTGTATGCAAATCTATAAGCTCTAGGTATTAACAGAAAGCTGACTTCAGTTACTGATTCATAACTGTCTTCAGAATTCACCATCCAAGTGCCCACAAGAAATAATAACACTTCAGCCTGCTAGTATTTCAGAGCTAACTTGTTAATTATGCAGAGAATGATAAGGAAATTTTATTTTATTTATTTATCTTGTTAACTGTGTTGATATTCACAATTACAAAACCTTGATTTTTCATAGAATGCATATGTTGGGTATGATGTAAAGAAAAAAATTTGTATTTTTATATTTTCAACCTTCAAGTAGGCAGCATGGCTTTAAATGATGTGAAGCATTCAGGTAATGTAATTAATTTATTGGGAATTGATGATTATTAATATTCTTAAATTATTTAGGGTAGTTTTCAAAATGAATCTAACTTCTGATTAAAATTTGTCTTTTGTGGTTGCTAAAGGAGATAGGTGGGAATGAATGCAGATGTTGGGTAACTGTCTTACTTCTTAGTGTTCTTGTCACGTTGGAAAATGTTGCTGGACTAAAATACAAAATATGTTATTGTGCATAGGATGAAGGATACTGCTATGCTTACAGCAGTGAGAAGAGAATCCCTTGATGAAATCTACAGAGCTGCTATACAGAAAGATTGGACACTTGCTGTACCATAGTTGGCAGTGTGATTTTTTTTTTTTTTTCCTCTAGTTCTTACTGGCAGTTACAGATTAGGAAAGAAACCTCAGTGGAAGTGTGATTGTTGGTGTGTACACCGGTTGATGAAAGCAGTCCTTCTCCTTGCTGCAATAAAAATTTTAAGGTCTCTCCCCGACTCTTCCTGAAGCATTCTAGGGATAAGCCCAGAAATAATAAGAAACATGAAATGTGGGATGCAGAAGTATTTATGTATAAACCAGAAGTAGATTTTTTTAAAAAAGTAAACCAAAGATAAGATGCAATGATTACTTTGAATTGCCTAACTAGACACTTCTGCTTATCTGCATCTTTTATCTTTTCTAAACTGTTCTTCATGAAATACAGTTTTAGTATGTTCACAAAGCTGATCTAAAATATGCAGGAATAAGAAACCACAGAGAACATTCAGGGCGCTATTAGCTAATGATACCAGAGAATATGTAGGATCCAGTGTGTTAATACTAAAAACAAGAAGGGGCAGGCTTTTTAATCTGCATGGTTATATGTAGAATGAAGCATGTGTGTATTTATGTGCATATAAGTGTCTTTATATACATACATACAGATAAATATATAAATGTCAACAATAGTGTGCAAAATTCAAAGCTACTCAAGTACAATGTAGTAGATCTTTTGTGTTTATTGGGTGCATTTTAAATGCAATTTTTCTTTCCATATGGATTGTATTTTCAATCTCCTTTTCTTTCTCTCCACCTCATTGGCATATTCATTTTCTTTGTATAGAAGACCAGCAGGAGGTCTCTAGAATAACTCTTTTAGTAAGAAGTACAGGATTTGGCCTATAGTTTTAGTGTGGATGAAAGAAATAATTGATTTCTTTGAAAAAGCAATGAAAATCAGGAACATTTTGTTCAATACTGCTGCAGTATTTGCAGTAATTGCCTTGTACTGTTTGCAAGTCTTTCCACTTTATGTAAATACATTAACTTCTGAAAAAATCCCTTATAGCTGTGAGGTGGGGCCTTTTGAAGGAGGTGTTCTTTTGAAGGTTTGTGGGTCTCTTAAACACCCGTTTTTTTTTTTTTTCTTCAAAGTAAATCTTGTAGTTTCCCTGTCACAAATCCTTCTTGCTAGGAATTCTGCTTGAAGAACTGTTTGAATTTCAGTATAAGGTATTTCAAACAAATACATCTAATGCCACAATACATTTTTATGGCCAGCCTGTGGACCTTAATAAGAAAGAAAACCTCTGATAGTTTGAAATCTACTCCTACATTTTTTTTTTCATTTTCTTTTCCTTTGCAGAAAATAAATAAATAAATAACTAAAATGCATTTATAGTTACTTCTGGAAACTAAGGAGAGGAAGGTAAAAGTAAACTTCATATTTTTGAAGCCATTAAAAAACAAGCAACAAAATCCCCAACCTTTAGGAAGTAACTCTACCCCTTCTTCCTTCCCCCTCCCCACCAAATGCTTGAAACTTTCCTGTTTCAGATTTATGCATTGGTGTTGTAGAGTTATGGAATAACGTAGGGTGGCAGGGATCTCATAACATCATCTGGTTGTATCCCTTGCTCAGAGCAGAGCCTGTCTCCGTGTTGATCATGGCCTTTCCTAATAGTTTTCACTCTCTCTGAGGGTGTACGCCCCACAGCCACAGCGGGTAGCTCCTTCTACCGAATGATCATCCTTGTGATTTTTTTTTGTTATTGTTCTTAATGCGCAGTCATAATTTTCCACAATGCAGTTGGTGCTTGTTGCTCCTTGTTCTTTCATTGCACGCCTCTGAGAAGAGTCAGACTCTGTCTTCTCTGTAACCACCAACCAGGCAGCCGAGACAGCAGTAAGATCTCCTTTTAGCTTTTTTTTTTTTTTTTTTTTTTTTTTTAAATCCAGATCAACAAACTTAGTTTTCTCATTTTCTGTTTGCTAAACATGTGCTCAGGTTTCTATACTTTTATAATCATAGAATATCTTAAGTTGGAAGGGTCCGACAAGGATCATGGAGTCCGACACCTGGCTCCACACAGGACCACCCAAAACTCAGGCCATGGGTGCTGAGGAGCCTGTCCCAGTGCTCGACCACCTCTGGGTGCAGACCCTTTCCCTAACCCCCAGCCTGACCCTCCCCTGTCCCAGCTCCATGCTGTCCCCTCGGGTCCTGTCGCTGTCCCCAGAGAGCAGAGCTCAGCGCCTGCCCCTCTGCTCCCCTCGTGAGGGAGCTGCAGGCCGCCATGAGGCCTCCCTTCAGCCTGCTCTGCTCGGGGCTGAACAGACCACCTCAGCCGCTCCTCACACACCTTCTCTTCTAGGCCCTTCACCATGTTTGTTGCCCTCCTTTGGACACTCGCAAATAGTTTTATGTATTGTGGCACAGAAAACTGAACACAGTGCCTGAGGTGAGGCCACAGCGACCCAGATAGAGCGCACCCGGGTAGAGTATATAAATGTAGTAAATGAGAGGTAGAAAACTCTGTGACAGAAAACAGGCAATGTCATATCGTAGGTTTATATCCTGACTCCTAAATAGAGGAAATAATTCATTATAAGCATCTCTGTCGTTATCAACTTAATCTGTAAAGTGAGTAACACTTGTATTGAAGGTTTCTATTCTGAAAAAAATTACTGTTCTAGCATATTATATTAATTGCAGTAGATTCTGTGTAGATATGGGGCATCACACACGAGTGAGGCCCTAAGGCTTGAAAGTATTTAGCTGTGAACTATCCCTAATGGTGGCTGTTTGATATGGTTTTGAAAATTCTGATATGCTAAAATGCAAAGGTTTGTTTGCAGGCTGCCAACCTGGAAAGAGAGAAGGTACTTTTAAAATTTGGATCTGAAGAGAAAGAATATCATAATCTCAAGAAAGCTTCAGAATAAAAACTAGAATTTTTGCACACTATCTCTATGCAGCTGGAGATAGAAGGAAATAAAAACAACAGCTTGGATTTAATGCACTTCTATATAAAACAGTTAAGAGAATATAGGGAATATGTAGATTATCAAGGGAATATGTAGATTACTTGAAAGCTTTTTCTGGTTTGTATTTAATTGTTACAAGATTCCAGGTTGCTACAGCTCAAAGACACATCTCATTTCTAAGAAAAACAGAAGTGAACTTTCTTGAAGTCAAACCTCAATTTTCCAGTCAGGGTCTCCAGAAAGTAGAATTGTAAATCTGTAACATTGTAAGATTTTTTTCCCATCATTCAAGGTCTAGCTACAAATCTAAGTTACCAAGTTACTTGCTAGATTTTTTTTTCCTGGTTATTAGACCTGAGAACCTTGAAGACATGACCCTTCAAATGCTAGCTGTGGTAATTTTAGCAGGAAATATGAACATTACCCTTGCTGGGCCGGTCAGTGTGAGTTGCTTAAAACAAGTATCTGATGAAGGACTTCTACATAACAGAAAAACGGAACATAAAAAAAAGTCCTCTTATCCTGATAACCCTTCCATCTGAAAATGACTACTATTTTTGCAATTTCATACATGTATTCATGCTCGTGTATACGTTCCTTTGTATACCTATCCATGTATTCATGATCCTGTATATCAGTATCCCTTTGTATCACTGCTTGGAACTTGCCAAATGCATGTAGTGCAGTGAGTGTAGAGTACAACCATCTGACACCTAGCAGGAGGTGAACATAATGAAGCACGTCATACCAGCACTTGTGCTTCCTCTGCTGAGATTATTACAAGCACTTTACTTTCATTTGCAGTGCTCTGAGTGATCACACCACTTACTTTGTGACCTATTCTTCTCTGCTCTTCTCCTCCCCCTTCCCTTCCATGCACATTTGCACTGTTAAGCCAGAACATGAGTGCTGCATGGAGCTGGATTAATCAAAGTGTGCGTTTCTCTGAAAGGTTGTATGATTACAGGAAACCAGCTGAAAAATGAAAGATGCTGTCAGTGCTTGATCCCTGTTTAGGAGAAGGACAACATTGGTCTTGCTACTAGTAATATATCTTCTAAAGATGAAAATGTTTAAATTATACCAAAGGATGCTGCAGATATAACCATAAAGCAACAGTTCCAGCTTTCTGAATACAGAAAACCTCACACGCCTTAGCTGATAAGGGAAGGAGGGAGGTACTAGTTGTGTATACAGTAGGTAGATCGGGCGTACGGTTAAACTACAAGCCAAAACATGCTGAGATATAACAGTTTCTTCTATGGAGACAGGCTGACGAAGTTGGGGCTGTTCAGCCTGGAGAAGACGGCTCCAGGGAGACCTTAGAGCAGACTTCCAGGACCTAAAAAGGATCCTACAGGAAAGCTATGGAGGAACTCTTTGTTAGGGATTGTAGTAGTAGGACTAGGAGTAATGATTTAAAACAAAAACAGTGTAGGTTTAGATATTAAGAATAAATTATTTTCTATGAGGGTGGTGAGACACTGGAACAGGTTGCCCAAAGAAGCTATGGATGCCCCATCCCTGGAAATGTTCAAGGCCAGGTTGGATGGGGCTGTGAACAACCTGGTCTGGTGGGAGGTGTCCTTGTCCATGGCAGGGGGTTGGAATTAGATGGTCTTTAAGATCCCTTCTAGTCCAAACCACTCTATGATTCTGTGACTTCTCATTGACTGCACTGCTAAAAAGTGGTATTAGGGTATTTCGTTCTGTACAGCATGTTCAACTCCTCTCTTGTTGACTGGAAGACGTCAACTAGCTGAAAGAGCAGCCAGAGGCCAAGCAGAGCAACAGCCATCCCCCAGCACTTGGACTGGGCTGATCTTCAAGTTTCTGCACATTTCTGTAACTGCACCACCACCCCAGAGCTGGGTACGGTACAGTGGTCCTGCAGGACCTGGGAGTCAGTGTCTTGTATGGTTTAGTTCAGTGTAAACTTGTTTTTGAGGTATCTTGACAAGAGATAAGAAACCAGATTATCAACGTAGGAGAACATGAAGCAACTGATGAAGAAATTTTGCTGAATTTGGGTAGCAATTCACTGTCACTGTTCTTTCCCACTTCCATTGAGAAAGTGCTGGCTCTTGTGGCACTTCAGATACAAAGCCAGATTGGTGAAAATGAGTTACATACCTCTGATGTACAAAATGAAATCTGAGATATTAATTAGATCTTCATGAAAGGTGGGACATTTTCATCCAAATAATCCAAAGATAAGAAGGCAGATGCTGACATAAAGCATTTCAATATGTTAAATGAAGGCTGGGGAGTAGGGGTCTGGATGTCAGACTGCTATAGTTTGCTCCCAGAGTATTTCGTAGCAGGAACCAGCAGTGGGCTGCATCAAAATGCCTTAGCTGTTCTCCAAGGTCCATCTGCAGAGAGGTTGACTACAGAAACCACGAGAGCAATTGTGCCTTCACAGATGTAGCTTGGATTTCACTTAGCCAGAAAAGTTCTGAATTTCATTAGACCTCTGTTACAGACTTCGCAGCTCTGCCCCAGTGCTAGGCCTTACTCATTATCGTACAGGAACCAGAAAGTGAAACTGCCCTGGAAGGCTGACAGCAGCCCAGCTTTGCAGCCAAGCTGAAACAGAATCAGAAAGCAGAATTTTCATTGTTGTTCAGTTGCGTTGACTTCAGCTATAGCATATTTGAGCCGAATAGTTGTAATCAAATGGTCTTGATAATAATGCTGCTGCCAGTCTTTTGTGGAGAAATTGACAGCAAAGACACGAAGTGCATCTCAAGGTGCAGTTAAACCAAACTTGCTTCCAGTACACAAACTATTGACAAGCACAGCATGAAAAGCAGTATCAGCAGTGAAGTAGTTTAAGGGGATATTGGATGCAAGATAGAAGTTCTGTTTAACAGGGCTTTCAGTGTTTGCTTTTCCTTTTGGGCTTTCACTTGCTAAATGAGCACTTTTAAGGGGTTTTGAAGCTTGGTGTAAATGATCTATAAACATCAGATTTACACAGTCTGGTTATTGTAGATCATGCAAACCAAACTAGTTTATTCCTTAAATAATTTGAATATTAATGAAAGCATGAAATTCTTTTAAAGAAATAAGTGAAGATGCATCACCTTCAGAGATCATGTTTGGATGGCTGTACAAAGAATACTTGCATCTTCAGCCTGTTCATCTTTCCAATACTGTCCTAGGACATACATCAAAACTAAATTTTCTCAAAACACTTTTTCTACTTGCCATTGCCCTTTGGAGCAAAGACCACTGTGGAAGCATCAGAAAAGGGCCCTTCCCATCTTATTTTGGCACTTCTCTTTTCTCACCCTGCTTGTGTTCCTCATGTGAACAAAATGGAAAGAAGACTTAACCCCCCCTCCTCTCTGCCATGCCCCTAACTCAAGGGTTTGACTGGAGCTTGGTTTCCTCGGGACTGGTATTGGGTGCTTTCAGTGTCCAAATATTGTAGTAGCATGCAAAAACTTTATTTGCAGCTAGAAGTATAAGTCTGACCTTAAAGGATTAAGATTTAAGAAGGCAAACACTCTCTGAACAATAGTGAGAAAATAAGCATGGTAAGACTTTATGGGTCAGAGACCATGGAGAACAGGCTGGTCTTATTTTGTTCACTGTCTTTGTCTGTCTTTAAATTGTGTTCCTGTTTACAGCAGAAGAAGAAAAGGAAAATGAATACCAAATTAGTTGTTTTTCTTATAAAAACTCCTTTGTGAATCTGTATTTTTTGCATAGGTGTTGGTCTCCTCTCCCTAAAATGTCGGTGTGCTGACTGAGAGGGTAAAATCTGTCAGAAACTTCTCCTCTTTAGAATCAGTTTCTATGGATCAGTCTGGAGCAACTCACTGAAAACCAGCAAACTGAAAACGAAGCTGATACATTTCTTGCTCTAAAATTGTCTGAAGAAAAAAAACGAACTCTTTATTTACCAGTTTACAGGCCTGATAGACTGACTAACACCAGGAACTATCTATATTTAACTAACAAGTTTTACATAAGGAGAGTTTTAAATAACGTCTCTGCATTTTAGTTCAGAATTTCATGAACTCTAAAGCGGATCTTATCAGAAGATGACAGAGCCTCTTTCCAAATAATTGTTGCACAGAGTTTCATTTACAGTATTTCCTAACTTACTAAATATAGGAAATAACACTTGCTGTAAGGCAGAAAGAGGATGTGAAAATCTTTTATGCTTGTATTTGGAGGGAGAGCACATTACCTCAGTTGGTCTGCCAGCCTGAGCTTGGTATGGGAAAAATTAGATATTCTTGCCATGCCAGTATTTATATTACTAAACCTACATCAAGAAAAAGGAAAAAAGTGATAGTAGGCCAATGTTTGCTTGTTTCTTGACAAACTAGAATTTTGGTGGTTTATATGTGAACATAAATTATAAAATTAGCTGTCATTAAATTTTAATATTCCTATGTCTCTTTGTGAGACATGGAAGGTTTTTTTCTTCCCTATGACTCATAGAAACTGCTACTATTTTATTCCCATTGTGATGCAGTAGTTTATATACTGAGAATTCCTGTTGTTTTGGGAGTATCATGGCATGAACTGTTTCAGTGTGATGGATTACGAGCTTTTCCTGCTCTTCCTTCATCATCCTCTTTTGGCCTTTTTTGGCCGTTCTGTTACACTGTGTGCAATAAACACACCATACACCTTTATAAGGGTCCAGCAATATGTTTCTTGAAGTTTTCTGACATGGTTAAAATAGCCAATTTGTGCGAAATATTTTAGAGTGGTTATTACAGAACGTCCTACACTGAAATAGAAATAGGGTATGAAACAAAAATATTAATGAAACAAGTCTTTTTATTTCAGAGTGTTTAATTTCCCAGTGCTGTCTTTCCTCTTACCTGTCTTTAAATCATTCAGCATTTCCTTGGCTCTCAGCCACAATTTCTCTTGCACAAGAACACGCTGTTTACCTTGCTTTTGCTTTACAAGTATGTTTTTCAATTATTTCTGCACCTCTGTCAGCTGACTTTAATTACACCCATTAGCAAGAAATGATAAAGAAGCATTTGAAATTGCATAAATGACCTTAAAGAATACTCATTTTAATCCATTCAATGAAGTTGAAATGCTTGATTGAGCCTCTCCCACTTTTGCTCAGATTTATCTTCTGCAGTTCTCATTCAGCCTAGAACCAGTCTACCCAATTGTGAGGATTTTCAAAGAAATTTATGAATGCCGTAGAAGTTTGGAGAATGCCAAATGAATATGTGAGCTAAAAAAAATCAACCAGACCATCTCAAATTAGTAGGTTCTAACTGTAGATCATGGTTTCACCTAAATAATCTAATATTATCTTCATTTTTATCTCTTCCACTCTCATTTTTATTTGCAATAAGTTCCTTTAGTGTCCCAGGACAGTGCTATTCTTGATTAAAAGAAAGTACAAAGTCAGTATGGATGTAACAGAGAAAAGGCTGATAATTTGGTAAGTTTGATTTAAAGTAAATGTTATTGCAGAGTCTTTACCAGCTTGAAATATTTTGACCAAGAAGCACATTTAATGTGGCAAATAACCTTTTTTTTTTTTTTTCCCAAACTACAGCACTCCATCCCACATGTTTAATACCTCTGTCCCCACCGCATCCCCATTTCTTACCTGTGTCGTGAAACTGCAGTTTTATTTGTTTATTTAAACATCATTGACTCATTCTGGGTCAGTCAGGGTAAGACATGTGGTAAGATCAGATTTTTAGCATTTCTGCTAAAGGAGCAAATAATCAAGCCATGTACTTTCACAAGACTGTGAACTGAAAATGTTGCTGGGACAATACTTTAAATATATTTTTAACAATCATGTTTCAGGATGCAGCTTCATGAGATTTTCACTGTTACAGAAATCTTCATATGCTACAGAAAGCTCTCAGAAAAGTTAATCTCTTCCTATAGTTCACTTTTTAAAAATATTTCTAGATTCATAATTATTTTTCTTTAAAGAAAATTTCAGTTTAGTGCATGCATTAATTACCGTGTTGTTCTTGTGATGTGAGGATAAACAAAGACAACCAGTGTATCTTTAGATAGTCTTGTTTTTGAGTATCCTCAGTAGGAACTTGCTACGTTTTGTGTTGGCTTAGTGTGTGTGTGCGCACGTGCACGTGTGCATAAACGTACCTAAAATGAAGAGCTTACAGCCAGGGAAACCGAGACAGGGAGCTGTGGCATGGACCCTGATGTGCAAAGTAAGTCTGTGGGATCAGTCTGGCTTTCTAGCTATTTCAAATCCAAAGATGCATATTATGAGTTAAGATTATAGAAATCTTCTGGACTCTTCTGGCTTTACAACGGTAGCTTCCTGACAAGTCACTGAGGAAGAAGTAATGCCTGCCACATGCTTGTCTTTGGAGACATGTATCTAAACCATTTGGACAGCCCCAGAGAGAAAAATCATGTCAGAACTTGGAGAATGATAAGAGATGGGCTATCAGAAGATGGCCAGCAGCATTACTGCAAGCAGACCAGCCTTCTAGCTAAATATTTGTCGTTTGTGCTTGTAACTACCTTGCTGAGAGGCTTTTTTCTGTTTCTATACCATAATGACTGCAATCAGCTGTGGGAACACATTTTTATCCACAAAATAATCACAGTTTGGATGTTACAAAGGCATTTGGTATAAAGTCATCTGGTATTTTATTGAAAAGATGAACACAAATAGTCTTGGATATGAGCACTGTCATCTGACATTGCAAAAACATTGGGAGGATTTGCCAGCCCTAGCTAATAGTATATGACAACGAATCTGGCATCCTAGGTGGGAAGCAGTCTGTGTGGAACAAGAACATAGTGCTAGACTACTTGGAAGAGCTGAAAAAAAAACAAACAGAGAACTCATAGAAGGAAAGCTAACCTACTTCTTCAAGATACAGGCTAACCAGCAGTTTCTCAGAGGTATCGTTTTGAAGAAAGGCAGCCTAAAACACAGGTTCATTAATCCACCCTGACACTGGTCCTGGCTTTCTCCAGCCAGAACCACACTGAAAAAAGAAGAGAAAAAATCCCCACTCTGTTTCAGAATAAACAGGCATCTCTTGAAGTATGCTACAGAGCACACAGGAAACAATGTCCAAGAGATAAGGGAACATCCAGTGAACCGTGATAAAGTATGTGACTGCTTTTTTGAAACCAAAATGGAAATAGTTTGGGAAAGATTGTTTCTATAGGCTTTTTCTTTCTTTTCAGTGTGTGTGTGGGCTGGTGTTACTATTGCTTTGACTCACGTTCTGTCAGGCTTTCAGTAAACATGGCACAACTATGACTTTCCGTATGTGGCAGGTAAGACAGCATTTCCTGCAGAGTGTCATGGATTATATTTAATATATATATTTATATGCCTGTATATTATTTTATATATAAATTCATTTTTATATACATTAGTTTATGTATTTATGTTTAATATAATTTGGGGAAATTAACTAACAGCACAGAGTTAAACAAGGAGCTTGTGGGTAGCAAATATTTAAATAATTGTTCTGTCCCTCCTATTTATTTTCCCTTTCAAACTGGATGATGGAAGGATAAGAAGAAATCCTTTATGCCATGCATAAAAATGTTTATTTCATGTTGCCTTCATAACTTGTAATGAACTCATTCATAGTGCAGTGTCTGAAAGCTACAAAGCTAAATTCTGAGCTGTTCTCAGATCTAGCCCTCCTCCAAAACCAGGAGGAGGAGCAGATGTTCAGCAAAAATCTGATGCAATGCTTCTGGGTACGCTGCCACTGTCTAAGGGAGCAAATTCTAAAGGGGTGTGTTAAAGAGAGCTATTCAAGAACACCCAGTTCAGAATAGCTACGCCTAGTGTTGTCCCAGAATGATTTTAGGTGTAGGAAAGAAGCAAGTGCCTGGCAATTCTGAGCGCTTATCATAGATGTGTTACTTGTTTGGGACCAGATTGTGAATAGTGCCTTGGGGATACCAAAATCTGATCTCTGTCCCGAACAGGTGTAATACAGATCATGCAGACAACATATGAAATGAAGATGTCAAATCATCATTGCCTGAGGGTTGATAGTAGCAGAGCAGTATGCCTGCACAAAGAGATGCATTGTTTACTCTTGAGCTTAAAATAATTTGATCCAATATGACATATTAAGTAAAAATGTCTTCTTTCTTCAAGAAACGTTCCTTGGCAATTGCAAACAAGCTTGAAAAAGTATGTGCAAAATAGATTCTTTAGCAAATACTCAACACAAATTTAAAAGTGGTATAACATATATTCTTTAGCACAATTTTGGACAATGTTTTCACAGTTATCTCAGCAAATTAATTTCACAGGATGAAATGCAGTACGGAGGTGGCTCCATTGATTTAAACAGAGTTGCCCTTGGGATGAATTTATCCTGTGTCTCGTAGTGTTTGCAAAGGTGTGCGACTTCAGATTTTGTGGAACTGCTTAATTCTGATGTGCAGCCATGGTGAATGTGAACGTAACAGAATTGAGGCATATGAAATGACTTCCATGCAAGGAAAATTATGCAGAACAAAGAAAGTGTGCTTAACTTGTCATTTAAATCCAAGTGATGAGTGGAGATCTAGAGAGTTTCATTTTTATTGAATTATGTGCTCTTTGCTTAACACTTTGAGGCCTCTGGACCAAAAAAGAAAACAAAGGTGGCTTCTCAAAAATAGAGTTCCTTGAGAAAACTAATTTATACAACATCCTGTAAGCACATTAGCATAAAGTAGCATCAGGTTATGTAACTATGGAGAACACCACCTCCTAAATTAACATAAACACGCCCTAGTTAAAATTCTTTCCAATGAATGCTGAAGTGACAGCTGTTGAGTCTGGCTATTATGTTATACTTGATGGCACATACAGCGTGCCACAGTCTTTTCGGGGCATCCCGTGACAATCCAACCTGAGACAGAAATTTATTTCGTCTGCGGCTGTATGAAAACCCTGCTCATACCCTGGTTACTACCACTCCTGGCCTTCACTCTCTCTTCCTTGTCTTCCCTATCTCTACCTGTTGTACCAGGTAAAGATAGGGAACAGCTCTGGGAACACCCTGTGGGGGTTGAAGTGTGAAGTTTCAAAGTCCCCTGCGTGGATGAAGTGTTTGTGCTCTCTCTGCCTGTCGGGTAAATAGTGGTGGTTTTTATGGCGAGACTCTACTTTCCTCTGCCCTTCATGGGAGCAGGAACCAGCTCCTCCCCAAAGAATAGCAGGGGATTTTGAAGCTGCATAAGCATGTGATGGAGCTATTTGGGGCAGGATGTGACATGATGCACACACAGTCTTTCTCTTTCTCTCTCTCCCTCGCCCTCCCCCGTATTATTTAGGACGGAGGAAACAAAGCAGAATTCTGTACTGACAAGAGCAAGATGCCACATGTGCCCTGAACCACCTCCTAGTAAAGCTATTGTAAAGCAGGAAGCTATGGAGCAGTTTATGTGGCCTACATGGGTACCTTTTACTCCCCCGTTATTGCTCATGCTTGTCCTGTCTTAGATGTGTTTGAAAACTGTGGCCTCTTCTTGCATGTTGCCCACTCCAGCCTCATTCAGTGCCTTCCTCACTGACTTCATTCCTTGTGACTTCTGCATAAGCAGGTACAGCCCAAACTTCCCATTTGGTTTTGTCTGAAAGTGGGTGAAATGCACAGGGAAAGGCAATCTGCTTATCCATGCCATCAGGCACAGGCAGGTGAATTTTCCCTTCCTTGCTTTTGCCTACACAGTGTGATAAGAGCTGGCCGAGCAGGACAACTGCTCCGTGCCGTTGCCTTCAGAAGTCACAGAGGTGAAATGCCTTGTGTAGCAGTGTCGAGGCTCACACCATGCCTGGTGCACTCTAATCTGATGCTTTTGTGCTTGCCACAGCACAGCTTAAAAACCAGACCTTCAGAAACACCTCTTAGTAGAAAGGATGTTGTCAATAACTGGGGAGGCTATGGGAGAGCTTGGTCTCTTTCTGCAACCTCTGAGATTGTTTGGGACCTGGTCAGGGCTTTTGCACCATCTAGGATCAGTCTCTGAGTAACTGCAGTGTTTTTTCCTGATGCTTTATGAGAAGTTGTGGAGGCATTTGCAACAAGGACATAATATTTTAATTCCTTCTCCTTTGAATTCCCCTTATTTCCTCTGTATGTCAAGGACTTGGTTCGTAACTAATTTTTGGCATAAAACAGGAGGCCAGAGTGACAAACAATATCTTGATGTCTGTAGATGTATATTAGTAATTACTGCTGTGAGCTGTAGGAGGTTCATATTTGTCTATTCCTCTGTCACCACCCACAATTTATAGCAAAAAACTTTATTTAAAACTGCAAGAAAATATAAATGACTTCAGTGTACCTTTTCTGCAATGCATTTGTGATCTTTTCCAAAGGTCTTGGGTATAATATGAAGGGCAAATTATTAGCACTTCATCCTATTCTTTTTTTATTTTTATTTTTTAGATTTTTTTCCAGTTGTGACACAATTGCCCTTTGAACTGGTGTATAACTGTACAGATTTTTTCTTATGCTAATTTAACACCTGTACTGTATAGTGAGATGGGTAAATCAGACAATGGAAGATTTACTTGGACTAGGATAGTTCAGTTGGAAGGGACCTTCATCCAGTCCAACTGCCCGAGCACCTCAGGACCAGCCAAAAGTTAAAGCACATCATTGAGGGCATTATCCAAAAGCCTCTGGGCAGGTCTGGGGCATCAACCACCTGGCTAGGAAGCCTGTTGCAGTGTCTGACCCCCTTCATGGTAAGGACATTTTTCCTGACGTCCAGTCTGAACCTCCCCTAGTGCTGCTTGGTGCCATTCCTGAGTCCTGTTATCTTCCCAGGGAGCAGAGGCTGCCGCCTCCCTCTCTGCTTCCTCACCTCAGGAGGTGGCAGCGAGCAGTGATGTTGCCTCTCGGACTCCTTTTCTCCAGACTCGGCAATTCAAATATCCTCAGCCTCTCCTCGTAGAACTTCTTACAGGCTTTTTGTTTGTTTTTACCACTTCATAAGTTACAGAAGAAGGAGACTTACACTTCTGTGCTATTTTAATGTAATTTTAGAAATCCTTAATAATAAAATTGATGGTTCTGGCTTTGATTCTTTCTGGCTCAGGGGCAGTGTACATCTGTAGTTATATACTGACATAGTCATCTGGCTGATTAAAAGTTAAGACTCTGTACTGAGAAGGGGTTTATTTTACAAGACCATTGCTTAATCTGTGAGTAAACAAATCCTCTACCACCCCCCAAATTCTGGATTTATCCTTGGAAAAAAGCCTGCAGTCTGTGTAGAAGATTTTTAAGTTCTAGTAGCCTTAAACATATTTGTGATTTGTTCTGTCTGAGCCATGAAATAAGAGGTTGAGTACAATATATCTGTGTAGCCATAATACATGTATATTAATCTACAGAAGGTTGCAGACTGATTCTATATTTCTGCTTAGATGCAAACTTTCTTTTGTGTAACTTCTAGCTTTGTGTATGTATTTGATAATGACTCCTTTCAAAGGCTCATTATGAGGGGAGAAAACTTGAGAGAGTTTGCTTCTTGTCACACACTTCCTTCCTCCTTCTTAGACCAGGTACACAGCTGTTCTAAGGACTTGAGTAAAATGCACATGGCGAGCTTCAGTAAAATATCAGCTTATTAATTAGTCTTTGAAATGCAGTGTTTTAGTACCATGATAGCCTTTATTTCTCCTTCAGATGTCCAAATAGACAAATGTCAAATAGGCAGACTACTGAGATTTGTATTTTAAATGCATTGCAAGCAGATTGAATATTAAAACATCTGAGACTAACCTAAAATCAAAGGCACTATGTATTTTTTGTGAAAGGTGTTTGTTCTCCCTCAGATACAGGGCAATTGTTAAACTCCTTGTGAAACAATGCCCACTGAAATAGTTTTGCTAATGAAGGGTCTGCTCTGGGAAAGAGATTTTTTTTTGCACTTCACTAAGACTTGGTATATGGTTTGAATCAGTGAATCATCTATGAGTTGCATTTGTAACCTGAATCAGTAATTTAATGGCTGATAATGGTTTATAGTTTCTCAGCTATCAAGTGAGAGTAATAATAATATGCAATAACGGTATGATGGCTAGAGTGTGTGATGTTATCATTAAGTAATAATGTGATATGTTGCAATTTTTAAATGATGTGAAGGCTTTTTAAATATCACACAGCCAGGAAAGGTCCACTATGGGGGAATTTTTCTTGAGGAGACAGCTGGAGAAATCAAGCAGAGGTTGTATACAACTGCTGGGGCATGTCAGGTAGAAATGGAGCCTGGTTCTTGTTGAGAGCCTTTGCACAAAATTCTCCATTGGCTGCAATGCACTATATTCATCAGTTGGGACGCTTCAGTAGTAAGGTTTCATCCAGAGTAACAGGGACTTAGATGTCATAGATATGGCTATATTCCACATTCAACTTACACCTCTAGGGTGATGGAGTTATGTATCAAAACTGGTGTCTCTGAAGTGTCAGACTTCCATGAGTTTCGTTCTAAACACATTCACAATGTCATTATTGTACTCTTTAATGGAAGCTAAGATTTTGGCCTGTGTTATAGGACTTCACTCAATATTGGATGTGTAGAAGTTGGATATAATCTTATGAGGAGTTGGATTCACTTATATGATCTAAATTATTGTGTGAATATGTGCAACATTTTCAAGTATGATGCTTTAGGAAGTCTCTGAAGTATTTATGACATGAGCAATAAACACAAAATTTGTGGGATGATTGGATCAGGTGTTCTTGGAGATCTTTTCCAACCTTAATGATTCTGTGATTCTTCATATATACTCTTCCTTTCCCTTTTAATTTCATGACAGCATTCTGGTGGATCTTTTAAAAACTTTGCAGCCTCTAATAAAAAAAAGCAATTCCAACATTTATTCCCTTTGTAAGCTACCATGTAACGGGCATTTGTTATCCAGTTATTGAATCTTAGCTCAGTGAATATAGTGGGTAAATGCCTTTGGTCTACCTTGCATCTACTCCAGGAGAGGGACCACAATCCTCCATCACTGTCATGGTAGAGAATTGCACGGAGAATACCAAGTGAAGAACTGACCATCTCAGAAAGCAGAATTAGATGACCTCTATCCATTTGTTGGGTATTACTGTCATGCCTAGAACTGCATTCTTGCAGAAAGATTCAGAAATATATGTTTTTATGAAGGCCTGTTGCCAGAGAAAAGGTTTTATTCACCAGTTGTTTGGGTTTCTCTTTCTTTCAACAGAAATCTCAAGAGTCCACAAATGAGAGGTCTCAATGAAATGCATACAGTAGAAAAGTGAATACAAAGAAAAAGAATGACTGACTGCTTGTTGGGTCCAGTCCTTTGAAAAGTTAAGTCTTGTTATTCCCTCAGTAGAAATGGCTGAAAACAACCTGTTTCACTCGAATTAAGGAAGCTGAGCATTACTGCAGCAAGTTAAGAAAAACCCTGTTGACTTCCTGGAAACTGAAAGAATTTTTTTTGAAGAAGTAGTTGTCTCTGACATCACTAAACTGCATAGCAAGTTTGTGAGTGGTTAGTTTGGGGGTAACAGAGGAAGCGACTCCTTCACAGATAAGCAGGCAGTATAATGTATGTGCCTGGTTACTCTCCTTTTTGGTTCAAGTTTTGCTGAGAAATTATTTTGCAGACAGATAACTCTTATTTTGCTTTCCAGTGAGAGACACATGCTGCTTCATAAGGATACGCCTGATTTCCAGAAATAACCATGTTTTTGTGGCTTAAGCTCTTGGCGTTTGGCGTTGCCCTCCTGTGTCAGGATGCTTTTGTCAAAGGTAGGTAGCAACTGATACTTCATTCTCTAATTTTGATCCCATAATGTCCTCTGTAGAACTAAAACAGATTCAAAACTTTGTAAAGTGGAGAAATAAGTTCTTTATTCAGCAACTAGAATGCAATTATTTGCAGTGGTGTCCGAACCTGGATCAAGAAGATCGATGCATAACGTACACGGCTAAAATGTCTTCTGTGTGGTCATTTCATTTGTGATTTTTTTAAGAACAACTTAAAAAAGATTTGTAGTTGCATTTAAAAGAGATCTCTTAGGTGAATGTGTTCAATATAACCTTTATGTTTGTTTTCATTTCACAATGCAGTACTTTGTCTTCTGTGTTTAAAATCTTAAAAAAAAAATAAAAATAAAAAAATGTTCCCATCCATTTAAGCTGTTCCCTGATCTTAGAGTCTATTTGTGGTTCCTCAAATTTTGATTTGTACTGCAGTGGGGTTAAGAAAAAAATCTCAACCATTGTAAGTTAATTTCTATATCCAGGAAATTACTTTTATAATTAATTAGTTTTTAAAAATTGCTTCTTAAAAAACTTTCAGAATTGTAGATATGGATATTAGGCCACTGCAGGTGAATTTGTCACAGATACTGTAAGTAGCAAGAAAAGCAGTTAATTTTGAGGTAGTACTCTATATAAAGATAATAACTTTATGGACCTATGTTTAAGAAGACATTTTTGTAAAAAGAATGTATAGCATTTTATATTCATGTACCTGCCATCAGTTTAGTTAGTTAAAGAAATTAGGGATTATAGCAGACACAAAGGGCTTTTTTTCCCTTAAGTAATGTTTGCCTTAAAAGTGGCTAATAACATGTATTCCGAAATGGTAGTAGATTATATGCAGCACTGAAACCTCTTCTCACATGCGTATGTATGGTTCTTATTATCATGTCACTGTAAAAACTCCAGGTTTATAGTGATGTGAGCAGGAAAATTATCTGCCTTTAGATGATAACTAGCAAAGAAGAGCTTTAAAGTCCAAGCATTAGTCTCCTTATCCTTCAGAGTCCCTGAAGAAAACCAGCGCTGAATAAATCTGGTTAGTAGATTACATTATAAGAAAAGTGAATGCCAACAGTAAAGGAAAAGCGTGAAGTTCTTTTTCTTTTTTTTTCTTTTTTTTTTTCTTTCTTTTCTTTTTCTTTTTTTCTTTTTCTTTTTTTCTTTTTCTTTTTTTCTTTTTCTTTTTCTTTTTCTTTTTCTTTTTCTTTTTCTTTTTCTTTTTCTTTTTCTTTTTCTTTTTCTTTTTCTTTTTCTTTTTCTTTTTCTTTTTCTTTTTCTTTTTCTTTTTCTTTTTCTTTTTCTTTTTCTTTTTCTTTTTCTTTTTCTTTTTTTCTGAATCTTCTGTCCTACTTTCTATTTTTTAAGTCTTTTTCTAAGACTTCCCACTGGTTCCTTTTCTTCAGGAAGGGCAGGTTAGTGTCTGCTCTCTCACAGCTACCTCCACAGTCAGTTGATGTGTTAGCTAACAGAGAGGGCTGGAAGACTTAAAGAGGGTTAGTGGTATTTTATTTCAAATAGTAATTATTTTCTTGGTCTGCACACAGCAGTCTAGCTTTAGTGAGTTCCTCTGTGTTTTTTTTTTTTTTTTTTTTTTTTTTTTTTTTTTTTTTTTAACGAAGAGCATCAAAGAAATGATGTTTTAACTCTTCATTACATTAGGACACTTAAAGCAATTAACAGTTTGATGCTACAATGTCAAGTACTCAACCTCACAGACCTTGTTTTCTCCGCGCAGTTTGGCACATGCACTTGTGAGAACACAGAGCTCCTCTCCTTCTGTCTGGTATTACACTTTACATTTATGACCCATCTGCATAACTTCCTAATTTCATTGAATTTTGATGTGGGACCCCTTTATATAAATAATGGTCAGAGTGGGAAGGGTCGGAGCAGGTATCTCAGAGAGGCTGATTCTTCCATCAGGGAGCCAGAAGCATTATCTCAGCTTTGCTGCATAGATTACTCTGCGTGGTGGCTAGGGACTGTTGTGCAGTCTTCTCCACAGGAATTTGTTATTGGAGGATAAATGTTAGGAAATGTTGGCGTAGGCTTTGGTTTTATGGCAAGAACAATTTTCAGTCACTTATTAGTAAGAGTTGGGTGTGCTTTGGGACTCGTTTTTGTATTAGTATTTACTCAGAGAGCATTGTAAGCGTTTGCATTGCTGAAGTGTTTCACTAAACTCATCAGCGCTTTGTGCACTGTTCATTAGTCTTTCATCTTCACCTGCTTGGCATAGCTAGCTTTCTGAAAATCTTCAGCAGACAGCTGCATGCTTCTTTGAAATCTTCAGTGGGAAATTGATAATATAATACTTTCAAATATCTAAGCTGACTTGCTTTTCAAAAAAGTCGTGCTAACATAACTGATGCAATGCAACAACAGTGCTGTCTTTGCAACAACGACAGCAGAACAAAACAATCAAAACAACAATTAAAAAATCCTTTATTCCCATTAAATAATAATAATAATAAAGAAAGCAAAATAAATGCTTGCAGGACTCGCACTTTTTTCCCATTAGCTTCTTAATTTAGGTTTCTCCCCCACAAAAGTATTAGCAATTTGGCAGCTTTCAGAAAGCTTCGCCCACTGCTGTGCCACTTCCTTTATTTCAGGAAGTTAAAAAATTGCTTGGTAGTTTTCGATGTGACTTTTTTATTCTCCAAGTAAAAAGTATCGAGCTTCAGTGGGCATGCAGAAATCTGAGGCCATGGAGTCTCTGTTCTCAGCTGTGGAGGTTTCCACCTAGAAGTGTTATGTTTTCTTTGCACAGCCGTCAGCTTCTGTATAGATCATGCTATGGTTCTGACTTTCTGTGAAAAGGTCTATTCCTTTGGAAAGTGTCTGGCAGATCTACTTTTCAAGTGGCAGAACTTTGTAATATTGGCTCGTTTTCTGTGTCCAGTAAAGGATAAGGGGAATTGTGCAGGCAGGAGGATAGGCATTAGGGTAAAAGAAAGTGAAGTCCGGTGTCTCCACAACACCCCCTCTGAGGTTTTCCTCTTAGAGGCACCCCACTGCACGTTCCCTCTAGGACTGTATCGTATTCTTTATTTCAGTGGTGAACTTGAGGCTTTCTGAAATACATATCTCAGAGTCCTGTGGACAGGGACCTGTTAATAATTTGAAACAAATTACTTGCTTTTCACATCTTGCACGCTTCAAATACTTGCTTCAAGATCAAGAGTTGGTGTCTGCAGGGAGCTGCAGGCAGTCCTGCTCACTTCCTGGGCTGTCTCAGACGCAAGCCAGCTCTAAACTGGAAGCCACTCTGATTATGGTGGAGTTCTCATTATGAGTTACGATGAACTCCACTCATGGTGGAGTTTATCATTAACAGGATGCTGATGTTAGTCTGAGCACAGTACCACACCAACATGGCTACGTGGTTTCTGGGCAAGAATTAGCTCCAGACTTTGACCAAATGTGTAATTTTTCTTCACCTGTTCAGCTGATCCTACACAAACAGAATAAGCTGATGGCTGCGTTGTTGTGGGATGTTGATTGATAACTGTAGTTAGGGCAAGAGATAACGGTTCAAAGCTAATGGGTCTTTCTTACATAGTGTGGCAATGGTGTTTGCTGGTCATTCTGTGTTCACTTACATTAGTGTATCAACATAGAGAGAATGTTTTACCACTGTAAACGTAAAGCCACAAAGCTGCCAGGCAGAGACTCATTCTAGAGAAAATCCTGCTCTCAGTGGCAGGGTGTATTGGAACCATTTCGTCTAGTTTTAGTTTTTCTTTGGTGAACATAAATTTATATGTTTTGATTCTGAATAACATATCAATAGTGAATGGGTTAGACAAATCATGTATATAACGAGGCATGAAGGAGGAAACAGGATGAAGTGACTTTTCAAAATATTTCTTGTATTAGGAATCAAGCTATGTTTGTCTGACTTCAGTGACCTATCTGCAAAGCTGACTGCCTCCCTGAGAGTGTGTGCGCGCGTTAAACAAGTAGGCAAACTCCACACTGAAACTGTGAACGTGTTCTGTGTGGCGCATGAAAATTACCCTGTTCTCTTTTCTGTGCAGATGCATTGTGGCATGCTCTGTACCCTTCTGGAAGCAAGCAAAGGAGAACAGCAGGCCATGAAAATATTTTGTCCTCTGTTTATATTCTTGGTCTACTTCAAAGAGTTACTATTAACAGGCATATATCTGGCCAACCAGGCAGGCAGAGCAAATTAACCAACACTGAGCTGTCTGCTGTGTTGGTGTGACTTTTCTTCATACTCATTTAACTACCTTGTTCAGCATTAGCTCAGGTGTCTCCGTATTACCCTGCATTTTGCAGAACACACACACCCCAAGGCTTGCTGCTGCCTCTCCCCCTAGCTGTGGTGTCTGTTCCTCCCCGGCTGCTGGCCCTGGGGGTGAAGACCGCAGCGCACTG
Organism: Anas platyrhynchos; assembly: GCF_047663525.1. Classification (NCBI taxonomy): domain Eukaryota; kingdom Metazoa; phylum Chordata; class Aves; order Anseriformes; family Anatidae; genus Anas; species Anas platyrhynchos. The sequence goes on along the minus strand of NC_092594.1, from coordinate 13,976,847 downwards.
GGGTGGCTGCAGCAATGATACCCAAGACAGCTGTGCAAAGAGGCAATGTGGGAAGGTGTCATGTGCTGGGCAAGGCTTGCTAGCGTGTGAGTGCCTTGCAAACCCTAGCAAGAACCGCTGTGTGTTCTTGGGAACGTTAACACGTTAACAGACTCGCTAGGGTTGGACAGGATGCCCGTGGGCTTCTCAGGACTGCAGCATCCTTGAGCTGGCTGCTGAGGTTGGGACTGGCAGCCCTGCCTGGGTGGTTGTCCCTGAGCTCTGCAGTTTTCCCATTGTGTGGAGTTGTCAGTTGTTTGTGTTTATTCATCTTTAATTGTATATAACTAGAAATCAAACAATTATTTCTTTTAGGCAAACTTATGAAGTACAGAACATCAAAATGTTTTGGGAGGTAATTGTTTACTCTCTTCAAGGCAAAGATTAGGCCCTGAATTCCTTCTTTGCCATCACTGGTAAAAAGGCTCAAATTGGCAATACTGACTTCCCCTTGTAAATATCGAGATTAAAGTAATCTAAACAGTAGTGAAAGCTTTTTTTTTTTTTTTCCTCCTTTTTTTTTTTTTTTTTTTTTTAATTTTCCTCCTGCAACTTAACTGTTCTCAGACTGCTGCACTGTGTGTCCTGATACATTTCCAGGCTATCCATACACTTGTAAACAGATCATGTTCAATGGGGTTTCAGTAACATTTACAGCATTTTATCTATTTCCAGGCTTCCTTCTGTTTCAAGTAAAGCAGCTTGGGGCCCTCAGTGCCAGGATTTTAGAACCTAGCTGTGAGCAGTGCCAGCACATATTATCCATAGCTCTGCAGATAGCTAACGGAATCCGCTCCTTTTCTGTTCTTTTATGCTGCTGCTTTGCAGTACTTCCACAAATGTTCTTCCACTTATTCCCTCAGTGTCAGTGCCTCCTCAGGTAGCCTGCTTGCTTAGTTTTCAATTCTCTACTTTCAAAGACTTCTGTTACAACCTGTCTGTTATTCATTCATAATCCCACTGCCCTGCACAGAGCTCTAGAGGTATATTTTGTTGTGCATGAATAATTTCTGTTGTTGTTGCAAAAATGTGGACACCATGGAGCAATATTTTTAATTGCCTTTGCAAATGTATTTTTTTCCCTGACAAAAAAAAAAAAAATCAGTCTGTGTCTAATAGAAAAATGAAGCCATACAAAGATGCTTTCTGTGCAGCATATAAGCAAATAGCTTTTTATTATATGAAGCTTATACTTCTTACACAACCTGACAGATTTTAACTCAGGGAAATGTAGTACAATACAGAATCTTAGCTGAGATGGCGAGTAAAGCCTTTCCAGCTAATCATATGCATTGCTGAGGCAATGCTGAGTGGAATATTTAATGTGTTGTTATCTCCTGAACTGTTTCTGGGTGTTTGTGAGTTAAAATATATGTAGGTGGAGAAAAGAGTAAGATAAATGGCAGAACATATTCAAGCTTTTAGAATAAGATGTGAGAGACAGAAATCATTGGCTATCTCAGAAACTCATGGTGTGAAGTGTTGTCTTCATTTTTCCAGATCTGTTACATCATCTATAAAGTTGAGGGTACTAATGGTTATCATATTGCAACATACAAAGTCATAATTCCTTAAATATTCAGAGGGATGCTTGTCCTTTGCAGCCTGTAAGTTACCCCAGATTAATCTGAATAAACTTCAGAGTGCATTAGAATATTCTGAGTAGTGTATCTGAGCAATGAAAATGAAAAGCATGAAACAAATGACTTCTGCATAAAGCTCTGATCTGTTCTCCATTCTAGAGCACAGGTGTTGTCAACAGGGAGTTGATACTTTTGTGCTAAATAAGAGCAACCCATACTGTGCTTAATGTCAGCCAATCTGAAATTCTCTAAAATGCAATCATGTCTAATGTAGTCTCCATTTTAACCATTGCTGAGTGAAAGAACTGAATTCAGTGAGCCCTTGAGAGACAGAAACAGAGCTGCCAGCTTTTTACTTCCATTGTCTGCAGATGAGGTGAGATCAACATGTGCCACATGGACCAGAGTTGCAAAAGGCTTCACCTTACAAAGCATCCTCCCCACTTAGGGGTGAATACTACACTGAGCCTTTCTAGCAATCTAGGTGTTTTAGAAGTTGTAGTCGTAACATTTATAAATATAACTCTCCTAGAGAAGTGCTGGCCAAGCTGAATCCATTTAAAATTGTAGGCTCACAAAACAGAAGGGAAGATGGCCAATATTGCTGCAATTCAATTTATCTTCTTGAGATACACCTCAGATACCTTAAAACACAAACAGAATCACATGCATGCATTAGATAAATCTTTTGTTTTAATGAGTTTTGGTTAGAGTATCTGGAGGATTTCTCTATTCATACTCTTGGAAGCATTCAAATGATAATAAATCATTTATATTTTAAATGGTAGGCAAATTTCTTACTAGGTTCTTGATGGCAGTGATAGAATATTGCCCTAGGTCTCTTGTAAGCAGTACACAAGCTCCCCCATCCCAATAATATTTCCCATGTGTGTGAATTTGTATGGCTGCACAATGTATCTGGGTATGCGAGCAGAGAGATCACGTTTAGGATACTTGAGTCTGCCCAGTATGTACATGAAACGGTTTGGCCTTGTTTGCAGTTTCATTAATGCTTCTGTGCTCAACTGTGCTGGCTCAACAGAACTGAAAGACTTTTCTACATCCTCCACACCTGCAGTCTGGTGTTCTAGTCTGGAGTATGAAATGTGGTTGAGGTTTGGGGAAAGATGTGAAATAGCAGTAAGAATTACACATTAGTGCGAATCGGTGGCATAGTGCAACAGTAGCATTGCTGGTTTTGCAGCTCTGGTCTGCTAATCAAAGGACACAGAAATAAATGTTTCTAGGAGCCACACAATGCACTCATTGTCACTCTGAGAAAACATTAGGAATTAATTAGTGCTTAACCTATTGTCCACTTGAGCTGATATATACTTAGAGAGCAGAATGACAAAATAGCTCTGAGTTACGAAGCTTTGCAGTGGAATTGTGCTGAACATGAGGGATGCAGTTCAAGCAGATGAATGTGAGATCCACAAGTAGCTGTGTTTAGTTTGTGTTTTAATATTGGGAAGAGAGCTGTTTATGTGTGAGTAATTCTGCTCGAGACATCAACAAGTGTATTATCATTGCAGGAGTGTGCCTTAAATGGCAAGGGAAAGATTGCCTGCAAACCACAGCTTCTAAAAAACACTCTCCACTGAGCAATGAGGACATGTTAAAAGTAGAGCGCATGTCAGATACGCCATTTTCAGCTGCTCTCTCTGCAGTCGCTGCTCTTGGTTTCTCTTCGCAACAGAACTGCTGGTTACCTAAGTTTTGCCTCAGTGGTGACGTCAGTGGAAAGTCTGCAAAGGCAAGCCTTTGAAACTTTTAACAGTGTTACAGGGTTTATTTTATCTTTGTGGTTTATACTGTGTTTTTTTGAAATTTCTTTGGCTTTATATTAAAATAAGGAAAAAAATTATACACACACACATATATATAACCTACCTGAAGTCCTTGAACTTTAAGTGCTGCTTTCCTGTATGCTTCCCTGAGAAAGCTGCCCGAAGGAGACACCCCTGGTTTTCACTGTCAGTTCCAAAACACCTGAGAGCAGTTTTTTCATAGTAGAAAAGCTTCAGATTTTCAGAAGACCGCTACATGTTGGTCACTCAGATACCATGAAAAATATGAGAGTGCAGCTGCAAGTTAGTCTTTTCTGAGAGTTTTGCTTCAGCTGTGAATCCTGAGCACTTGGAAAGTCAGGGGGGAGCTGCTTGTGTGTGTGTTTGGGACAGTCTGACCTCTGTGTATAGTAGGGCTAATGACCTCAGGCGTGATCAAGCGTTCCTCTTGGGCCAGGTGCTGTACTAACAGAGGATGAAGGACAGCCTTGTCCACAAAGAGTTTGATCTGATTCTGGACAGCATGGACATTTCTTGAAAAGGAATGGTACAGAGGAAAGACAGATGAGGGAAAAAAGCAATAGTAGCATATGTGCCCAGCCAAACACCTTGTCCAATCCCATGTTATTTCTTTTTCTGTGAAAGGAACGTACAACACCTTATTCAGAGGAACACATAACTGAATAAACTATTCCCTGGATCCAGAACAAACTCTCCTGCATAAATCCATGTATTGCAATTCTCACACTTTGCTCTTGCAACTTCCTTACGTGACAACAACTGATGCAGCTTTTTCATGGCAGATTATTCTGAATGATAAAATAGCCCAAGGTAAAAACTTCTGCTGCTCTGGAGCTCTTTTTTTTTTGCTAGATAGAAATAACAAAATCAGTTCACATATGAAGGCACTAGATTTGTTTGTAATGATTATTTTCTCCAGCTGTTTAATCCTTTCATTAACAAATTGTATTCTCTAACCAGTGAGTGAAATACTCAACAACAAAAAATAAACAACAGAATGTGTGGATGATGTGTTACAAACACACTCACGCTTTTGTTTGGGAGAGCATATGATTTCACCCCTCTGATACTCAATTCTTGTAACAGCTCATCCTCTGTAGATATATTATCTAATGTGAATAGCATCTGCATGTGAAAAAGAGGGACCACATTTCATGGTCTGCTCAGTTTCAAAATTCTTTACGTTATGTTCAGCATTCTTATATCTGAGTGCTCATAAACAGTAACAACAATAGCTAAATGAATTCTGACTTGTCATTGCCCCTAAATATTTATTTAGATTAGAAAAAAAAAAAAAAAGACAATTTTTCCTCTTGAAAAAAATGGAGGAAGAAGAAATACAGAGGTTGCTTTCAGGAGCACAGAGAATGACATCATATTTCTTGGATATCATGTTGTGAACTTCGTGGACATGAGCTCTGGAATTTCCTCTAATTAATTCAAGTTTGGCCGTAGTGCGTTATAGAATAGTTTTGAAATACTTATTGAGCTCCACAGAGGTGGTTTGTGTGAGTGTGAGATTGGTTGTGAGCTGGAATTCCTCAGGGTATAAGGACTTTGAGGTTCTAGATCGCTGCAAGTTTGAGTAAAAAGATTTTGTTGTGAAATGCTGAGGGCTTGGAATGGCTGGGGCTGCTATTAAAACAGCTGATCATAAGATATGGCTATCACTAGACTTCCAAATGAAATTGATGTAAGATATGCTTAATAATACTGTCTTTCTGTAAAATCTGAACTCTATCTGTTATGTCAGGTTATCTTTGTGACAATGTGCAACATAGGTAGCAGGAAACAGGTACAGCCCTGCATCCTGTTTAAAAATCACTTAAAACCTTCATGGCAGCCTTTGTAAAGCTCTGCAGTGATTGATAGAGTGATAAATCTTTTAAGTTATGGTTGATATCAGATCTTCACAGTGTTAGTGGATTAGTAATTATCTTCTTTAGACTTTTTCCCTGTAGTTATAAGCATATAATGTTCAGAAAGCAGTTCTAAGGAGATATGAAGCTAAGTGATGAAACTGGTTTAAGAGAAGAGGTTGGATGCTGAGACTGAGATTGCAGCAGGGAACAGAGCAGCTGGAAGGAGCAAAGGAAAGACCTGAAAAACTGCTAGCCGAGCCTAGACAGGGTATGGGAAAAGACGGGTCTGTGGTAGGAATCAGAAGCCTAAGGAATTGGGTCTAACTAGATGAGATAGCTCTGTTTTGATAGAAAACATGACTTGAGCAAAGACAGGCCAGTAAAGATATACAGGACTAGAAGTAAGGAAGTAAGAAAAATTGTTTGTCTCTATGTTGTACTCAGCGAAAGTCTGAGTTTCACCACTCTTCTGCTGTCAGCAAACACCTCACTGATGAAAGTCTTCTAGCACCGTCCTGCACAGAAGATGAAAACATGCTAATGCTATAAGTACTCCCCTAACTCCAGAGGCAGACCTGAGCAAGGAGATGGATACAAGTCTCAGTCTTGCTGATAAAGCCTGGGAAGAGTACTATTGTGCCCTCTCATAGCATGTTTTTATTTTATTTTATTTTATTTTATTTTATTTTATTTTATTTTATTTTATTTTATTTTATTTTATTTTATTTTATTTTATTTTATTTTTTTGAGCATGTGTTCTGTTTTGTTTTTTGGAGGGTGGAAGATGTTTTTAAAAATAAAAATTCACACACACACAGAGTGATGTTAAAGTTGTAAAGCCAAGCACTCACAGTTTTCAGGACTCAGCCTTCTCTGTATGTCTTATGGTAGTTTTTACTGTCATACAGTTTTCCCCCTAAAGGATTTGCTTTTCTGTGTAGAGAATGAAAATATATTCAGACAACGTATTTGTCTGTGTTGTTCAATGCATAGTTTGGGCCATATTTATTGACTCACTATTCAAAACCTTTTCTGCAGCTAGAAATGGTAGTTTCCCCTTGAGATTTTCAATGGTGTTCCTCATCTGTGTCTCAGTGCAGTACAAAAATGGATTTCCAAGTTCGGGATGATTAAACGAGAAAGCTCAATCTGAGATCTGCCAGGGAGTATACTCCTTAAAGCATCCTTCCTGTTAATGTGCTTGTTTGAAGGCTCACCAATTCTGTAAAGTAGGGTGGTGTACTGAAAATAAGAACCTGTTAAATGCAGAAAGGTTATTAACGGCTGCTGCATGGAACATTTAGCATAAGTAGGTTTTGTAGCATCATATAAGAATTCTGTGGTGAGCTGGTATATAATCCTCTTACCTAAAGCAGAATTTTACTGCTTAGCTATGAGACCTCTTTTCTTTTTGTAGTCCCATGGCTCCTGCATAGCATTAACTCTGCAGGCAGAAGGTATCTTCACGGCACACTCTGTGGTGTTTCTGGGCTGTGCTGAACAAAAAGAGCAGCCTGTGATCACCGACTAAAAGGTCTCAGCGATGTCCATAGGCTTTGGGAAAGGGAAAGAGCCCAGGCTCTACAAGCTAAGGCTAAGACAATACCAATGGACATTTGCCAATTCTTGAATAATTGCCACTGCTTCCCAAACAATGTCTTCTGAAACAGCTTGTGTGCGTAGGACTGTCGTATAAAATAGTCATTGTGTCTGCGAAAGTCACATCTATCTGAAACTTTATTGAGTGTATTTCTGTGTTGAAATCCTTCTGGTAATATTGTAAAAGAAGCAAATCGAGATTTTCTCATAGCTACTCTTCGACGATCATTTGGTGGTTTTTTTTTGTTGTTGTTGTTTTTTTTTTTTTTTTTTTTTTTTTTTTTTGCTAAGACATCTAGCGAGGTCTGGTAACACATCCAGTTCTTGGCAGCAGTGTGATGTCAATCCTGCACCTCTTGACCCAGCACAACACGCTGGTGGCTGTCTTCTACTTATTTCTGAGGAGTGTGATTATCTCTATTGTATTTATGACCAATGAAACTGACTTGTGTATTGTTAATGTTTTCATCATTTTTGTACTGCTTTCTATTATTGTTTATCAAAATGGAATTGGCATTTGTTGTTGTTACATATTCAACAAATGACTTGAAATATTTGGAGGTATTCCTGCTTCCTGCAAAAAGGACTGAAACATTGCAAAGTAGATTCCCATTCAGTGGGGTGTAGAACTGATATGGAAGTAGCAGGAAGATGCTTCAGAAAAACCACCATAGTTTAAAAATCAAATCAGTCTCTGGTATGTTTGGTGTTTTAGCCTTTGTTTTTATATATTTAATCAGCACCAATACTTGCAAAGTTGAAAGATGTTAGAGAATACAGGTGCAAAATATTGTGCAGAAATAGTTGTTATCTTTGCTCAGGTGTAAGAGAGAGGTTTGAGGATAAAAAACAAAAACTTAAGTGTTTTGTTTTTTTTTTTGACTATTTCAATTCTTTCAAAGTGAAGACATCTAGCAAATTTTGTGTTACTGCTGGAATGCCAAAATAAGAATTAAATATTAAAAAATATGTTGGCCTCTCTGGATCAGGTTAACATACTTGCAGCATAAACTGATTTCTGCCAAGTTTCTTTGTATTGTTATTGTTGAAGCTGACAGAAGCTTTCCTGATGGATATACTGGAATTCCTGAGGATCACTTAGGCTCCTAATTCGCCTACCTGTTTTGGAACTATAAGCCTTTGAAATGTCTTACTATGAATGTACTGACATACTGATACCTTGTACTAATAATTGCAATCCTGGTGTCAAAACAAACACTAGAGGTTGTTTTTTTTGTTTATTTGTTTGTTTTTTCCCCTAAGAAATAAGTGGAATTCTTTCATATGCAGGGAGTAAATAAGTTTTGAGGGCACAATCACTATTTTATATATTAGAATGAAGAGAATAAAAGTGTAATAACTAAGCTCCAACATTTTAGTGCTAGGACAAAGAAAGCATTTTTATTTATTTATTTATTTATTTTTCTTTCTCCAAGGTAGCACTTGGAACCTGTTGCTCCCTAGTGACCTCATACTTTCCAAAATCCAGCTCTTAGCCTTTCCAACTAGTTACTTACTGACTGATTTGCTGCTTGGTCACTTGTCTCCTGTCACCAACTTGAGAGCTAGGGAAGATCTGGGCCCACAGTGGAAGGACATGAAAAGATTGTAATTCTGAGCACAGCTAAAGTTACGGAAAGAATGTCCTTCATTTTCTCAGTGATTAAATCAGATTCATTTTGAGGGACAAACACTAACGCTCTTGAACTGATTCATCAAGATAGGTAGCATCTTTGTCTCTCTATGAGTATGGAAAATTACCTGACCTTTGATGGATATTTGATAAACGCAGACACACAGACCTATGCTTAGTTTCCAGGAAGTGTAGGCAGAATACTATCATTCTTCCACTTAAAGATTAAAGACAATTCTTACAGGGGAGGGGGAGGAATTCCTGCTCGAAGAAGTTGCTGAGAATGTCTCTCTATGGAGTAAACATATTGTGCAGAATGAATGCAAAGAGGAAGAAGAAATATCTAGTTAAGAAAAATACATCCTTTTTCCAGTCAGGAAGGCATTTATTTCATACTAATAATTGTTGTAATGATTATAGTCTCCCTTCTGCAATTCTTACTTGGAGAAGCTTTCAGATAATATGTATGAGAGGTTAACTGAGGAAAAAATAGCTTGTCTTTAAGAGAAATGTTACTAAGACTTTGGCAATTTCACTTATTTAAGTTCTGTGCCTCTGAGAAAGCAAAGGGTTATTCACTACCTTAAATTTAAGAGGCAATTTCAGTGGAGTTCTTTACAGTGAAGGTAAAATACGTCAGTGTCAGGCTAAATGCACAAGGTTTGATCCCTTATGTATATTCACACAGCAGTGACAATCATGGAACATTTTTCATTACATTATTAGCTTGTGAGATGCTTGTGTCGTTAGAAGGTATTGTATGTATTTGCAGCAATCAGACTGCATGTGTATTGTACTAAGTTGGGCTAAACAGTAATTATTAGAGGAAATGCAACACAAAGAGCCATGGGACACCTGTTCATCCTCACAAATTGTCACCTTGTGGAGTTGATATAAAATATTTCTACTTCAGAAATGGACTTCAGTGAACCTTCATAAATATCTTGCAGTTACACAGAGCTCAAAACACATTAGTTAATCAAAGTCATTTTTCCCAGGTTAAATGGAAATGGACACAGAGAGCTGATGTCCACAGTGTCACCTGGGAAGTTGCTGGACAAAAAGAAATATCCTGTAACTTTTGCAGAGTAAGGAAAAGCAAAAAGAGGAGGGCAAATGAGGGCACAAGAAGAGCATTTTTAAAAATTCAAACTTTTAAGTCGTCTATTTTGTAGCAAACAAGCAAAAATCATATTGAAAAATACAAAAAGGAAAGTAGAGTCCAACGCTGATTGTTTTGCAAAATTATCCATTCATTTAATGAATCCTTGCAGTCAGTCAGCCAAGTGGGAGGGGGTGTGTATATCACCTCAGACGCTTGCAGAAATCCTCAGTAATCTTCTGCATACAGTACTTGTTACTCTAGTTGAGAGTGGACACAATAATGTAGCCTGAAAATCAGCAAGGGCTGGTGGGGAATGATGTAAGGGTAAATCCCTCTTCCTGAGAGAGCACTGCTGTCAGCTTCAATGGAAAATTTCTGCCTACTTTCAGGCAGGGGCGTTAAATTGAAGTACAAAGTAAAGTGCTGCTTGGACAGTTGGGTAAGATCAAAGAGTGGTAACTTGTATGTGTTCTGGAGCATAAGCAAGTTAGAGAGAAATGAGTAAATTAAGAGCAGGGAAATAGCGGTAATGCAAACAGTGCTGGCCATTTTGCAGCACCAGTCCATTTAGCAGCTGCACTTAATTTCATGTTCAGGAATTACTGTGTACTGCAGGAGGTGAACGCAAACAGGAATTAGCATGGTCAGGACTATAATGATAACTCTTCACAATCTGGATTTCTATTAAAGTTACTGTCTAATCTCCTTGTAAAACAAATGCAAAATCAAAACAGCTCAGCCACGCTGGTGCAGCAGGCTCCTCATCTGTGCTGTAGGTCAGAGTGACACATCTCTGCATCCTGTCCATGTGCACATAATGGCATTTTCACTGGAGGTGGGAGTTGTTACCATGTGCACGTGGTTGCAGTGTTGGTGCAGTTTAGAGACAGATGAGAAGTCTCACTACAGGAAACGTGATCGTTAGGGAAATGATCTGTCACAAAATTCATTGTAATGATATGTTTCAGAACAAAAAGTGCTTCAAAGCCTTTGCTCAAAAACAAACTCAAAACCAAATCTGTGTGACTTCTTCTCATACCGAGACAGGAGATTTCACTCATAATGAAGAATACTGGGAATGACTGACAGCGCCTGATGCTGAGTATTTGAAGTGTTGGATGTTGGTTTCTTGTCTGCACAATCCACTTAGAAGCTTCACAATGCAGTTGCTGAAGAAGATACCGGTTTGACTGCAAATAGATCCTAGCTTGGGCTCTCCGCGTATTGTCTTTATAATAAGGTGCTTTTCGTATGCCTGCTGTTATAAAAACCAAAACACTTTCAGAATTTCAGTTCTTTGATGATTCTTTGCCTAAAAAGCATTAGATTTAATATGATTTAAATGTCCAGTGTTTACAGACTTACTAGTGAATGTTTTTGATATTGCTTTTGATACATTTATTAACGTAATTGAAATGGTGAGCACCAGCCAGGCCCATGTCTTCTTTGCATATGAAGCCTCGCTATGTGGAAAAATAGAGGAAGTAAAAATATTCCTTAGAATTTCTCAGCTAGGACAGGAGTTTTCTGCAGAGTGCAGAGTACAGGAGAAAAGAAAAAAAAAAAAAAAGATCTGAACATCATAATGTACAGATTCCGCAGATCTGGGGGAATTTTGAGGATTCTCTTGAGATACAAGGGTTGTTCGTATTCTGCAAAATCCAGTTCCTGCCGCTTTTTTCCTTACAAGGACACATCCAGGTCTGTTGCATTAGCTCTGTACTGTCAGCAGGCTAATAATTAATCAGAATGAACTTTCTGTATTTCTTTATATAAATATATCCTTCTTTTCAATGGCATGTACGATTTGCCTATCAGGCAAATTCATTGAAATCAATCTTTCTTTTTTTTTCTTTCTTTCTTTTTTCTAATATTTATAAATCTGTTAAGCAGAGAGAAACAGTTGTTTTCTTTTATAAAATTGAAGTATTTTTATTGCTACCAGTCTTTTCCAAAACCTCAGTAATAATCCAAACTATTAAATTAAAAAATAATTCATAAAAATGGTATGGTAGATAAGAAATATGATGTGAAATGTCTAGGTGTAAACATCTGTGGATCTCTTCTGCAGGTAAAAAATGCTCAAAGCTTCTCATTGCGGCCTGGCCCTGTGACTGTCGGGGGACATCCAGGCACACGGCACTGTTCCCTTCCCTCCTGCAGGTTCAGGCTTCCTCATGTAGCAGCCAAGGCATGGCAGATGGACCCTTTGCTCTCTGGTATGCTTGATCTGGACCTGCAATCTTGGAAGCATTTTTGGATTTGTTGGTATAGGGCTAGACTATTGCCTTTTTGCTTGATGCTAGATTTTCTTTCAGGAAAGATCTCTGCATAAAGCTTGTGCATCTTGTCTTCAGAAAGTTAGCTTCAGAACTGAACAATGTGGTGTTCACCCAAAAGTTCTTGAAGAGGCTTGTGAATATGAACTTAAAATAAAACCAAAAAACCAACTGCCTTATCATTAACATCAGTTGTTAGAGTGGAGCTCGGTGGGGTAGTCAGTGTACTCCAGAAATCATCTTTTTGAGGGTGGCTCTTTGCATTTCAGATCAATGAACCTTCAGTAGTTAGTTAAAGAATACTTGGAATGTAATATGGCACAGAAGAAAAAAAAAAAAAGATAAACAAAACAAAACACATTGATTCTATTAAAAATCTTTAGTCCAGCTTGTACAGTGGTGGTTTAACAACCAATGGGCAGCTAAGTACCACCAAGCTGCTCTCTCTCTCCCTCTCCTCAGAAGGACAGGGGGAGAAAATATGATGAAAAAAGTAAAGCTCCTGGTTTGAGATGAGGAGCAGCTTAATGAAAGGAAAAAAAACAAAGTCTGTATGGCAGCAAAAGGAGAAAAAAAAATCTCTACTTCCCATTAGCAAGAGATGTACTGCAGCTTCTTGGGAAGCAAGGACCTCAGCGTGCATCACAGTTGCTCAGGAACACCTTGATAATGGGTGTCCCCCCTTCTCCCCTGGATTTATTGCTGTGTGGCATCATACAGTAGGGGATATCCTTCTGGTCAGTTTAGGGCAGCTGTCCTGACTGTGTCCACTCCTCACCTCCAGCCCACCCCTAGACTACTGGCCCCTGGGGGTGGAATTGGGGAGGGAGCCTTGGTGCTGAGCCAGCCCTGCTCAGCAGCAGCCGGAACATGGGTGTGCCATCAACACTGTTCTGGCCACAAGAGCAAAGCGCAGCGCTGTATGGGCTGCTGTGGGGAAAGGGAACTCTGTCCCAGCCAGTCCCAGCACATGTACACAAAGGAAGTTGTGGAGAGTGAATAATAAAAAATTAGCTAATTTAATTTCATTGAGGTTGTTTCCAGTCAGAGCTGGAAAAGAAAATACTGGTAGTAAAAAGCATTCATGTAATATTGAAGTGCCAATCTCTTTCTCAAACAGCTGTCCCATTGATAAAAGTTTCTTATAAAGGTTTAAGGAACAATACAATGGGGAAAAGTGATTGTATGACCAGACACCTGGGATGGGTACTGGATAACAGGCTATGTAGCCGTGCTGTCGTAATTTGTGTTGACTGGAAGCTGATTAGATGAAGGAAAATATATGTTTATTTCAGAAATATTATTGAACTTGTATATTTACTTTTGGCTGAAATGAATTTTCTCAAAATCAGGTCTCACAAAGTGTTTCTGGAGAGGGAACAAACCCACAAATGTGAATAGGTATTTCAGGCAATAGCGTGCACTGTACAGCAATCCTGAAACCCATCTGAAAGCCCTTGACTGGGAGAACCATCTCTTGGCAATGATGAACTGCATTCGTAGCCAGCTGGGAAAAGCAAGTGGATTGAGGTGAATATTTCAGTGTCACTTTTAGGGGTGGTATATGGTTGAAAAGAATCACATATCAAATACATTTTAATCTTTGCTAGTGGGTTGTATGCATTTTCTTAAGTGATTTCTATTTCCTTATCTATTTTGCACAGGCGTATTTATTCCTTCAGTGGCCTTCTGTGAGGAGGTGCAGCTCTTTGTCCCTGTTGGCAGCGGTGTGGGGGTGGTCTGTCATGGCTCGGTGTGTTAGCTGAGGTACCAGCTTGGAGAAGCAATGGCAAAACTATGAGAGAAAAAAAGTACATCAGGTGTTTGTACTGGGCGACTCAAATGGTCCAAGTCCAGGACGGTCTCGGGATTTTCTCTGTAGAGTAACGCTCACAGACGTTAAAGCACAAACCATCTCATTTGTTAGATGATGACTGTCTCGTACTGTGATGTACCATGAGGCTTGCGTCATTGGAGAGGCTGCTTATGGACTGCTTTGTAGCTAAAAATGAGAGATGAGTCATTAGGACAATTGCACTTTCTGGTAATTAAGTTTTGTAGGATTCTGTGTTTTCAAACGCTGTAGGCTGAAGTGTTAATATTTTTGTATATTGCTGCTATTCACCTTACTTACCTCAGTGAGGAAGTTTACTCATTTGTGGGTTGACAAGCAGCCTTGCCATGGGAAGGGGAAGGCGCTTGCTTAAAATGCTAGCTGAGAGCTGGTTTGCTAAATAGAGACCAGCACACTGCAAAAAGGAGATAAAATTAAGACACCCACATCCTGTGATACCATATAGTTCTTGTAGGCTGCCATTTACCAGGAAATGAAGAGAAGTCCATTAGTTCCAAACAGAGTTAAAACCCCACAGTGCTTATATTGTGCTTGTTTTGCTTTATACAGTTGAAAGCATGCCTTGTGAGCTAGATCTTCTGATGCAACTCAGACTCTTCCTGGTGGTGTCAGAGGAAGAGCAAAATACAGCTCTGGCCACTTGCCTGCCATTTTAGTTCTGCAAATGAAAATAAGTACATTGCTGCAATTTGTAATTAATGCAACTGCTCACGTACATCTACAATCATTATTTGCTGTTATTTCATGTCTCAGTTCTTGTCCTTGTTCAAAAAACCCCCACCACCAACAAAAAACAACAAAATATCCAGCCTTAAACCATTAAATGATTTGGACTGTGCTCTCTTTCTGGAACACGTACACATTTCTGAAGTCACAGACTAGGTGGAAGTGGGCATTTCCTTCTTCTTCCTGTGGTTGGCAGGAACAAAGCTAGGAATTTAATTTTTTTTCTATCTTTAACAATAGATGATTAAATGGGGTCAAATGGGTGAATTTGGAAATTCCTTTGAAATTAAGTAGGTTAGCTTTTGAAAAGAAAGACTTTTCCATTGAGCTTGCTAGTCTACCTGAAGTCAAACAGTATTCCCCTGGTGCAATCTGGTTAAAACTAGGAAGATAATCAGGGTGACATAGTCATGTCACAGGCTTGCTGAAAAATCATTTAAATAACTTTATAGAAGAATTTATAAAAGATTTAAATAACTTTATAGAAGGCCAAGCCAATCTCTTTGATCTTATCATCTCTAAATCTCAGGACTTTTGGTCAAGCTGGAAGACAGAGCAAACTTTCAAGGCACCCCAAATTATGCAATCTACATTGAAATTCTGAAGCAACTGCAAGGTTGTAGTGAGACTTGTGTATGAAACAGCCAGCATTTAGGCTACAGAGACTGAACGCATCTTTAAGATGGGAATATTTGTGCTGTGGAGTCAGAGACCAGTTTCCTGGAGTTTGATGTAAGCAGGTACATGATGGCAAGAAAACAAACTGTGCCAGGCAGGAAGAGCCTTGCCTGTAACACCAGGGACCATTGCAGTTTAGAGGCAGGACACTGAAACTGTTCCAGAAGAGGCAGAGAATTAGGAACTGTGCAATTTTAGGCTTCCCAGCTGACGGTACCATTGTCTGGTGCATGTGCGCAAAGCAACAGAGCTTTGCTGGACCTACAGCTGTCCCCAAACCCCTCCTTTAGACCACTAGTATATTAACGTGTCATCATAAGCTGTTGTGAGTGTCAGCATTATACATAGCCTGGACAGGACCACAAAAAACATATTGCTGGACAAAGCTACTAGTAGAGACTAAGCACATTTAACTACAATTTTGTTGTGTTAAAGTGCTCAAATAATTTTTCTTCCACTTCCTAGAGAGGTGGTGATTTGCCATGCATTTTATTTACTTTATGATAGCTCAAAATCTCTGCCAAACTAACAGATGAAGACCAAGCAAAACTCCAAGCTGACTGATGGGTAACCACCAAAACTGACCTCGCAGTTTTGTCCCCTAAGGACAGAGGAAGAAAGTTCACACACAAGAGAAAAGGAACCCTCCCGTAGTTTAGCCACTCAAATCCAAACTGCAGCTGACTTATACTGAAACGGGTGTTTAACCATTTAGCTGACTAATGACTCATAGCCAAATAGACACAACTACAGGGCACAGCAAAGCAAGACTGACACATCCCTGAACACAGCTAGCTGCGTAAGCAGGATCTTTAACACTACGTTTGGTAATGTAGTACCAAAGCTCAGTAACATTGGTGTGGTAAAAGATGGCTTTCATTGGCAATTGCCAGTACCTTAAAATTGTGAGACAAAACATGCTTGGCTATTAAGCCATTGTACTACCTTTGCCAAGTAAAAGCACCTGCACTCCTGTCTGGAGAGCAGATGCTCTGGCAAGAAGCCTACGTTCCTCACGTAATCCCCATGCTCACAGGGGGAACAGTGTGGTCAAACAGACTGCAACTGGTCTCGTTTGAGAAGTTCCCATGAGCACTGGGATCCCGCTCAGCCAGCAGCACCTCACCTCTGCACAGCCAGCTCCTTCGCTGCGGCCGGATTCCAGTCACCCATGAGGGGGCTGAGGGGATGTCAGCTGGTGTAAGAGGCGTTAGGGATCCTACCATTGTTTCTTGCGTTCTTTGGAGGATGCTTTCATAAGAGTTCCATTTCTGTGCTCATTCATTAGAGAACCATATTCCCTTGGGGCAGTTATCTATCCCAGGCACCTACCAAAATGAAAGGACAGCCTTTAATTCAATTTCCTTCTATACCTTCTCTGTTATGCGGGGCAGTGTGTCATCCATTCTTTGCCATGGGATTTGTTACAAACCCATCCTGTACAAAATGGGAACCCAAAGATAGAGTTTTACTTTTTAATAGATTTTTCAGACTTTCTGGGTGTGAAGCTAATCTTGAAAGTCCAAACTGAGCAGCTGCAGCTTCCTCAAGGCTTCAGGTGTAATGGTCTCAGTTGCTGTGCTGATGCTGGGCACCATCACAAACTGTCATGATTTCAATTTGAATGAAATTACCTTGAAATTTTCAGTTTGCATCATGAAGTGTTATAAAAATAGACAAATTATTGAAGTTTGGCAGTGGGTCCTGTAGGTCGTGATGGGTTTTGATTGTAGTTCAGTTGATCCAAGCATTCACATCTGGTGCAGACCAGCCCACAGAAAGCCAGGCACTTCCACACCGGAGCTGGTCTACGTGCACCAAGCGGCAGGCAGACGAAAGGCTCACATGCCTTCCCCAACCAGCAGAGCTGAATGCTGAATTCAGCCCTGTCAGTCCCTGATACCCATTCGTATTTGTTGCTGGGGTGATATTAGGGATCTGTCCCGTGCTTATACCACAGCCTTTGTAGCACTCCTCATTCAGAACATCGTCTTAATTTAAATTATGGGCTTAATTCCTACTGAAGACATTGATGAATTTGGGTGCGGAAGTGAACACTTACCAGAACCTTTTGTCTTTTTTTTGCTTCGTTCATATAATCACATTTCTGTGGCTGTAGGGATGCTCAATAAACTCTGCAAGTGTCTTAATCTACACACTGAAAAAATTCTGATACATTCCCTTGGTTAAAAAGGAAAAAAACAGTTAATTTTACCAGGTCAAGTGGTCATAAATTCATCACTATTTCAACCAAATGCTGGAAAATTAGAGACCTGCAAAGAATAGATTTCTTACCCACATTTGCACATTCTGTGTCTTTTTGTGTCAGCTTTTCCATCTGTCCTCACAGGAGACATTATACATACTACGTCCACGGTGCTCTGTCTGCGTGTGTGTCTGTATACAACCTGATACTCATTTTCCTGCTCACATAGCTTTTCTGACCTCCCACTTCCAAGTGGGAGTTGTACTTGCTGTTGTAAGATGTACAGTTGCCACTACATACGTCTTTCTTTTTATTAGACATCAGAAATGTTTACAGGTCTGCTAAATTTTCTGGCCTGTGCATTTCTGTGTCTAAAGCAAGAGTTTAAATTATCTGGAGCATGTAATTGGATGTTCTCTTGGCTTTGGCCTGAGGGCTTTCTCTGGGTCCCTATACTTTGAAAAGTCAATAAAACTCCTCCTAAATAATTTTTTGTCCAGCATTCTTTACTTAGTATCTTTGATTTTAATCTTCTCACCCAAACCACTCAGCGTTTTTAGGTTACAAAATTGTGGTAAAAAAACAAACAAAAAAGCGAAGATTTATGAAATGCTAATAAAAATTACTTGCTACATACAAAAGAAAGAAACAGACTGTGCTTCTGTTGCTTTGAATTGTTTAAAGTACTGAAATTATTCCTGTTCACATCCTGAGAAATGTGAGCTTTAGATTTCACAGGTTCTTTGCTAGAATACTGGGCTCTGCAATCCCTGTGAGCCCAGTGGAGTTGTTCTGAGCCTGTATTTTCATCTCCTGACATCTTCAGCAAACACAGTCTTTTAGAAAAGAATGGCCAGCGCAGAACTGAAAGCAAAATCAGATGAACTATTCCACCCACTCACCCCCACCCCCTTCTTATCATTCCCAGATAGATGGGTAGGTTAAAGTTGAGGCTAGCGTCTCATGATTGCTTGAATTAAAATAGCAAAAAAGAGCAAGAAAAAAAAGGTCAAGGGGATAGAGAAACCCCTTTCACTCAAAGTTTTTACTGATTCTAGGAGGAGTTGTGGGTGCTCAGCACTGCTGTGTAAGCTGTTCATCACTGTTGCTTCTGTTGTGACACGAATCACAGGTCCATGCTCCTGAGTGTTGGCTCAGCTTTCCTGAAGGGGCAGAGCAATCCAGATTTTGAGATAATGTGAGATTTTGTATGTACGTGCATGGCGTTCTGGGGAGTTCAAGTCTGAGTTGTCTCTCTTTGAGAGTCTATTTGACTCTTTGCAGTCTCACGGCTCTCCCTGTTTGTGCCATCAGATGGGTCTGAACATATTTATTTTTTATAGCACTGTCAGGTTTGACTGCAAACTTCATGATTTTTAATGAAAATGATTTTCTGACCACAATATGCCAGTTTAATAGGATAGTGCCACTGTCTCCACTTTGCAGATGATGTTATAGAGGCACAGAGATGGAGGCTGTGTCCGACTGCTCACACAGTAGTAACACTGAAGCAGTGTCTGTGTAATTACCGAGCAGGGCACAGACCCAACTGTCCTCATGCTAGCTGAGTACAAGATGGATATCAGGTTATCCATCAAACATTGGAAGTTCTGACTAATTTAAATACTGGTAAATGTCTGCTTTTACATTAAAATAAATAAATAAATAAAAATAATTCCCTATTATTTTACATAGGGAACATATATACATAATTTTTAACTGACAGTTTTTCTTAAATATATTGATATGCTTCAATGAATAATTTACTTTTCAAATCATTTTTGTATAACGGTGGTAAAATCTGATCCTTAAATGATGCTTCCTATTATGTGTCACTATTTTACTTTACTTTAAATTGTAACCTAACAAGTGTATGGCTGACTTAGCTGTTGATCAGTGAATGCTATTAGTCATAATACTTCATGGACAGCAAGAAAGGTATTCAGTAGTGTCTCTGATGAATGGTATTCATTTGACTTTGTTGGTCATTTCTGGCCTGAATGTCTGTAGGAAAAAAAAAAGAAAGAAAAAGTGAAGATACTCACCAAGTAAAATCACTCTCCCTTGAAACACAGTTGGCAGCCCTGGGTGGGCAAGGGGGATGCCCGGCAGGCAGAGTTGGCCTGGGAATGGATCTCCACTGAGCCAGAAGAACTATTATATCTCTGTACTCTCTGTGCTTTTAAGAAACAGAAGCAAGATGTATATTAACCAATTCTGGTTAGGATCTAATAATGCTGCAAGAAATTTGGGTCATGGGAGGTGACTGAGAGTAGCAGGATAGTTTGGAGCACTGCTGATTAGCGACGTCTCGCTGGGACATTGGCTCATGGGGCACAGGAACTGCCGAGGGTCCTGTTCAGCTTGGAGCAGGAAGATGAATGCCAGATCACCGGAAAAAATGAAATTTTAGTGGTGGCTTTTTAGTAGGAACATCTTTATTCTGTTTCATGCATCTCTTCTTTAGTTAAGATCTTGTAAACACCTGGGACAAGTTTTCTGTTTTTTTTTTTTTTTTTTTTTTTTTTTTGTTTGTTTGTTTGTTTGTTTGTTTGTTTTGTTTGTTTCCTTTGTAAAACTATAAAGATTCTTTTCTGTTTTTCCATTATGTCTAAATGAAAACTTTGCAGGCATAACTTCTTGTACACAACCAGAGCATAGCACCAAGCAGTTATATTTGTGATCGACGAACACTGATATTCCTGCATTATAAATAAAATTAAATTAGTAGAAAGCAACCTTGCCCTGAAAGTTAGTCTCCCAGCTAAAATTCTTTATTGGCTCTGAATACAATATGCTTCTAAAGTTTTTAAAAATAAAATTAAATTAAAGGAAATGTTATTGTGTCTTTTCACAGCCTACGAGCTTTCTTTCCATTTTTGATTGTACTTTGATCCTATTTTGTAGGAGAGCTGCGTGTTTGCATCCAGGTGATGCCAGTTGGAGACATAAATGTTCAGAGCACCTGAAAATTATTTGTTTATCTCTGTAAGCTACACTCCTCCCTCAGAACCCCTAGGACAGTTAGCCACATTATATTTATTTGAGTCTTTAATTCAACAACTGATTAGAGAAAAATATTATTACGTAGAGTAAAAGCTCATAGGTGGGTATCATTTCTTGAAAGAAGTGTTCATTTATTTTTAAAAATTTCTAGCTGCACTTTTTTTGAAATTCACTGATTAAAACTCACAGATTTCACCTCACTGAAATAATCCTTGTAGATACAGAGCTGTTGATCGAAGTACTTCCTGCTAACAGACCTATACCAAAGGGGAGATTTATGATTTTGATAGATTTTAGATTATCAGTGGCTCAAATGCTGCAATTCTTACAGTATGTATTTAAACTGTTTATGGTTTATCATTTGAGCTGACTAGAGAGAGTTTAGAGAAACATTTCCAGGACCCATTCTTTTTTTTATTGCTGGCAAAATTATGTAAAAAGCAATTTGTAGTCAGGAAGATGTCTGCAATACAGCAATACACTTTTACCATGAAGCAGCTCAGAGGTGGATAGAGAACTAAGTCAGGTATTTAAATAAGCCAAGGTCCAATGAGATAGTCCAAGATAAAGAAGTTTGCCCTTAGCTCGCACTCTCTCCAGTAGTCAGCCAGTTCTCAGTTGCAGATTCTTTTTGTGGTCAGAAATCTTGGGAACTGATCTGCCTTCAACTCTGCTGAATACATAGAACTAGCAGAGGAGGCAATTGCAAAAACATGGGCACAGAAATTGAGAAGAGAGTGTAATTGTTGCAAGTCCTTCCTTTCTTTTGTTTGCCACAAACAATATGCACTCAGCAATTCCAAAACCAGCCTGTCTGTATCATAAGCTGATAGTTTGGATCAAGTGTTTCTTTCTGCTCATGGTAGATTTGGAGCTAGAAGAGTTATACCTGAGGTTAGGTACTGCTGCTTGACATAATGGTAAGTTTAGCAGATGTACTCTGGCTCTTGGCTCTGCACATGCACAAACACTGAAAATATACAAAAGGCAAAGCAGCATTAGCACATTTTTTCTTTTGTATGTATCACGAAATTACCAAGCAAGTATGACAGCCAATCTTACATTCCTCATGTATAGGTGTTTCTTAGTGGCTGTGGATGGTAGCCAACGTTTCACAGCTGAATTAACTGTTACATCAGGATTTGATGTTCTCCCCTCTTGCAGACAGTTCACATCATTACACATTCTCCCTGCAAAGCAGCCTTGAGTATCATATTAATGAATTTGTACAACTAAAAATAATTATAAATGCAAATTTGGTGAAAAGGAGTTTAATAGGGAAATTTCATGACTGCACTAGAGAAGTTGTGGTTTAGCACTGAGATAGGTCTGATTGCTTGAGCATGTGGGTGCTATGGTAACACAGTTTCACCATTTGGAAGTGCTTAAGCTCTAAACCACAGTATGCTGCACCCTCTTCCTTTTGAGTAGGGTTCTGTAGAAGAAAAACAGAAGTAAACAGCATGAGAGAAACCACAGAGCAGCAAAGGCGTTGTTAGCTGTAGTTGAACAAGTGGGTTACTGTAGTTAAAGTATTCCTATGAAGACTGAGGATGTCATTTAAAATGCAGTGCAATTGATAGGAATGCCTTTCTTCTGCTTGATAAATTCTTGATATTTCTAGGTATTTATTTTGAGTTTGCAAGATGTGTGTACTTGGCAAAATGAATTTGAATTGCTGCCTTTGGTTCATGTTCTACTCCAGGTTTATGGTTTCGTGAAATTCCAGTTCTCGTTCATAACAAATGTTGCTTCCATGAATGTGATATTTCTTGAGGGAAATTTCTGTTTTTCTCTGCATTTTTATTTTTCTGTGGGAAAATTAAACTCTTGCATTGTATAAGTGGAATCAGAAAATTCTGGTTTTGAAATTATTTTTGAAATATAATTTCAGGTTAGCTGAGAAAATATTTCAGCATTCGTAAGCTTTTCTTCTTATTGTTTCCTTAAGACAGGCTCTGTATAATAGCAGAGTGGACAAACTTTGATGTTTGTCCTTCCCCCTCTTTCCTAAGTCTGCAACATTGCGGAACACAGCATTGTGTTCTTGTATCTGCCAGCGATAAGTTTTTCTTAATTCCATCTCCTGCCCTCATACTAGTTTTCTGGCCAGTTTGAATTCATTGCCTTCCCTAATGCTCTAACTGCTGCTGAGCTCTTCTAGTTGGCTCCGAAACTCCCATCCTGGAAGATGGACAGCAAGAAGTGCATAGGTGTTGGCAAGCAAGAAAAAACATTAATTTTAAAGGTTGATTTTCATTAAAAATACAGTCCTATGTCCTATTACATTGAGTTGTAGTGTAGGCCTGTGCTTATTCCTGAGACACGGTTTGCAGAAAGACTCCGCCTTTCGTGATGGAATTCAGGTGGGAGCAAAGGTTCCCTGGGTCTTGGGAAGGACAAAGCCAGGTCTCCTCCGAGGGATACTCGTGCTAGGAAAGAGTGGCGGGATCAGGTTCTTAAACTGTGATTGCAGTGTGTTAAGGAGTCACGTTGGGGACAATTATTAATGGACTTGTGTGACAGGAAACGTTTTGACAAACTCACACTGGAACTGTTTATTTCAATTATAATTTTGGAGAATTAGAATGAGCACTTACAGCCTGGTGCCAAATGGAGACAATTGGCTTTTCTCAATCAAATCATTTCAGAACTTCTGTTAGATTAAAATTTACAGTTTCAACTGTTTATCCCAAATTTCTGGTGAAAATAAATATTGTGAATATGTCCCATGGGAATAGATTTTATAATATTTGCTTAGTTTTAATTCTCAGCTGCTGTACATTTATATCATTCCTATGACTGCTGTACAGCTATTGAGTTTTTTATCAGTTAGGATTATAGATTATTTTGAAGTGCTTTTGTTAAATCTGCAATGAAAAAATATTAGGCACTTTTTTTTAGGACCATCTGAAATGTCCCACTTAGAAACTGAAAAGTTTCTACATGTTAATCCTAAATGAGTATTTATTGATTTTTAACTCAGGGCATGCAAAATTTCACATACTTTTTGTGTGTGAACCTCACGTGGCTTTCTTTTAACCAATTTTCAAAAAGCAGCAGTTTGCCCAGAAAACAGAAACACTTTTCTTCCCCAAATACAGATAATGATAAAGGCTAAAGTTTAGTTCTGCACTCTGTGCTTATGAAAGCACTTCAGCACACGTGATCCTTATAAAATCTGAGGGGTCTTCTGTGATATAGAGTTACTCAGATGTTGAAGTGTTTTCAAGCCTGTTCATAGGTTTGCCCAGATTTATTTAAAAAGTAGCAGAGGATCCCTTCATTTTGTGTTTGCTGCCAAAAGCAGCAGTAACATCTCTGGCCCTGATGCTCATTTACTTTAAGGTCTCTTTAGCTGGTTTTGGCAGCGGAAAGGAGCCTTAAAATAGGTGTGAATTATATCCTACCCCACTTGAAGTTTAAAAATAAACCAAAGAATGGAGGTTGGCAGCACTTTGTGTAGTTCCTTGCCTTACTCACCCTTTACCTCCCACCAGGAACTGTTCTTTTTTTTCTTTTTTTTTCTTCAATTTAGCATTGGCTTGCAGTGGAGCTGAGTAATGTCTGTGCTGTTTGCTAGAAGACCCCCTCAAAGAGCTTTACTCCACCTGAACAAGGAGCCCACATCCTGTTGCTTTCAGTGCAGATGTGAAGAGCCCTGACCCTGCTGAGGCAGAGCAGCACTGTTCAGCTGTAAAAGGAGGGCAGACCGATTCTGGACCTACACAGGCTGCTTAGTGTGAAGTCCTGCTTGGTGGGGGATGTTGGGGTCTGCCCAGTATGCCAAAGGGTGAGGAGGTCCTGGGAAAAGGGCAGCAGCTCTGCAGAATCACAAAGCACTTTTCCTGGGAGAGAATAGCCCTGGGCAGCCAGCAGTTCTGCAGACGTGAGGCTGAGAGGAAGAACGACTTCCTCCGCCCCTCCCCGGGTCTAGCAAAGTCACGCAGAGTGCAGCTGGTTGTGAAGAGCCGATGGGTATGGTACCATGCTAGATAAAACACTAAATATGCTATTAGCAGAAAGGGACCCTCTTCCTCCTCATTCCTCTGTGTTGTGTGCAGTCCGGGCTGCAGTACTGCAGCACTCCTGTGCACGGAGGAGAAGCTGCCTGACGTACCTGCCTGCAGGCTCAGTCCCCTGCCTAGAGCAGCAGGAAATAGAAAACTGGGGCCATTTTACCCATTGTGCAACATACGAAGCAGAAAGTAGTTAAAAGGCATGTTCCCTGTCATCAGTTAAGACATTTTTGCCTATAAAAACATGATAATATTTTGCCCATAAAAACATGGTAATGTTTTTAGGCTTTTAATGCAGATTCTCCAGTTTCGCTATCTTATCAGTTGGAGTTTCCTTTAATAACACACAAGCACAGGAAGTATGTGCTGGTGCTTCCTTCTGCTTGAGAAGATCATACCCTGGACTTACTTGAAACACAATATCTTTTAACATATCCTAGGTCTGAATTGTCTGCTCTTGGGTTGCTTGGTCCTTCCAAATGGAAAGTGTTTTCGCTTTATTCTGTCTTTCCTTAGAGAACAGCGGCAAACATTAACTTCTTATAAGGGTGCAACCATGGCTCACGGCAGCAGGTGCAGAGCCATGACTGCGTCAGTGATACAGCTGCTCCTGGACCTCCAAATGTGCCCTACAGCTTGTTTTGCTTGGAGATTAAGACGTTTGGCCTGATTTCTTTCATAGTTCTTCCATCTACTTTTCTTGTTGAACACTGAAGGGCTTCAAAATATAATAGTCCCATATTTCAATCTCAGGGCCTTCATGCCTTCAAGCTTTCAGGAGAAAGGATGGTTAGCTCGTCCAAGTTCCGTTGGGAACCTGTCATCTCATGTCAAACCTTTTTTTAAGGCAGCAGTTGCACTTTGTCTGCCAACCAATAGAGAGACATTGGAGAGCAGAAAAGCAATTAGCCAAGCTGTCCATTTGCTGGCTGTATGTGCTGGGGGTATCTTTTTGCAGGACACTCGACCGTGGCCAGAAGTGCTCCAACACTACTGATAGGTCTTGGCTTTTGGGTAGGTTAGTAGGAACCAGCCAGTGGCCAAATCAAGAGAAGGTGAAGAGAAGCTTGCATACACCTTTTGTATTAGCAACTTTTTACGTACTTTAATTCTTGCACTTGGAATGTCTGAGACTATCCTATGTATATTATCTTAAAATGGTTTATGGCTGGGTGAAGTTTAAGATGTGAGGAAATAGACCAACTTGCTCAGTTGGTGATCATCAGGCTTTCATACCGCACATGATGTTTTCTGGGGGCTGAACATCCTTATTAAAGATATTCTCAGATTTGAACCTTTAAATTTCCAGGTATGTGTTTTAGAATTTAAGCATGAGCAGACAGCTGTGACTTCACAGTTAACTTTGTTACCCAGAGGTTAGATCTGTCATAGATCTGTAGCTGTGGGATGTTTTGGGAAAACTAAATTGCTTTCAGCAACATGTCTATTAATACTGGAGAAATACAGTCCAGTGTATCGGGATCCTTCTTTTATTTTTTTTTCCCTTTGTTTTATCTAATATCCCTGTACAAGTTTATATGGGGAAATGTATCTTGCTGTTACTGCAATACCTTTGCTGTTTGAGAGTTTTTTTTTTTTTCAGTGTTCTGGTGCCACCTACTGAATTCTTATTAACTGCATCCTATTTCATTGCTATGAAAATGATATAATATCATTGAATCACAGAAGAACAGGATAATGATAAACTGCTTAGAATGGCACAAAACTGCCATGAAGTTCTGTTAAAATGCCAGTGGTTATTTAGGGTAAAAAAAGGGCAACGGTGATCTAGGATTGTTATTTTCCAAACTGTTTTAAGAGCTGACCCAGGTGTGAGCAGGAGGATTGGATCAGACTATCTCTTCGGGTCCCTTCCAACCTCAACAGTTTTGTGATCATGCATGGCATGTAGTATCTGTCGCCATGAGCAAGCGATAAACATCACACTGTATTTAAACTGGATGCTTACAGAAAGCTAATTTTGGGCTTGAGGTATGATTTATGTGCTGAACTAAGATCTGGGAAGGAGAGGGAATTATTGATTTTTCAGCTGGTAAGCAGGTTGAAGAAAGCAAAATCATATTATGAAACTGGAAGTGACCAACTGCTGGCTTTCAAACACCACATTTTAAAAATATAAGAAGATACTGTGAGATTGAATTGATTATGGCAAATATGATTACACATTAGCTTTACATGGTTCTTGGCACATTAATACATATAGTTAAATTATACAATTCCTGTTAACAAATTTCCAGTCCTTACCTGAGATTTCAGACACTGAAGTGATATATGAAGATCATCTGTACTTTGGTTTCTCATCTGTAACAGAAACGTAGGGGAGGAGAACGAGTAGAAAAAGGCCAAGAAAGGAAGAGACATGAGTGGATGAAAGTTTGTGGACAAACTTTCACAGTTCACGTACTGTTCAACAGTATGTGAACAAGTGGAATTTTTCTCCTTTTGAAAGCCTGGCAATAGTGTTAGAGAAAGATGTCTCCAGGAAGCGAGCATGGCTTTCAAAATTCGTATTTCAAAGTGGAAGATTCTAATCCTCTAAATGAGTAAAAGGTACAGTGATGAGAACAAACTTCTGTTTTGATGGACACTCCTACGAGTAGTCCTTATTCTCCTGGTTCCAGACAATTGCCATTTATTTTTGTCTCCCTTTATCCTGAGAGAAATTTCACGTTACACAAATTAAGAATGTTTTGGGTCAGGATTTCAAAACTGAGTGTAAAAGTGGGGCTTATTTTTATAGCTGTGAAAAGGGCGTAACTCCCAGCTGAAATCAGGCAGTAGTTTATGAGAGGTTAACCTGGAGACAGAGTTCTCTAGAGGGATTCTTAATATCAGCAGGGTGGTCCAGGAAGTGTGCTGGGATTTAGAAAAGAATATTAGGTAAAGTAAAGGTCTGTTAGGAATACCGATTGTTGGATTACTGGCTTTTGTATGATGAGGATTACAGACAGGTAAGATTTTTCTTGAGAAGAGAATTAGTGTTGGTGTCTCTTCTTGCTAATGCAAAATCATGCTTTATTTGTTGATGTTACTTGTACACACTGGTGTGTGATGAAGTGAAAGATTTTGAGGGTTTTGGTTTTGCTGTCGCAAAATGCATCAATAAATATGAAAGTGCCATTTAAGTACCCTCCAGTCTCACCTGACCTAAGAAGCATGGTTTAGAGAAAGTCATACAAACTAATGCCCTCTTTCTAATGTAGATGAGCTTCTCACCTTCATGCATTGCTCACTCAGTCGTATTTTTTCCTCACTAAACAGCAGGAAATGAAACTGCAACATCTTCCAGCACTCCCCCCTCCCCTACGCCCGCACGCTCCACGTCACTCTCACCTTCAGGCACCACTAAAGGTAATACTGAAATTTGGGACCATGGCACTGCTACTCTTCGGTTTCAGCTGAAGTGACATCTACTTCTATCAAACATTAACTCTATCACTGTTAAAGCAATCCGGTGGTTTAGGTTGTGCGAGGCCAATTATACTGCAGCAAAATTTGTTAATATGATGAAGACATATGTAGTTTTATTTATTTATTTATTTTAATTAATTCAAGTGTGGAAATTTGAAGCATGCGTTTTAAAGAAAGCAATCACAATTCCAGCTGCAACATGCTGTTATGGGTTTGTGTTTTCCTTATGGACACCCCTTGCCCTTGAGCTCCCAGCTGAGGATTTCACCCTGAGCTCTCACAGTGCTACTTACCTGCACTTACCTCAGGCGCCACAGTGGTATCTGAGGATCTGTGGGAAGAAGGTCCTTCCCAGATCAATAGCATGAAACAAAACAGCCCCAATCACGTTGTGCTTTCTGCAAGCTGCGTGTTAACTCACCCCCTTTAGCTGGTGTTCTCAAACACCTGAAGTCAGTACATCCCCTTACCTTGCTAAAGGATTGTCAAATCTCATTGCCACAAAGGCATCCCAGAGAAATTGGTAGGAATTTGGCACTTCATGGTTTTGCAGACCTCATTGTAAGCTACGCTCTTGGGATAAATCCAAGCAGGTGTGTTACACGCTCTGTGCAGGAACTGGAGAGCAATGCAAACTTGTTCTTGCCAGTGCTGGAGGGAGGCATTTGATTCAGAAGACAAGTGGTAGTCTTTCTGCTTGAAATGAACTTCTCATGATCACACATTGCTCACTCAACGATATTTTTTCCTCACTGTTTAGCAGGAGATGAAAATCAGGCACCTACCAGCTCTTCCCCCTCCCCTTCGTCACCTCCACCCTCCACGTCACTCTCACCTGCAAGCACCGCTAAAGGTAACCATGAAGTCAGGACCGTGGCACTGCTGCTCTTCTGTTTCAGCTGAACCAGCATCTGCTGCAGCCTTCCTGAAACTATGTCCATCCTTCCGGATGCACAGCAGACTCCCTGCTCAAGGAAATGGGACTTCTAATATGGAAAATTAGAGCCTACATACATCTATATACTTGATGTTTTGGGGGTCTAGTAGTTGCTTTAGAATAAAGTTTTAAAGTTTAGAATAGAGTTTACTTTAGAATAAGTAATTCTCTGGGGAAAGCTCTGCTGATAGGAGGAAAGAATGTTTCTTTTTATTTAAAAAAATTAATCTCATATGGTTGCCTGTGATTCCTTGAAAATGTAATTTACACATTTTCTCTTTGTCTTTTCCAGGAGCTCAGAACGTGACAACACCAACTAGTAAGAAACTTTTAATTTACATTAAGAAATTCACTGACACTTTTTTCAGGTTGTTTCTTCTTTCCATTTCCTGTGTATAATTGTCTTGTGTAATGTGTGCAATACATATAATGCTTTTTCATTCAGCCCAGTGAAATGAAATACACTGTTTTAAGAGGGAAGAATATCAAACCAGTTTGGTTCTGAGTCATGTACTTGAGTGTATTTTAAAACCTAGCATTTGTCATGGAAGATGTGCAGTCCGTGCCATAAGGATGTTCGGTTGCCACCTGTTGTTCTCCCTTACACCATGACCCTTGTGCATTCAGCGTACCTTTGATTGCCCCAAACGCACAGTGCCTCAGCGCAGGAGAGCTCCCAGTGGGGCTGTCCTGTGCTGTTTGCAGTTTTGCTTCGTTCTGTGAGTGGGTGACCTCCGAAACACTAATGAAACCGCCGTTCCTCTTGCCACAGGTGGCATCCCCTCAAACAGCACACACCTCTCCACGCACGCAGGCTCCGACCCAACCACGGGACCCAGCAACTCACCACACAGCAGCCCTGCTGCCCTTACCACACGCACTCCCACTGCCTTCAGTCATGCTTCATCAGGTTTGCCGACTTCTTTTAGGTGCCACATGCTGCACTCTGAGCTGTAGGGGAAAACTGAGTAATTTAGCCTCAGGGTAGCCTTTTCCAGTTTGCAGTTCATCAAATGGAATCGGTACCTGCAATTCAGCATAGTAGCCAGAGCCAAATTATTTTCAGGATCTGGTGTCCGATGCTCAGATCTTGTAATTACCTCAGTAGCATCAAAACTCGTAGTACTGTCAACAAGGTTGTTGCCAAAGCAAGAATGGGAACGGACCTAAGAGAATAGAGAAACCCATCCGAGGCTTATAAGCAGGGAGATAAATACTAAGATATAGTAAGTGATACAATGAGCAATGTGTCTTATCTGGCATTTAAGCATTACTGGATTGCTTGTTTCTGAAAGAGCACAGGCACTGTTCATAATTGTGCTGTACTGTCAGAACATAGCAGAATGTTTTAGTTCCTAGTTCACAATTACTAAGGTAGTTCTTACTCTGTTCTGTTCTACGCTGTTGACTCCAATGCAGATTATGCCTAAAAAAAAAAAAAGGAAATAAAAAAAAATTTGTGTACATTTCAAAGATCATTAGTAAATGCTATATTCCTAAAAGTTTGCTTTCTCTGTATGTAACATATTTTCTCATTTTCTGGACATGATCATATGAACATGAACATGATATATGAACATGATCTTTCCTTCAGCACTCTTCTCTAACTTACAAAAACCCTGGAAGGAAAAAAAGGGGGAGGAGGGAGTGTAGCGTAAGACATTACTGATGATGTAGCCATATGAAATAGTGAATTTTGCTTTTTTTAATGCTGATATATTGTTTATTTCCTTACAGATGATAACAAAACAACATCCTTGCACAGCACCACCTCACCAGTCAGCATGCCAGCAAGCACGGGGACCACCCCCAGTCATACAATAGGTGACAAACTTGCACACAGTTGTCGCAATTATCACACTGCAACCACAGAAAATGTGTTAGAATGAAATAAATAATCTTGATAAATATTTTTAAGTCATACAAATTAGGTATGCAAGTAGGCATACAACTGCATCAAACTTAATGTGTTTTTTTTTTAAGCAATATTATTAATATTTTAAGAGTAGGATTAGAGGCACCAAATTTACTGCTTGTTAAGGAAGTGAAAAACATAAACTGTTTCCATGGAGTGGCATGGTAGGAAAGTGAATCTGTCCAATTACTCAGTCAATATTACTCTCCTCGTTACTCATAGAAGTTTGCTAAAGCAGCAAAAACATGAGATTACATCCAGCAACCTGTGAACTTCTGTTTTCCAATGGCTTCCCTGTTGTTTCACTCAGCATTAATATTTTCTTGGGGCCTAATATATGAAGCATTTACATGTATTGTTGTGGCAGTTGTGCTGTAAGGAATTATTCAGGTCATTGAGGTGGGTGTGTGTGTTTGAGTAAAGTACATCCAGGTGTTTGTCTCCTGTCATCTTCATAACTGCTCTTCAAGTAGCTGTAGGCTGTCATAAACTGTCTTCTTTCACAGACTGAGCTTAGCTTCTACCTGTGGGTCTCCTGCCCTGAGCCATCTTGGCCCCTCTTAGCTAACCCTCTCATTAGGGGCACTGCTCAGCCATCCGGTTCCTAGGCCAGAGGGAATAGACAAATCCAAGACACTTCTGTGAAGAAAATTAGATATCTGTCTTTTGATAGTACTCACACCTTAGTATATTTTAAATAATTGGTTGCAGGATGAAGTTTTTTTTGCACAAGCTTCTGTACAGATTTCCTAAATACCAGCTCTTAATTTCTTCTGGATGTTCCAGTGTAACAATAGCTGTAAAATGATCTGTACTCTTGAATTAGTCTGTTTCCAGATACACGAGTAACTATGCATAAAGTAGATAAAATGTGTTTCTTTGGTGACATTGGAAAGTGCTCGCTTAGGCATTCCATAGCATTCGTATCCCAGCAAACTGCTGTAGCTTATCATACCACTGCGAGAACGTGATTTTGGAATATTCTTGTGTAACTTTGTATGCTGAAATAGTATGAAAAAACAGTTTGGTATCATTGGAGAATGATGAAATGCACATGACTAAAATAGCTTGTAGAAGAATTGGTATGTATGTGGCCCCTTTTTCAAATACGAATAGGGTGCTGAATACAATTACTTGTAACGTGTTGAATGAAGAGTACCAGTTTAGGCAGTACCTAGTAGTCTTCCTCTAATGCTCTGTGAAAATCATACTTGCTGAAGTACACCTTCATTTTGTTTTCTTTTCTTATAGAAAGTCCCTCAGTGCCAACTGAAGAACCTTGTGGTAAGAACCAAACCCCTTATTTATCTCAGCCCTGATATTTGAACATATCAGTAAACTCAGGGAAAATTTATCACTAAAACAAATGAGCTACCATTTCAATTTGCTTTATAAACTGTCTCATGCTTCTGAAAGATTTGCATTAAAGTTATTAACAGTTCTGATCTTCTCATCTTCATTTAGAATTCTGTTGAGTTGCCTTTGAACTAGGCTGTCAATGGAAGGGCTGCAGTAGAGATCTGCTTTCATTCAACTAGGCTCTCTCTAACTTTTCCCCATACTGCCAATGAACACATGCTGCAAACTGCAGTTCATAACTATAGTAAATCCAAAGCTTGGATATTGGTTTCTCTTTCTTCAAAATGAGAGAGCTGTCCCCTCTCCAGTTTTCAGAAGTGGCTTTTATTATTTAATGGTTATGAAATGTTTTAAATGAGAAAATCTGAAATTTCTGGACAAACAAAGGATTCAATGTGTCAGAATAAAATATTTCACTTTGAATTGACATTTTAAATAAATAAAAAAAAATGTAATTCTGGAATGTTAATCTTTTGAATTCTTTGGTTTCCCTTACTAGAGAATGACTTAAAACAATATTTTCCTAAGGAAATTTTCTCTTTTAAATATTTTTAAGGTAACAAATAACATTAAAAATAAACGAGGCAATTTTGCTGTATTTTCTGATTCTTTAACACCTGTGATGCTGGGGATACCAGCTACCACAAAACATTTAAGAGTCCTTAAAATTGTCATGAAATGATTGTTTGCTTTTTTATCCTTCTCTTTTAGATCCTAATATATCCTACATCACAGAAGATGGAACAGATGAGGAAAACATGGTTGAAGTTACACTGAAGAATCTCAAAAACAACACAGAATATGCTATTTTGCTCAATGGTGTGGTGATGTCACGGGTGGATGTCAACAACAACACAACAAAACTTAACAGATGCAGAACATATACAGTTCAATATAACAACTGCAAAAACGGAAGTATAATTATTCCACCGGGTAGGTATAGAAGGGTCTTAGTAATTCCCTCCCTCCCTCCCTCCCTCCCTCCCTCCCTTCCTCCCTTCCTTCCTTTCTTCCTTCCTTCCTTCCACATGCAGTAATACAGCTTTCATGGATTTCATAGCCTATTCTTGTTTTTACAGAGAATCAGACAGGTTTTCATGTAAAAAATACAATTTTTTCATTGTAAATGAAAAGTGAACTTCATCTGCATCAGTCATATGCAGCATGGCTAGCAATAACAAGGCTGGCCAACACTTGAGAGCTACTATCTATGTTGGATGTTTTGCTCACTAAAGTTATTGCTTTTGTTGAATTAAAAGTTTAATTTATGATATGAATACAACAACCGTTTTTGTCTAATGAATACTTTTTAAATTTCATCTTCTTGTTAAATTCTTTGCATATCATTTTGTGCCAATTATATCTTCATATTGCAGAACAAATTAACAAATATAAGAACAAATCGATATTTAAAGAATCAATACAACTAATGTCACATTGCTATTTAATATTAATCCTTTCTAGATAAAAGCCACTGTTCTTTAGAAAAGAAGATTCTTAACAGCACATCTGTACAGTTCTGTTTTAAAAACAATACCTCAGATGAAGGTTGCTTACATGCCTGTAGTAATGTGGATGTTAGCTGTGAAGGTAAGACACTTCTAACATAATTTAAAATGCTTATTTATTTATTTGTTTATTTATTAAGCAATATAGATGTTGTCTTTGGATGAGACTGGCAGGTTTCATTAATTGTGCCAGCATGAGGGAAGAGATGTTCCGAATTTCTGGAGTGGGCAGGTTAGGAACTACCATTCCACACACTGCAGAAGATCTGGGGGAGAGTTCAAGCCCAGAGAGCTCATTCCTTTAGTTTACCAGCTTCACAAATTGCAGACTTTTGGAGGTGTTGAGCTCCTGCTTGATGGCCTGAAGGGGAGCTGAGAACTTGGAAATCCGAGTGTCTCCTGTGAGCTGCTCCCTTGCAGACAAAGTGGGCAGCTGGCTCTGCAGGCTCGTGAATAGCTGAGTACAGACACTCTGTGCTTGGAGCTTGCCAGCCTTGGAGACTGCGAAAACATCAGCTTAAAGGCAAATGGTGTGGTAAAGAAGATATGTATGCTCCATATCCCCATGTTCTAGAAAAATGCACGACAAATATTCTCTTCAATGTTTTTATCAATGACCTGGACACAGGAGTTGTGTGCATACCAAGTACATTTGCAGATGATACTAAACTGGAGGAGCTGTCACTTGCCTTGAGGGTAGACAGGTCTTGCAGAGAGATCTTGATAGAATAGAGCATTGGACAATCATCAATTGTATGAAATTTAATGCTGGATTTTGCACCTGGGATGGTGTAATCCTAGTTGTATATATAGTCTGGGGAACAAGTTGCTGCAGTACAACCCTCTAGAGAGGGATCTGGGGGTTTTGTTTGATGGTAAGCTCAAAACAGGTCAACAATATGGCCTGGTTACCAAAAAGGCCAACCGTATTGTGGGGTGTGTTAAGCAATATATAGCTAATCACTTGAAAGAAGTGATTGTCCCACTCTGCCTAGCATTGGTATGGCCTCACCTTGAGTACTGTGTGCAGCTTTGGGGTCCACAATGTAAAAGGGGTATAAAAATAGGAGTGTTAGATGGAAAGTAAAGATCTATGCAAACTGAATTGATGTAAAAGAACCTAGAACTCAGTCACTTGGGTTCACTAGGTCGTACGCTTTTCGGTTTTGGATATTCTGGTAGTGTACTAAAAATTATGTTGAATAAATATGGTAGAGAAAATCCTAGTTAAGATGGTATAATATATTTTTAGATATGATTTGATATACTTTTAGATATATGATATATTTTTAGAGTTGTCAAAAATATGGGTAAGCCATTTTTGTGTCTACCTTTCCAGAAACATCTTGGCAGTCAAATGGATCTTGCGTATTAATGACCAATTTTACACCCAAACATCCTTTCAAATGCAAACATACAGTAAAGTATTCTGGAAAAGAGTTTGACCTCGATTCCTTCAATACACAAACAGAATATGATGGCAAGTATAATGCTTAATTTTGCTTTGCATTCCACATATTTCTAGAAACACCCATTGCAAATCCAACTGTCTGTGCTTCCTGGAGGATAAAGATAAATTTTGAGCAGCATGCTCAGCCAGTCTCAGGTTCTCCTCCAGCTCTTATCACCTCATCTCCTGTATTTATGGTAGTTCTTTGACCACAGTCACAGTTGTCCTTTCTCCCTCCAACCCCAGGCTCAGACCTGCAGTCTCAAACCTTCCTCTTCTTCCCTAAGAGACTGTGACTTTTTATTCTTAAGGATGAGAAAGTGGCAAAATGTAAGCAATTTTCAATGAAAGTGAAGACAAAAGAATAAAAAAATTGCAGCCCTAGAGAAAAACAAATATCAAACTCTTGCTTGTGAAGAAAGATGATAGAATAATTGCAAAGAATGTCTCCAGATAAAATGATAAAGTATTATACAGTATTGTCCTTGGAAATGGCTTAGCATTATTTTATCAATTAAACAGAAAATCACCTTAAATCAAGAAACCTGCAAAGAAAATTTCAGGATAGAAATTTAAAGTTGGTTAAAATTATAAGGAAATCAAAACAATGTATAATAATTGGAATTGTTGAAGAATTTTAGTAAGATGTGATGTTGCTGTATTCACCTATATCCTGAATTGATTAAATTTATGAAATTACTCTAATTTGATGCTGTTGTATGTACTCTATAATTGTGTATAATTTCTCTGAATTAAATAGACTATGCAAAATCTTACTTTATTGCTATCTTGCTTTAATATCCAATGAAATTGAGTTTAATTAAAATAGAAATAAAACGGAATATTTTGCATTTTTATTCTAACTTTTCCCTCCCATCCATTTTTTTTTTAAACAACAAAACAAACAAACAGCTCCAGAAGCACCTGGAGATCTTACAGTAGAAATTTATGTCAATAATGTAACAGTTAAATGGACACCACCTAGCAAGACTCCGGAAACTCTTATACGTGGCTATTATATAAACTGCAATGGCACTGATAACAGCGGTAAGTATATCCTCTGTTGGTACAAAATAATTCCTCACATGTTTTATTTAGTTTTTATTTAGTGGGCACCAAGCATGGGGCAGTGTCCAAACATATTGGAATTTCTTAAAAATGTCCAGTAAAAACACTAAATTATTATTATTGTTGTTCTACAAACCTTTTTTAAAAGTTTCTTTACTTTGAGGCTGCTTCAATTCAACTATGTGGTTATTTAGTTTATCATTTCAGGACATCACTGTCATCTTTCATTTCTCAAGTATCTTGTATTAAAATGTGACAAGATCATCAGTTGCCTGATCAGTTTTTAGAATGGCATTGTCTGCCTCAGAAAATGCACCCATAGCTTGTTCATTTATTCTCAGAGAAGATTCTCATCTAATAGTTTTAATTTTTCACAAATCAGAAGTTTGTGGAGAAGTGGAATAATTATTCTAGGTGAAAACCTTTTTATTTTTTTTTATTTTTTATTTTTTATTTTAGCAGTTTTCTTCCCTTAGGATTTTTCTTTGCTGTTTCAGCTTAACATAGTAAGCTTGATGGGTTCTAGTAAAGCAACACTGAACCTATTTATTCCTTCAAGAATGATGACAGGAATTTCTAAGGAGGACTATAGATCTGCGTACACTTACTGAAATGGTGACAAGAGCAGAAAGGGAACTGCCTTCTATGTAACATTAATGTATGTAAAAGTCAGGGAGTCCTAAGTACAGAGGGTGGCATATTCATGCTTACAGAGGTAAAGCCAGGTACTTGTCTTCTACTAAGCATTCTCTCCTTTCATACATGTATGTGCTGTTTCTGTGGTTGGTCTGGCTTGGCCAATGTAGGAGACCTAGGTAGTATGCTTGGGTGTGAGGAGGTCTCATCTGAAGCATCTGTGCTTCGTGGAGACATCAAAAAGCCATTGCTCCTCAATTCCCCAGGCCACCAAAGCAGTGTTTGTAGTAGCTTTGCTCATGCTGCTCCTTGGGCAATACCTTTCTGTCCTGCTTGCCACCACTGAAAACAGGTGGCATCTCCTGCATCATTACTAGAACAAGCTTGTCCAGCATGCAGAGTGACTTTGGACATCTAGTAACCTCTTCCCAAGCTGAACACAGAAGAAAGTACCAGCTTCTCTTTGTCTATGTGCCTTACATTAGTTTTTAATTATGCTTGTCTTAATGACATACTGAGGATGTAAAACAAAACAAAACAAACAAAAAAACTCAACTTCCTACCTGTTTGTTTGGGGAATATATGTATTCTTCTTCCTGAGCCTTCACTTAGCATTAATGAGCAGGACAAACCAACCAAGCCTCCTTAGGACAAAGTAATTAAAATGGAATCACACAACAGTGGTTTTAGGTAGCTCTGATGAGGTGAGAGAGTTTCTGTGCTCCTAACATATCTCTCTTTTTTTTTTTTTTTTTTTTTTTAAGGTATAATTGACATAGAAAACACGACTGAGTTTACTTGTGATAACTTTACACCTTATGCCGAATTTAGTGTGTCTGTAGCTGCATATATAAAAGGCATACATCAGGAAATAATTGTGGGAAAATGGAACAAAACCAACTCTAGAACAAAACCAGGAGGTAAGTCTTGTTTGCTAACTGTTAAGGTCAAGGTTGACCCTAACACAGGAAATATGTACTTTCTTATTGTACTTTACATTTTTATATATGTTATTACTACTACTTGATAAATCGATTAACATTAGATTTTTTTTTTTTACTAACATTTATGTCATTAGTGTTTCATTTCTAATTATTTAATGTTAATCTATTTTTAATTTATTCATTTACTGTTTTTATCTATACTAGACTTTTCAAAATATCTGTGTTCATTTGGATTTTTTTAGAAGACTCTAGAAAGCTTTATGTCTTCCTGTAAAGAGAACATTCAAATTATGCAAAAAAGAGAAAGAAAAACATCTTTGTGGAATGAAAGCTAAAAAGATGTGCAGAATGTACCTTCTCTTCTGTAGCTGCCTGGTTGCTCTAAGCAGACCTGCGTGGCCAAGGATACACCAATACTAATATCTGTACTGTGTTTCAGTTAGTTTGGCAGTCAAATTCTAAGACTCCTCATTAGGTTATAGCCAAAAAGCATACCTAGCATTGTGCTGTCAGAAAGGTCTGTCCTCTATGGAAAGCCTGTCCCCTTGGCCACGATTCTTTGTTTCACATACATGTTCTATCAGTATAACTACAAGAAGAGCTGAAAAAATACAGATTTTAAAGATATTTACTAATTTTCAGATGCAGACATTACTACTTCCTAATTTATTGTTGCCATTTAATTAGTTTGTTAGTTTGGAAGGGGGGCTGGAGTTATTTTAGTGTTTTTTTTTTTTTGTTTGTTTGTTTTTAAATTATTATTATTATTTATTTGTTTATTTGTTCCTTGTTATCTTCAGATGTAGGGGCTCTCACTGTTCTCATTCTTTCTTTGAGAAAAAAAAAAGTTTCTCCAATTTATTCCAGTACTTTTTTTTTAGCTCTAGTTCCACCACCTCTAGGCTCATCTAAGAGAGAGGTACAATTACAGGGAAAATATAATGGAAAATATCCTAGCAGGGAAAATACCTGCTAGGATACTAAATCGATATTTTCTTTATTGCACTGAAAAATCAAAAATTACCTTTTAGTGAAAAATAAAGCATTATTTTTGTATTAGTGATGGTAGGCTTTTTATGTGTGTGCATGTATATTTTTTGTGTGTGTGTGTTTTGTTATTGTTGTTTTCCTAATATTAGGAAAAAATAAAAATCTTTCATTGCTTTTAGCACTTCTGGAAAGTACGTAGAGTTGGATATATAAGAACACTGAATCTGACTTCTGTTGTTATTAAATTTGTTTCACTAGGTCTTTGGGAAATAGTTCTGACAGACTATTATTTTGAATTTTGAATCCTATCTCTCTTTGGAATATACAGAGCTTTTGCATCCAGTTTTAAATATAAAATATAAATATCCTTGAAAACAATGGAATTTCCCTATTACTCTGGGAATAACTGGGTTAACAAGTTTTAAATTCTATTTGGAACAATATGGAAATCAAAATTATCACCTGAAGCCCCATAGAGAAATAAACAACTGGTAAATGGATGCATTGATAATGTAATATATTTGATCGGAGACTTAACTGTAACCAAAACTGAAAAATGTATTTAATTTTTAAACAGTCCTAATATGAGCACGATTATTTTTTTATGATTTATGATTATTTCTTTATAGTTATGATTTATCTAGTATGAGCATATTTGCATTTTGGAGACCCCACTTTCTGGGGATATACTCATATTTTAATACCTTGGGTGGAGATTGTGTTCTGTGACACAAGTTTAAGGGTCTAGAAAATCAAAACAAAACAAAAAAACACGGTTCTCTTATTTTTTGAGGAAGTAAGATTTTGCTTGCCTTCATGAGTTAATGGTATTACACATTCTCCATGTATGTAAACATACAGCAGCAGATAACATGATCAATCTGATACTGCGAGTTTTATTTCTTGAAGAGAAGAATATATCATTAGAGCCTAACTCCTTGGGACTAGAAAAAATGACATTTTGTAAAATATTTTCTGACCTCAACAAACACATTCCCTCAAGAAATGCTCACTTTCTCCTCGCCACAGCTTTTTCAGCAGCATACTGAGTAGAAAACTCACAAACTTGCCCTGTACAGAAAAGTGAGCAACTGCCACCTGCCCAGCCAAGTCATATGTCCTGCTAGCTCCTAGATGAAATCTCCTTTTTTTTTTTTTTTTTTTTATATATATATACTGGCTTGCTGAAGGTTATTTACTTCCTGACTTTCTGAAAGGGTTAAAAAACTTTCAAGGAAAGATCCCACGTCCCCAGTCTCAAAGCCTTTTGCTGCAACATACAAAATCAGAGCTAGGAAACAAATTCACCTTAACAGATTTATAATCATTAAAAAGTAAAAAGTTTCTGTTGTTTTTTTTTTGTTGTTTTTTTGTTTGTTTGTTTGTTTGTTTGTTTTTTGGCATTTTAGGACAAGGTGACACTTGTAGCAAAAGAATACTTTTGCAAAATACACCAGTAAGTTCTCATAGGAAAATCAAGTTACAGCAGCTTTGAAACTTAGACATTGACTTACACTGAAAAATTTGTTTGTTCCCATGTTTTGTTTGTTGTCTTATGTTCCTGAAATGAGAAAGTGGTGTCAGTAGCAAGAGGTGAAGTTGCCATCTTATTATCTTTGGCAGCCTGACTGTTGGTAGAGTTCTGGTCCTCCTAGCTGCTTCAGCTCCTCTTTACAGCTTTTCTAGCTTGGATAAGGCTATGATTAACCCAGCATTGATTTTATTCGTATTGTTAAATTGTGACTGAAATTTTTAAGGAAGCAAATGTATGACATTATTAAGAGAGAAGATAACAGACATGAACCCATGTGGTTATTAAAATATTTGGTTTTGAGTTATGAGAATGGAAGGAGTAACACTTCTTTTATAAATAGTACCAGATCCGGTGGTTGCCTTCGATCTAGATCTGGACGGTGATAATGCTGTCAAGATTACCTGCAAAAATCAACAAGTGTATGGGGCAGAAACAAAGTTTGTATTATCCTGGAATGGTCAAAACAAAAGTGGTAATCATTGTGATTTTAAAATACAAGATCTCTCATACTTAACACAGTATGTCTTTGAGGTAAGTAAGCATATGAAGCTAAACATCTAAAAAAACATATTTTCATTGTTTAGGTGTATTATATTTGATCTTTGAGAAAAAGGCAAATATGGTCCATCTGTAGCACATTCCTTATGTGCTATTCCATATAAGTTCTGACAGCATGAAAAGTACTTGCTGAATAGCATGGGACAGTGAGAAATTTGGGTGTCTTAAATGTATCTGATATTACAATATTTAAAACACATTTAATGAATATCTGGTTGTCATTTCTATCAAAGAGAATAAATATGAAACTTAAGTCTTGAGATAATTGCTCTGAAATTAATTGTTCAAAATTTTTCATTGTGCACTGTTCTTCAGCTGTCCCTAATGTTTTAGGGACTAGTTATCATAAAGCAGTTTGGATTCTTTTTGTGACGTGTTTTTACACCAGCCTTTCACAAACCTGCCCATGTATCCATCTAAAATATATCATCCTCTGATTTCCCTATTTACAGGCTTCACTTTCCTGGAGGCTTCCTACTGTGTTGTCATCTTTTAGGCATTTCATCCTTTTGGCTTTTGTTTGTGAAGCCAATGGCCTTGTGTCCATCCCTTAATGTAGGCAGCTGGAGTATTTCTTTTTGTCCTGACAGCTTATCTCAGGAAACATTAGGTTAGAAAGTAACCAGTAGGAATGACAGTTTATTACTCTTAGGAACCAGTTTCACTCATTTTCCCCCTTTTTAAAAAACTTTTTCCCCCCTTCATGTCTTCCTGAGACATGTCAGAGAGCTTTTGTAGTCTAGACTTTGTTCTGAGCCTTTGTCGATATTTCTCCTACAGATTATGATCAGAAAGCTATGTATTTGGAAAATGAAGATGATCTCCAATAGGAGCAAAAATACTTACGTTCCTGTAGGCCCTTCTCCACAATTTGCAGTGAGCAGCTTGTCTGACAAGAAGTTGGCTTCCAGTTGTGTCAAAACACTAGCTTGTGCTTTGAACATATTTTGCCCAATTCTTACTGGAGAAACCAGGGAAAGCCTTATGGCCTTAGACAGTAGTGAAAAGATTCTGGGTCAAGAGGCTCAAGAAAAACAGATATCCTGTGAAAGCTGGCAGATGTCACAATTTCCTTCTGCCTACTTTCTGAATCGTTCAGGGAATAAACAGAAGGGTACCCACAACACTTTTTGGTTTAGTGAGGTTTTGACTGACTGCTGCAATGGGTTTCTATCTTTTGCAGTTGGAGAAGCTTCTTGCTTGATTTCCCTGCTGCCCCAGCTACTCCTCTGGGTGCTGCCACTTACCCACTGCTCAGAAAATGTTTTTCTTCCCAGCCGCAGAACTCAGCAACCACCAGGCCCCAGGACACATCAGCCTTTTAGAACAGAGGTGGAAGGCAAGGTCCTTCCAGATTTCTCTCCAGGGATGGGATAGGCTCAGAGAGAGCTCAGCCTGAAGCGAATAATTCAATGGATTCACCAATCCTTCTCCTCCCCTTCCTGCTCATTTGCTTCAGGAGACTGCTTTAAAATCACAATTATTTAATCCTGCTAGTACTCTCTCCTGTTCAGTACTAAATCTTTACATAAAATCGTAAGATTCATTTTTCTTCACAAGCAAGTGTAAAATCTTTCATGCACAAATGTCCAGCTGCCTATTAGATCTAATCAGACTTTCTATTAAGAAAATGAAAAATAATGGCTAATTGTAAAATAGCATACAAAATATGAACACATCTAAACAAAGCCAGTATTTTAGTATCAGTTAAAGTACCCAAAAGATAATGTTGCAAGAAAGCAGCTTATTTAAAAGTTTTCTTTGGCATTTATAATTTAACCTTTAATTAATTATTTCCAGTACAGGAACTTGGGTTAAAAATATCCAATTCAGTTAACTATTTAGATATTTACTGTTGAGGCAAATAAAATGATGTTCTATTACATATCACTTGGTTACTTTTCAGAGCTGAGAGATTTGCTTTGGGATAGACGGGATTTTGTTGCTGTTGAGATGCATCTGATTTTGACTTTGTAAACTGTCTCTCCTCTTACACTAACATTTTTATTCAGTCATACACACATTTCTGGATCTAGATCTTGCTGTAACATAAGTGGAGATCTGAGATGCACTGTAAAGGGCTGTATAAAGATTGACAACAGATCATGCTGTCAATGAGGTTTATTCTTTGAAAATAGATGGATGTGTTTCAAAGACCCATAGTTCTTTGCTTTTGGAAACAAATTATGCAGGCATTTTTACTTGCTATGTCTTAACATTGTTATTATTCTCACCTGCTGCATGCAGATCCGTGTGTCTAATGGCGAAAAAGAAAGCAACCCAGTAAAAGGAAGTATAAAAACCAAATGTAAGTAAATAAATATGGCATTTTTACTTTTTGTCTTTAGCAT
The DNA here is from genome assembly GCF_047663525.1 of Anas platyrhynchos. Classification (NCBI taxonomy): domain Eukaryota; kingdom Metazoa; phylum Chordata; class Aves; order Anseriformes; family Anatidae; genus Anas; species Anas platyrhynchos. Next base: position 13,933,764 of record NC_092594.1, on the reverse strand, counting down.
AGTATAGAGTAATAGTGTAAATTGTGAATTCCATTACAATTGTTTCTAAATAAAAATCCAATCTGCCTATTTTTATAGTTAATAATTATTCTGCATTCAAAAAAAAAAAAAAAAAAGAATATTTTTACACATTACCTTCAGCGTTAAGGTAATGAATGATGTTGACAATTCACCAAACATGACTCAGAATAGCTGTGGCTTCTTCAGGAAACGTTCTAATGTGATTAGAAATTAATTCCTCTGACTTATATTATTCACTTTAGAATTGTTTTCCTGTGTTCAGATACTGTGTTTCAGGAGCTGAACTTGTGTGAGTTGTCAGGGATTCCCCACTCCCATGGAGTTTGTGTGTCCAATGCCAAAAATCATGAGAAAGTCCAAGCATTGTAGACATGGGAACTATTATAGACAAGAGAAATAAATAAATAAGAATTTTATTTATTACTTATCTCGAGTAACTTATACACCTGGAAGGCTTTTTCCATTGAAACTTTTTGGGAACTTTACCTTCATATTTGCTGTTGGGGTCTAATCAACAGTAAGGGTCACAGGGAACCTGTCATTGATGCTCCCAAATGAGAAGGCCTGTTTTGAACTCAATTCAAAATCAGAAAATAAATTGGATAAAAGACGTTTTTATTTGAAGAATATGTTACTGAAATGTCCTTGTAGCACTGGCAAGAGCTGACAGGAAAAAAAAAAAGACTAAAAAGAGGTAAATTAAGAAATTAATTTAGGAACAGATCTTTTTCTGACCAAATACACAAGACTTCACATAGTATTTCATATAATGAGTAACTGATCACAGGATAATTCAGTCCTGCAGCTGGGGGATGAGGCACCACATTCCCTCTGTCAAACAGTGTAACAGCCTTGAAAACCAGGAGCAGCTGGCAGCTCCCCTGCTCACATGTACAGCTCACGCAGCCCATGTCAATGCCAGGCCAGTGAGTGAGATGTAGCATCTCGACAGGTGGGCATAAAGACCTTAAGTGAAAGTATTCTTAATGAAAAAGTTCTCTCCTTGTCAGTGAGCTTGCCATTTTTAAACTTTGAAATAACAAACTTAAGTTCAATATTTAAAAATAATTACTTAGTTCTTTTCATTAAAAAAAAAAAAAAAAGAGGCTGGTTCCGTATACAGATTTTTTAAAAACAAAGAGAGAAAAAAAAAATTAAAGTTTTTATGCTCTTAATTATTTATTTGAAAAATAATATATATTTTTCTTTTCCTGTTCCTAGATAACTCTAGGGCCCTGATCATATTCTTGGTGTTCTTGATCGTTGTGACATCAATTGCTTTGCTATTGGTTCTGTATAAAATCTATGATCTTCACCAAAAAAAGCTTAGGTAAGCTTCATATTTCTCTCCCTTCCTTATAAAAATGTTATTTTTTATTTTTCAAAGATATTTCACAACAGATAGTGCAAAAGTGTTAGAAGTTTCATATTTCACTAATACATGGAAAAGACATCCTCTCATCTTTTCATCCTTTCAAAAAAAAAAAAAAAAACACAAAAAAAATCAAAATCTCTCTTGGTGGTTTGTCTGGCAATGCAAATACAATGAACAAGATTTAAAATCTCTCTAGCGTACCTTTTTTCAGGCCACAGAAGAATTAATCTGCCAGAACAATATGCTTTGTTACTACTTTTGTGAAAAAATATTCACAAGTATCTGCAAAACCTTTCCTTCATAAAGTAAATCAAAAGTATTAAAAATAATACATGCCAAACAAAGTGGCCAGCAGGTGTAAGAAGGTGATTGTCTCCCTCCACTCTACCCTTGTGAGGTCCCATTTGCAGTGCTGCATCCAGGTCTGGGACCCCCAGCACAAGAAGGACGTGGGGCTGTTAGAGCAGGTCCAGATGAGGGCCACAAAGATGATCAGAGGCCAGGAGCACTTTTCATATGAAGAAAGGCTGAGAGAGCTGGGGCTGTTCAGCCTGAAGAGAAAGCTCTAGGGAGACCTCTTTGCAGCTTTTCAATACTTAAAGGAGGCTTCTAAAAAAGATGGAGAACAAATTTTGCTTGGGCAGGTAATGATGGGACAAAGGGGAATGGTTTTAAACTAAAAGATTTAGATGAGATGTTAGGAGGATATTCTCACTCCAGTGAGGCACTGGAACAGGCTTCACAGAGAAGTTGTGGATGCCTCATCCACAGCGAAGTGTTCAAAGCCAGGTTGGACGAGGCAACCAGAACTAGTGTGTGGCATCCCCGCCTATGACAGAGGGTTTAGAACTAGGTGGTCTTTAAGGTCCCTTCTGACCCAAGCCATTCTATGATATGATTCTATGAAAATTATGCAAGACTCTTTGATGCAGCTCCCTTGCTTCTCCCCTGTGATAGCGCTCATTGTAGGGCAGGGATCCCAAGCATCTCTGTACAGGATCTGAAAGTCACAGAATCACAGAATCACAGAATCTCTAGGTTGGAAGAGACCTCAAGATCATCGAGTCCAACCTCTAACCTAACACTAACAGTCCCCACTAAACCATATCCCTAAGCTCTACATCTAAACGTCTTTTGAAGACTTCCAGGGATGGTGACTCCACCACCTCCCTGGGCAGCCCGTTCCAGTGCCTAACAACCCTTTCGGTAAAGAAGTTCTTCCTAACATCTAACCTAAAACTCCCCTGGCGTAACTTTAGCCCATTCCCCCTCGTCCTGTCACCAGGCACATGGGAGAACAGGCCAACCCCCACCTCACTACAGCCTCCTTTAATGTACTTATACAGAGCGATAAGGTCACCCCTGAGCCTCCTCTTCTCTAGGCTGAACAAGCCCAGCTCCTTCAGCCGCTCCTCGTAGGACTTGCTCTCCAGGCCCCTCACCAGCTTCGTCGCCCTTCTTTGGACCCGCTCAAGCACCTCGATGTCCTTCTTGTAGCGAGGGGCCCAAAACTGAACACAGTACTCGAGGTGCGGCCTCACCAGAGCCGAGTACAGGGGGACGATCACCTCCCTAGCCCTGCTGGTCACAGTGTTTCTGATACAAGCCAGGATGCTGTTGGCCTTCTTGGCCACCTGAGCACACTGCTGGCTCATATTCAGCCGACTGTCCACCATCACTCCCAGGTCCTTCTCTGCCTGGCAGAGAAGTCCTAGCTGTGTCACTTTTATTTCACTAAGAGCTTGTAATGCTGTTTACTGAACGGTCTTGGTGGGTGTTCATATATGAAACTGTATTTATTTAACTCATCAGATATGTCTTACTAGTCAAAGCTTTTACAGATGCTTTTGCTTTTGCTTTTCTACAGCAATTCTTCTGAAGACATCAGCCTCGTAGGAGGTGAGTATCTTTATATATATAGCAGGTAGAAATAAAATTAGTCATGTCTTACTGCCACTTTTGGATTGTTTACATTCTAGGTTTTATATGTAGATTACAGATACTGACATAATAAAACCTATTTTAGAGAAAAACAAACAAACAAACAAAACACACATTCAGTATTTCTCTACGTGTTAAAATATTGAACTTCAAATATATTCCAGAAGTATTTATACTTAAATGAACTGAAAGTTTACCAGTTTGAAAAACTGGTATTATTTCATTAAAAAAAAAAAAAAGATTCCAGATTTCCCGTTTCCCTATACCTTCTTAAAATCAAGAATTTTAACATAAAGCAGTACTTTATCGCTATAAATTTTGAAGGCTTTAGAATTTCAAAGACTGAAACTAAACATAATGTGTAGCTTTTTGTACAGGATTTCAAAGCTTATGAAGAAAAACTGATTAAGTCAATACCAGAAAGCTTCAGGAAAACATCTTTTATTACATTCAAGCCCACAAAAATTAATTACATTAAATTGGGAGTAATACTGTGTTGATACCCAAATCCACTTGCTCAGATACACATAATTGTTTAAACAATCTTTTAAATTGAACTGAAAAATCAACAGATGAATAGTTAGAGATGTTAAGCCTTGTTCAATCATTATTATAAAAGATAATACATATTATAACAACTCAGAATAAGTTGGAGAAAATTAGGCAAAGTAGGCAACATTTATTGTTATATTTCAAAAGAAATGTTAAGCAGGTTGTTTGTATAGTAATCCATTTAAACATTGCCAGGAAATGATTAGAACTAAAGTACACCCCCATAATTATTGTGGGTGTTTGGGCTGTCTGTTGCTGTGACCCAAGTATGACAACAGCCACTTCGTACAAAAGTGCTGTTCATGCAAAGTCCCTGCTTGTGGCCTCCTTCTGATGCATCCACAGTTGAACAAGGCCTGTTATTCCCAGGACCTGTTTGCTTGTAGATTGTCTGGGGAACAACAGTTTTTGAAAAATAAATATACTCAGTTGAAATAACCGGGTTCATCTTTTTGTTAATTTAACTGACAATTTGAGAAGCACGTTACATTACTGATATGTAGTTTACATTTTAAAAGACAGTAAAAATAAATGTTCAACATATTTACACAGTTAAAGATGATGAAAGACAGCTTCTGAACATAGAGCCAATACCTTCTGAGAAATTGTTGGAGACATATAAGAGGAAGATTGCTGATGAAGGAAGACTTTTCTTGGATGAATTTCAGGTTTGTCATTGGCTCAAAATATACCACAGATTTGTAGCCAGGTGGTTGGAAAAATTCTGTTGAGGAGCATGTCTAAAGTATATGCACTAGATATGCACTAGTTATAAATAAATAACAAAGAACCTAGAAAATTGAGTGAATTCTCATCTGAGGTCAAATATGGCTTCAGCTAATTTTGCTACCAAGTACTTCTTATGATCAGATGAAAAAATATATTTTTTATTTATCTTTCAGTGGTTCAAAAGTACTTTTTGAGGTTAACTTTCTACAGTCTCTTTCACTAATTAGACATGGAGATATAAATAATATAGAATTGTGAAGATATATAATTAAGGGAGAATACTTTTCATTTATTTTAAATAGAAGACATGCATGAAATAGTATTGTATGAATGTTGTCTTCCAGATTCTTAGCAGCAAATTTCTTTCATATGTATTTGATTGTAAGTAGCTCTTTTAAGTACATGATTACTAATTAAATAAACATTGTATTTTACAGAGTATTCCTAGAATTTTCACTAAATTTTCAATAAGGGAGGCCAAAAAAAGCCATAATCAGAACAAAAACCGTTACATTGATATCCTTCCATGTGAGTATTACAGTTTCTGCATAAATTTTCTATAAATATTTGTTTTCTCAGTGCTTTGAGACAATATAATTATTTTGTTAAAATACTTTAAACAGATGACCATAACCGTGTTGAGCTCTCTGAGATACCAGGAGATCCAGGATCAGACTATATCAATGCAAGTCATATTGATGTGAGTGATTTCTATTTATAAAACCTCTTAGATGCTATTGAAGAAACCCTGTGGTCTGCACATTTCATGTATCAGACACTCTGAGGATTTTCATTTGATTTTTTTCAGTCTTTTTAATGTATTTGATATTATTGGAGTGTTGCATATTTAATTGATTTCTAAATTTGCAAATCTTTTAAAAATGTTCTTGTTTTATTTTTAAAAGTTGAATAACGTTGTACATTTTTACAGGGCTTCAAGGAACCAAGAAAATATATTGCTGCACAAGGTAATTTCTAAACTTAAAAGAATCTGTTTTCTTCATTCAACCACTTAGGAAGTAGTCACAAAGTATTAGTGAATTTAAAGAAAAATGGAAAAGCTCACATTTTGAAATTAAATGTGAAAAAAATTGCCAATGAGATTTGACTTTGGGAATTTTGTGAAGATGAACAAATTGTACTTCACAGTCTGATTTCTTATGAGGTGTAGTTTTATGCAAGGGATTTTCATATTTCACAGATGTATATATGTACAGATACTCACAGATATATATACAGATTTCACAGACATATATATACAACTTTTAAAATATTTTAGCCTAATGGCTGCAGTCATAAAGAAAGCAAAACTGTGGCTGTTATTTGCATGATCTCTGGTTAGTTTTTCAGACTGTGTGGCTAAACATATCAACAAGGCGCTTTTGTGTAGCTGGACTTTTTGAAAAAATCCCTTAATATATCTCCTGCCAGGCCCCAAGGATGAAACCACGGATGATTTCTGGAGAATGATCTGGGAGCAGAAGGCAACAATTATTGTTATGGTTACTCGCTGTGAGGAAGGAAACAGGGTGAGAAATACCCGTCCGTCCGTCCATCCATCCATCCATCCATCCATCCATCCTTTTTTTTCTGAAAACAGAATGTGTTGCTATGTACCTATTGTACAGTATTGTCACTTTATGTTACAAGTTAAATTCCATGGATATTTGGAATTATTTGGCAGTGATGTCCTAAGTAGTGACCACCTTTTCAGGAGAGGACAAGACCTATGAGAAACTGGAAAACTATACTAAGTTGCTATCTATTTAAAATCAGACTTCCTTTTAGCTCTCTACCATCTGCCAGTTTGCTGTTATGCTTGCTCACCAGTTAACTTCATATCTTTGTAGAACAAATGTGCCCAGTACTGGCCATCAATGGAGAATGGTTCTGCGACATACGGGGACATTATTGTGAAGATCAATGAAAGTAAAATGTGTCCAGACTATATAATTCAGAAACTACATATCACAAAGGTAAGTTGATTCAGGAGTGTAAGACTGACTGGAGTTGGAATGTGTATTTGGAGTCTGTAGGTGTTGTTAAAAAATTATTTTAAAGCGTGAGAAGAGTCAGCTGTCATTGGAAGCTGTTCTTCCCCAAGCAATAGTTGGTTTAAATAAAAGCTTGCCACATGTAGGTGTCATTCATTACAGAAAATATGAGTTAGACATGCATTTCCCTACTTAAAAATGGATTTTCTGTAATTCTCTGGAATCTACATTTAAGAGGAAATTTAATATACTAAGTATATTAAATAAATTTATATTTATTTATAATTATAAATTTATATATTATATTTATAATTATATAAATAAAATATATTAAATATAACTTAATATCTTAATAGATATTTAGCTTGTTTTTAATCCTGAAATTTATATGGTTTTTATGTATCTCAGCATTTTCTTTTACGAGTAAAATTAATATGACTCACAGACCAACATTATCTACCCTCATAATAGTTGTGCAGTTGTATGGTGTACAAATTCTGGTAATCTTAAGTACATTTATAAACAAAAGCATTTTAAAATTACCATTTGGCTATGTGAAAAGTCACTAAGGCTGGTTAACCAGTCTTTTTTATACATCTGAAATCATATTAGTTGCTGTATTTGTAATTGAGAAGACAATTTGCCATCTAAGGCTAAATGTTCCTCTCACACCCTTTGCAAATACATTCCAGTATGGGGAAGTGGAATACAAATCACAGCTCTTCAGCAAAATACTCAAGCAACAGACTCCACCCATCTTGATCCATGATTACAGCTGGGAATTCCTACTCTGCTGTCTCACTGCATTTCAGTAATGCCAAAATTGCAACTTTGTGTGAAGACAGTGAGAATATGATGATTAACTGTTGAAGACACTGCTCTGTGACTACAACAATCTAATAGTAGAAGGGAAAGATTGCTGCAGGCTGACAACTAATATTTTTAGTGCTGTCTGTTCTCTGTTTGGCTGACGTTATAATAATATAGATAAAACTGAATATGGTTGTGGAATTTAAGTCATCCCTGGCAAGAAATTGGAGACTTCTACATTTCTGGTGCAATAGTGTTGTATAATTCCTGAAAGAGTGGTGAATAACTGTATGAACAGCTGTGTCACAGCTGGATACTTCAAATCTGAGCAAGAATTTGGGGATTAATTACTGGAAAGATACCCATGTAGCCATAATGAATCTTGGCCAGTAAAAAAGCCTTAGGAAGTCTTAGTCATTTTGTTTTATAATGATTATCAAAATGTGTGTCTTCTCTTTGAATCTAGCAGCAACATATGAAAATAAGACCCAACCCTAGACATGGTTTAAGCCTTAATCAAGAGACTTACAAAAGAGAGTTAGTATCATTGAAAATCATAGGTTCTCCTGTACGTTTTTCTATTCTAAGTTAGTTTAATTTAATTTTATTTTTAATATGTGGTACTCTCAGCAAAGTACTTTTAGGAGACATGAGAGAATTACTAGCCAGTATCCCTTGAAGCAAGCAGAACTATAAACTAGCCAAGTTATTCATGAATAGTGTGGGGAGACATACTATAAGCTAGCCTGAGAACAAAGTACTTACATTTTGAACCTCCTGCTTGTTCACTGTATAAGTTATTGTGAATTCCTGGTTCACAGCTCTCTTCACTGCTACTTTTTTAATTTAAATGGAATATGAAAGATGTTGTAACCTGAGAGACCATTGCGCACCACACGACAGCACACTATTTGAAATTTCTGTTTCAACATTTGATGACTGTTGTCCTTATTTTTCTTTTGCTTATATGTTAAAAAAAAAACACAACCAACCAAACAAAAAAACATACATCTTTTTGTCTAGGGAAGAGAAAGGACAGCTGGAAGAGAAGTCACTCACATTCAGTTCACAAGTTGGCCAGACCATGGAGTTCCTGAGGATCCTCATCTCCTTCTTAAACTCCGCCGCAGAGTTAATGCTCTAAGCAACTTTTTTAGTGGCCCAATAGTGGTTCATTGCAGGTAAATCTTATATATGTAAATATGTTAAATGAACATGAAGTGAAACTATTCACAAAAGGGAGCTAGGAAAGCTCAGTAGTTTTGATACTTTTTTTGATCCCAAATTTTGTGATTTGATTACTTGAGAGTGAAATAGCTAGAGAGGCACTGAAAAGCCTGTTTTCTGAAGTCCCTGAAGTCAAGTCAAGTCAAGTCTGAAGCCCTGATTCAAGTCAACTAAACTTGAGGATACATAGACTTTTGAAAAGCAGCCAAGTAAATGCCACGCTATTCTGGCTATAAACACAATATTTGACAATATCGGCCTTATTTTCATTAAAAGATGCTTTAAAATCCAAACTTATAATTTTTAGTGTTGCCAATTAATTCACTACAAGAACTGTTTTCATTTCCTTTCTATCCACTTCTCATGTCTTTTCACTTTCTCTGTCTCACTGACTTCTCCTCCCTCGGGGGGGACTGGAAGATGCCATTCCCCTTCAATAATCAAATCCCTTTGTACTTTGCAGTGCTGGTGTTGGGCGCACTGGAACCTATATTGGAATTGATGCAATGCTGGAGGGGCTGGATGCAGAAGGCAGAGTGGATGTTTATGGCTATGTTGTGAAACTGCGTCGGCAGCGGTGCCTCATGGTTCAAGTAGAGGTATCTTGCTAACATTCCTTTCACTTGGAACTCTCCTTCTCTAAGTTCTTCATCAGTTTTTCTCAGAAGTGCTCTGCTCAGTCTTGGGTACTCCTACAATTCAGGTGAAGTTTTTCATAGAAAATGTAGCTTTAAAAATATTAAGAGAGAGAAAAACTTCCACTACAATTTTTAAGTTTTAGAAACTTTAGCTTTTTAAGTTTATACATTAGAGAAAAAAGACAGTAACATTTTGGATTTGATAATCCAGCTTCTGGCATACACTTCATAAATACAAAGGAACAAAGGTGAATTTACATAATCAAACTTAATGTTCATATTCAAAAATCTCTCTGTCTCCTGGGATTTTCAGTTGAGTTGAAAGTACAATATATGTCATGGACTGGTGGAATGTATGTTTTTAACTTATTTAGACATTTTTCAGATCAAATTTTTCAAATCTCAATTGCATGCTTTTTGAAAGGTATGATGTTTATTTACTGTTCATCCTGTATCATGATCATACTGTTCATGATATTTATTCACTGTTCATCCAACACACTATGCTCCAAAATATTTAATTTGGAAGCCCCTATGATTTTTAATAGTTTAATTTAATGCCTATATAAAGTTAATGTTTAATGTTATTACCACTAATAACGTCATATAAGTAGTTGTTTTTCATAATTGTTTTAAAAAGTGCTATGATTTTTTTACTCATCAATAACTTCATTTTTAAATCCTTCAAATGGGAAATACCAGTCACAGTACATCCTTATCCATCAAGCACTAGTGGAATACAATCAATATGGAGAAACAGAGATCAGTCTCTCAGAACTGCATTCCTATCTTAACAATCTGAAAAGAAAAGATCCTCCAAGTGATCCATCTCTGCTGGAGGCAGAATTTCAGGTAAATAAGCATTGCCTTCAAGTGCACTAACCTGTCACTCCCATTAACATTAACATAGAACATTAACATATAGCCATGAAAAAGAGGTAACATATAAAATAGATCACTTATGTGCTATTTTCTTTCTCTGGCACAGAAACAATTTCTTTACCTTCATGAAAGAAAACCATCCTGTAAAATGAATTAAATTTGATTCTTGCTTTTGATTTCTATTCTTGCTATTTTTAATAAAGATTAGGGGCGTAAAATCTTTAGACAAAAACTTGTGTCTATGTGCATATTGTCCATGCCATTGTACATGTAGTACAATGTAGTCCAGATGTGACTAAAATTTATAGAATTATAGTAAGAAGTGATGCGCTGGGAGATGAAGACAGGATATGGGTGTCCACAGGGGACAATGATCCTAGAAACTGTTTTTATTCCAAGCATAATGCCACATTTCTTTCTTTAGAGACTGCCTTCCTATAAAGGCTGGCGGACACAGAACACTGGAAATCGAGAAGAAAATAGAAGCAAAAATAGGAATGCCAATACAATTCCATGTAAGTATTTTCTATGAACATTTTGTTATTTTATCTATTATCTTCTTTATGGAAACCTATATATTTAGAACAAACGAGGACAGTAAATTACCTTACTGAGATGTATTTGATTAATTAGTTTTCTCAATGTTGTAAAATTAGAAACTTCTCTTAGTGTTTTAAAGAAGATTTTTTAAAAAAACTGAATTCTCATGAGTGTTTAAGTTTATTTCAAATAAAGTGGCCTTTATTCTGCAGTCTGTTATCGAAGAACTGGACTTTTTCTGCTTACAGACTCCATTAAAACGTCAGAAACCAACTGCCTTTTTCTTTGGTGAAAATGAAGAACTAGAACTTGGTGACTGACAAGCTAGTGAAGGATCACAGCGGCTAGGTTTCAAAGAGCAGGTCACTGTCTTATGTATAGGGCAAAACTTTTCTTAGTACTTGGATGCAACACATCCCAAAATGTCTGTGTCTCACTTAAAAATTGCATTAGGAGAGAGAAGGAAGAAGCCTGATGGGTGGGAACCAGGAGGAGTCTTTCTCAAATGTTGAGTATATCAAGATTGGCTTTTGACATTACCCAAGGTGGAGGAGCCCTTGGCCCTCTTCTGTCAAATCCTTTTTTCCTGATGCCTCTGGCCTTTCCCCAGTAAAGACGCAACTGCCTGGGAACTGGTTTTAGCACGTATTGCAAGGGTTTTGCAAAATCAGCCACCAGTTCCCTGACTCCCTTCTACTGCTTAGGAAGGCACAAACACACTTAGTAGCACAACACCAAGTTCAGAAACTTGCTACAGTTCAGGATCATTGGAAAATGACCCTGAAAAAAAAAAAAACCAAAAAAACAGGGGGAAAAACCCTGAAAAAAACAGGGGAAGCCAAGCCACCACGTTTGTGGCCATCTTCATCCAGCAATAAAAAACAGTAGCTGGGATTCCCTGGAGGAAGCAGAATGGTGATGTGGAGACAACCCTCCTCTAATGCTGTGTATGAGCAGCAGTGGCATAACCGTGACACTGTCTCATGCAGATGACTTCAACCGAGTGCCAATCAGGAACGAAGAGGAGCAAACTAAGGAGGGTGAACATGATTCAGATGATTCTTCAGATGAAGAAAGTGACTGTGAAGAATCAAGCAAATACATCAATGCTTCCTTCATAACTGTATGTATATAGAAGGTCCATTCTAAGCATCTCACAAGCTTTCAGATAAAGCTTGCCTATGATAACTATATACTAGCTTGAACTCATTCTCTTACTGGCTTCACAAATAGAATAAGTTTACTTGAACAGAGGCGGAAGATCTGATGGTTGATTGGCAAATCCATTTAGAATTTTAATAATCAAAATTTCTACATTTCACTACTACAAGACAATCCGTATTAATATTTTCTCTGGGAGTGAAATGTGAGTACAGTTATTCACATACACAAAACTGTACTAGTAAAAATTTGGGCCATCAATTTTTTGGTGTCATATTTACCTCCAAGGAGAGCAGTTATCAGTTGCTAATTAGATAACGTATGCTATGGAATTATTAGGTAAATTAGATTTATCTAGATTCTTTTTGCTTTTGGATAGCTCAGTGTCAACTGATTGGTGCACTAAGTCTAGTGTAGTGTTTAAACTTCTCATTGGTGTAATTAAACAACTGTGTAGAATTAAATATTTGTTTTAGCTCTGAAAAAATATGCTTTGTAGATAATGGCGGGTCTCACCATAGCATGAGTATATCTTGTTGTCAGTCTGGAAGTAATACTTTGGAAGTGATACTGGGAGTTTAATGTCATTTGGCTGTTATAATTGCTGTAAGATCATTCATTGCCTATTGTGATAGGCATATTTTCCCTATGAACAAATGGATAATCACTTTACGTTATATAACAATGAGTTCTGCTGCATGACAATCACATTTCAAATGAATTTTAGGAAAAAAAAAATACTTAAAATCTCTTTTATAGGGTTACTGGGGTCCAAAAGCCATGATTGCAACACAGGGACCACTTCAGGAAACTATCTCTGACTTCTGGCAGATGGTATTCCAAAGAAAAGTCAAAGTAATTGTTATGCTGACAGAGCTAAAAGATGGAGATCAGGTGAGGGCATCATTTTCACACTGATGTATTAAGGGTCCTCTATATACAAGGAAAACACTGAATTTCATTCTCTTATTCTCTTTTTCCTCTTAAGTGTGTTTCATGGGATGAGGAATTTGTATTTCCAATATAATTTTTTCTATTGTTTACCTCCTTAATTTGCCCTCTAATTAATTTTTGAACGAAAGTGTTGTTTGATGCTGTATTTTAAAATACAGAGAAACTCCTACTACTTTGAAGTGAACACATTCTGTAAGTGCATGTGGAAGATAAACTAAAAGGAAGTTTGAATGGTAAGCGCTGACTTGTACTTTTATCTATTTTAGGAACACTGTGCACAGTACTGGGGAGAAGGCAAACAAACATATGATGGCATAGAAGTTCAAATGACGGATGTCAACTGTTGTCCTAGCTATACTATACGAGCATTTGATGTTACACATCTGAAGGTAAAAGTTTCTTTGCAAATTATGAAAGGAAGTTTTACACTAGATCTTCTAATTATAAGCCTAGCACAAAGAAAGATGACAGGGACAGTTCCAAACACACGTACCTCCTGCGCTAAGAAACTGAAGTGTTTTTCTCTTCAAGACCAGTAGTTAATCATGATAAATGTTACAAATTGGCTAAAATTTACCACTTAGTGAGCTGCTGAGATGGTAGTAGTGGAGTCTCAGGAGGTCAGCTCTCTTTTGTACTTGAAGCAGTGCTTAGACCTCTGCCTAGCTCATATTTGCACAAAGGCAGAACTCATATCACAATATAGTTCCCCAGGAATAAAAGATTTCTTTTGTAAAATAGTTGCAATGGTGTTCTACATGTATCTATTATTTTAGCCTTAACATTAACTATGACTCCACTGCTGTTTTGCAGAGGAAAGAAACACAGAAGGTGTATCAGTATCAGTATCACAGGTGGAATGGCTTGGATGTTCCAGAAGATCCTAAAGATTTAGTCAGCATGATTCTAAACCTTAAACAAAAAATCCCAACCAGACCAGCCTCTGAGGACAACAGAAACAACCGCAGTGTACCACTTGTCGTCCACTGCCGGTGGGTATGAATGCAGCACGCTCTGTAACCTGGCTCTAAGTTCTGGATATACTTAATAATCACAATTTTGTGATACCCATCTTTTCCCACAAGCCTTGATATGACTTGTGGGAGACACTTAGCTCTTTGTATAAAATTCTTTAAAATGCTCCGAACTGAGCTTTTTGATTATAGTGCTGAAAGGTGAGTGCACTTCTCTTCAGCCGGCATGGGTGTGGAGTAGGTGGGTAGAGCTGGGTGCTTTTGCCTGGTACATGTATTTTGAGAAGAAATGCTAGCTCAGAATGTTCTTGTAATGTATTACTAATGAGGACCCAGCAGAGCTGTTAGTTCAACCCAGTGCGTAAGTCCACTTTTTTAGGATCATTTCCAGGAATTTCCTCGCATACTGTTTTAAAGAGAAGATAATCCTGATAACGATTGCTGAGATTTTAAGACTAAAACTTCTAATTTCTCTCTTATCTGTTAAGTGTTCAAATGAGTTCCAGATGGAATCTAGATAAACTGTCTTGTGTATGTCCTACAGATATTCTTAATTGTAACAATTTCTGTCCAGTAAAAAATGTTTTTAAAATGTAATTCATTATATAGACTTTGAATTAAGCTACTGTTTAGTGAGAAGTCTTGCTGATTATACATTTTAACAAGGTGTGTTTTCTTCTAGTGATGGATCGCAGCAGACTGGTGTATTTTGTGCTTTAATGACCCTCTTGGAAAGTGCAGAAACAGAAGAAGTAATAGATGTTTTCCAAGTAGTAAAAGCTCTTCGTCGCACCAGGCTGGGAGTGGTCTCCACCTTTGTAAGTAAATCCTGTGACTTACCAGGACAAATCACAAGATTGCTTATCACAGTTACAAATATCTTTATCATGTTATGCATCGTTTCTGCATAGAGAACACTAATTATAATCAAGACATGCACAACCACTAATCATTACTTAGAAATTGGCATTACTGCTAAGAATAAAGAAGTCTGTGAGATATCCAGCCATGTAATGCTATAACACCTCATGGAAGGCTGCACATTATACAATTACAAATTGCATTAATTGGTATTTCTATAGTTGGTTTAGAGACATGTGTGCACAGCACCCTGGGTTAGGAGGCGAAATTCATTTCACAGGTTGTGAGACATCAACTTTTTTTTAAGTCACTCGAGAGAATTTGTGTCTCTGTGGCATACACTTTTTATTTACTGAAAAAACAAACCAGGTTTAGTTTAAGATAAGATATAACTCTCCCAGAGATAAATGTTGTTTACAATTTAGGTACTCTGAAAAACATATCTGGGGACTTTGCCTTGTGAACCAAGAGGGTATTGAGTGACTCAACTTGGAGCATCTGACAGAAGCAGCTACAGAGATATTATATACACATGAAATCAGAATAAACCATAGAACCACTATCCTGTATGCCAAAAACTGTGGAAGCTGCTTCACATGTGGTTCTGCATGTTCAATTGTGTACTATGTTTCTAAAATTTAAGAAAAGAAAGAATGAATGGGATTATTTGTGGGCTCTGTGTGTTTCATTCATACTAACCTCTTCTCTTTATATTTAAGGAACATTACCAATTTCTGTATGACACCATTGCCAGTATCTACCCTGCACAGAATGGACAAATAAAGAAGAACAGCCAGCAGGAAGATAAAGTTGAATTTTGCAATGAAGTAGAAAAAAAAGATCAGGAAACTGATTTGATCACTATTGATCTTACCACATCAATACCAGAGGAAAATGGGGCTTCTGAAGTCTGTGAGGATTCTAAGGCTGCAGATACTACTAAGGGAACAGAAAGCTCAACAAATGGCCCCACAACTCCAGTTTTAACTTAATTTTTTTTTGCTAAAAAAATAAACAGTGCATTTTGATGTGCAAAAAATCTTAACCAAAATAGGAAGTATATGATTTTTTTTTCCCTCTTCATACCTTTTTGGAAGACATCTATTTTTATATCAGATTTTCAAAATTACAAATTTAATGGAATACTTGAAACTCAGAAAGAGTGACAGAGAACTGTGAAAGTTCATTTTTTGTGTAGATTTGCATTTAATTCTTCAAAAACTTTTCACTGCTTTTGTGCTTTTCATTTTAAAAATATGTACAGTGTAATACAATGTTCTTATATTGAGCAGTGGGAAGTGTTTTTTTTTTTTTTTTTTTTTTTTTTAACGTCTGTAACGAGGAGGAAAAGAACTCAACACAGCAAGAGTAGTGTATTACTAAAACAGGCCTGTCTTCAAAACTATTAACTCTAATTGGTAAGCATATGTTCTATCACCTCAGGAGTGCTGACCAAGCACTGTTTAAGTAAGCGGAATTTATGGGACTTTGCCAAACAACTTCAAGAGCTTATTGTTTACATTGTGTGCTAATTCCAAGGGTCAGATTTTTAGTAAATCCTCCCAAATCAATGTGGAGTAGAAGTTTTGCATTTTTCTAACTTGCCTCAAGATGTCCTTGTTGCTCCATATAAATTCATCTGAGATTTCAATATTAGATTCAAAGCAGAAAGTTTGGAGATTTGAATGATTACAGTTCTGACGGAAAACACTTTCTGTTTACTCTTAGAGCTTGAAATATTGTGTGCTTGCACATTTATTTTGTATGCTTATATCCTGTAATTTAAAGAGATTACTTCCATGAATGCATATGACCTGTTTTCAGAGTAGATGCTTTTCTCCAAACCATGTATATTTCAACTAGTACAACAATTTTTTTTTTAATTAAGAGATTTTGTATGTTATAGTTGTGATACTTCTACTGTTTCTTGCTGAATTTTAGCCTACTGTTTTTAAGACAAATAAAAAGATTAATTAATAGTTAACGTGGTGGAAATTGTTCTAACAGTCTGTAAACTGGTCATTTCTTCTAAATGCACAAAATCTTGAGCTGTCCAATATATGGATAAAAATACAAATTTGAGTAGGAAATTCTTATAATACTGTGTATGAATCCAGGTAAGTGTTGTGATTCTCTCATTACAGGTGAACAAAACCATTTTTCTCTTGCTTGAAGTCATTAAAGAAACTCAACAGACTTAGTATCCCTCCACTTATCACTGCATGCTCCTAATTTCTCCTTACGAAAAAAATAAAAATAATTGAAAATACTTGAGAGCTATGTAAAAAACATATATGGTCACAGTTAAAACATTAATTTAATTTTGCTGCTAATTGAGATCAAATAATTAATTCACAATTATCAGTTAAGTGTTGCAGCTTGGTAGTCTTATCAAGGTACAGTGGCAGCAAACATTCACATGTATATATATGTGTGTGTGTATATATATATATATATATAAAAATAACACTTCATACAATCCCAATGTGACAATTGATGGAGTCTGCCTTAATAAGTTTTAGAATTTCTGATTACTTCTAGGAACTTGCTATGTATACATCAGGGTGCCTTTTTTTTTTTTTCCTTTTCTATTGTCATTTGAGTTTCAAAAATCCAAAAGGTGGTGACAGAATCTGTAGAAGAGTGCCATTATGCTGGGATGCTCTGTATTCATGTGGGTGATCTGTGGTTGTATTTTTGTCTCCCAGGAACACAGCGAAGCACATCACAGGTGAGGCACAAAGCCCAAGCTAATAATCTGCTAAGAAACTGTTTTGTTAAGGCAAGAACAACATTGTAAGCAGGCTGGATACTTGGCATAGCCTAGAAGCTGAGAAACTAACGTGCAAAGTAAGATACAAAACTTTGTTGACTTTCTCAAGTAGAGTTAAACTGAAAAATGACAGGTAACCACAGCCTCAAGCTAAGAGTCAGCTGTTGTTCACAAGTATTTTATAATCTGAAATCCAGGATAGAAATAGCTAAGCAATGGGTGAGTTAAGCAACAGGTAATCTGGGAGACCAATTCAGTTAATCAAGGTTTAATGTGACCAAAGGGATTGGATTTCTGCCACAATTTACTGGATAGAAACCAGTAGAAAAGTGGAAGAATGATGACGTGTTGGTGGAGCCAGGTGTAGGAAGATGTGGAGAGAGGAAGGGTCTCAGAGCCTTCACAAGTTCTTTCTTGGTCAGGTAACTATAGCTGGGGATGAACCTTGTGTTTTTTCTCTTTTGTTTATATTTTTATAACTTTCTTGCACTCTGTAATGAACCAGGTAGTAATATTAATATCTTTTGCAGAAAGAGTATGTTATGAGTATCAGCCATATCGTGATTCTTGAGATGAATGTTATACGACATAAAAATGTCCAGGCCACTGAGCCTGGGACTGGTCCAGGCTGTGGTGGTCAGAAAAATGTAAGGCTTCAGAGGAAGAATGGAACCCAGTACATCATAAACGTATAGCAAGGTATAAATGAAAAGTTTTATACAAAAGTTTTATTAGTTGATCTTTCTTTTCAATGCAAATGAAAGGAAGATGACAACTGCAACATTATTAAAGAAATTTAATTTAAAATATCTCCTTGCTAGGGACAAAAAGGAATTCTACAGTAATACAGTAAGTTACTGTAAATAAGTCTTACAGTCTTTTTCAACCTTAGTGAAAAGGGGGGTTATCAAATAGCTAAGTCCTCAGACTCAGTATTTTCACCATCAGCAATACATAACATTACTGAATTTGTGAAATTAAAATAATAAACCTTTTTCAAAGGAAAAGGCGTGTAACTATTTACAGCCAGGTTGTGTTTTGAACCCACAAGTGTGGCTGTACAACACAGAGGCAAAACAGAAACAGGAAATTTACTTTGGACCAATTTTAGCACTCAGTATCACAGTTTTGGTTTTGGAGGGCAAACCTCGTGCTAGCCTGACCTTGCCTGACAGTTAGCTGAGATCCTGGCCATGCAGAGTGTGCCCACATTCCCTTAGTGGCCCTGCTGCATTTTCTCAGTTTACCCGCCAGGCTGTGCTGAAATTCTTCAAACACCTCTGTTCAGAGCTCTGCGCTGCGTTCAGCTTGCTCCATCTCAGTAGCATGGAGCCATTTGAGGTAACGAAGATAGCATTTGTTTATACAAATGCATAGATTGTGTCTGTGTAAGACAAAGCTCTGGTTTGGAGTGCATGTTGTAGCCAAACCCTCCATGCTTAGCCTCGATAATTTGGTTGTGAACATAATTCTTTGCTGTATCAGTGAGATAACATTCCCAACTTAAAACTGATGGTTTTTCGAAGCTTCTTGGGCTGAAAAAGAAAAGAAAAAATGGAATAAAGTAGTGTGCCTGTGCTAACTTTTTTGTAAGGCAATACAACATGGAGTCAATATTGGATTGTGGGGCTGATAGACTTTATAATAGTGGTTCTCAAAAATGACTGCAAAAAATAAACTACATGTGAGGTACAGCAGACTGCATACATACAGAATAAATCAGTGGTAGCATCACAGTCTACCAAGAAATCATTTGTCAGCTCCCTTGTTGAAATAGAAGTCATCACTCATATTTTTCAACTTCAGAGAAATATGTGTTTTTTTTTTTTTTAAAAAAAAGGACAATAGTAAGTTTTCACTCAAAAATGAAGTTCTTGCCAAATGCAGAAATTTGGCAAGTGTTAGTTTTGAAGTTTAAAAAAAAAAGAAGAAAGAAATGAATCATTTTTCAGCCTATTTTACTTATGTTAATGTCATTTTGAGAACGACCGTATCTTGTTATAATTTTGGCACTGAATTATTTGTCTTTTATGAAATATTTAAATGTCATATTTTAATGTTATGTCATTTTGTCGTTAAAACCACTTCAGGACTACAACAGTTCAGCATCTTTAAAAGTGTTTCCTTTGTCTATGCTGATTTTCAATATAATTCCTATTCATCAGTAAAATGAAATTCTGACTTTATGTATTGATTTAGCATAAATAAAATTCCCACAGAACAGAAATTCAATTTCTTAAATGGCATTAAAAATTATTCCATAAGTTCTGTCTCCTTCCCAAGAGAGCAAGCAATTTCCACTACCAAATCATGCCTTGCCCATGCTCCAACCACAATGGAAATACTTTTTCTGTGGACATGGCAGGCAGGCAAAATTTGCAGCCCCCTTTCCAGCAGACAGCCCCATTCTTGCCTCCTCAGTCCAATTAGTCAGTCTCTGCCTTTTCCTTTGGTAGCTCTTGCTTGAGTTACTGAATGGTGGCCTCTTCATACCTGAATATCAATTGTATAGGTTTTCTCATTCTTTGTTATATCAAATATTTCATTGACTTGAAGAGATATCTGTTTTCTGCCACAGCCTCTCCACTTCCATCTCCGTCCACATCTCTGTCCTCCCTGCTCCTTTCTGGCATGGATGTCATCAGTGCAAGGTGCCAGGGAGCATCAAGAGCTGGCAGCCCTGCCAGGGAAGCAGAGCCTGGATCAAGAGTGAAGCAAGGCAGACAGGGAAGGGATTGCATCACGGGCACAGTGAGCAGGGCAGGGCTGGTGACACCAACCAGCATCAGACAGTGGACCACTGCTCGCCATGCAAGCGCAAAGCAACGAAGCAGCTGTGAGGCCAAGGAGACGTGGGTGAGTCAGGATCAGCCACGA
Organism: Anas platyrhynchos; assembly: GCF_047663525.1. NCBI lineage: Eukaryota > Metazoa > Chordata > Aves > Anseriformes > Anatidae > Anas > Anas platyrhynchos. The sequence goes on along the minus strand of NC_092594.1, from coordinate 13,913,455 downwards.
GCGTGGCCAGGTACAGGCAGCCCTTAAGGCACAGCAAGTCTAGGCAGCGCTCCTTACCTTAATGCCACAGGCTTCCTGGCTTGTGTCAAGAAAAAAGTTTATGTTACATCTCTTCTAAAGGTCTTATGCTGCTTTGGAATCGCTGACTGTATGAAGTTCATATGCCACTTGGCTAGATGTTACAGAGGTTGATTACTTGTCATAGCATGCCATTTGTTGGGGCCTGTGGCTCAGCCTCTGATACCAACCTGCAATTGGTAAGGTAGGAGATGTCAGCACAGCTGTCATATCATGGTGCAGGATTCCATGGGCTCTGCTTTAGCATTTCTGAAGATCGCCGAGATTTTAGATCTTTCATTTTTAGCTGATAGGACAGCTACTGAGCCCTGTAAAACCAATAATGCTGGCTAAGTGCTAACCAAATATTTACGCTAAAACTTGAATCTTTATTGATATAAAGTTTATGATTATCTATGTAGAATTTAAAGTTGAGTTAAGCATATAGAGATGTGAGAAAAACAAGTTAGCTGAATTCATATACTTACAGATAGGAGGTTCATGTATTTTCATTCAAGACCCATTTCTACTCTGTGTGCTACATCTGCACCTCTGCATCCCAAGTGAATACCAGGTGAGATTTTATTGTGAAAGTTCATCTTAGAACAGGTACAAAAGAAATAGCCTCAAACTAGATATTTTGTTCTCAACTTTTCCATCTAGCAGGAATAGTTTTCTGACAGTGTTTTGTGAGAGTCACAGTTTCAAGAGTGCTATTTTTGACTTTCCAGCTCAGTAGTCCTTGAAGTCATGGGTTTTACACTGCTACACAGAAATGTATTAACAATCCCCACATCTCCTTTTCTGGTCTCTCTCCATAGCTTTCCAGTAGGCTTCTTTTCATAGCAAGAAGCTTCACTAAGTTAAAGCAGTACAGGCACGCAGCCAGCAGCGGTGCTTGCTGCATGGCAGGAGGCTTCTAGCAGGAGGCACTGTTGGAGAAGAAGTAAGGAAACTTGAACTGAGATGGCCTCACACTTGCATGCTTTTTATGTAAAGAAATACTCAGGAGTCATCAAATGAGTGTTATTCAATAGCCATTTCAATCTCTTCTCCCTTTTCTCCTCCAAAGCTTTTGGATAGAGCAGATGGGTATGTTTTTCCTTATATTTATGGAATTTTCTCTTGCTTTGGTTCCTTTCTGTATTGCTTTTTTTTTTTTTTTTTTTTTTTTTTAAATTGCAGCTAGCACTCTATTACTCAGCTTCAAGCTTTTGCTTGTAGCTAAAAATATAAATAAATCAAGAGTTTGTTTAGTTTAATTCCTGGTGCTGCGATTTTTTTCATCCCAACTGTCATTATGAATTAGTCATTTCTTTGCTCAAAACCATCAAGTACAACAGCATCCAAGGTAAATACTTCAATAAATCAAGTCTGATAAATTAAATAGTTATAACTTCAAAAATCTAAGATAAATAGGAAGGGGGAGAATATTTTTATAAGGTTTATTCAGGTTTCCTTGGCAAGAGCTTGAGCTACAGTAGACGTCCCAGCCAACACATTCCCCTGCAACCTGACACTCTTGGCTGAGAGACATCACAAACACAAACGAGTGACCCTGTGATGGTAACTGCTCTGAACAGCTACAACTGTGTGCTGATGGCTCCTCTGAAGTGATTCACAGCCAGCGCTCACATATAAAGTGCTGCTAGAAGGTAGCATGAGTAACCCAGCCCAGAAGCTAGAACAGGATATATCTCCACAGTAGGGAAGTGGGCTGTATGCAAGAAATAGATGCAGGTGTCCGGCTCTTCTGCTGGACTTCTACATGGGAAAAAGGCGTACCAGATTTAGCACAAAGAATTTTTAGCCAATTATATCATTTTATAGCAGCATTTAAGGGAAAAAATGCTAATCACACCACTTTCTAGACACTAATCATGTCTACACCAAAAAGTAATACAATTACATGGTAGGAAGGAACTTGCTCACTCCCATTGCTTTCTGGTACTGGTTCCCTGCTTTCCTGTAAATCCAAAGCGCACACACTCTGTAAGGCTGCTCTGTGATGGTCACGGAATCACAAAATGTTTGCAATTGGAAGGGACCTCGAAAAATCAAATGTCAAATGATCAAGTCAGTTTCCGCAGAGAGGACTAATGTGCAGGGCCAGCAGTACATGTTGTAACAAATAACTAAGCAGCCATTGTTTATCAAAGACTAAGAAGAATGGAAAGTAATATTAAAGAAGAAAAGAGCAAAAATTCCTATGGCGATTACTTTGAGGTAAAGGAAGAGCCCCAGTGTGTCAGGGTTCAGATAGAAAGAGAGATCTGGAAACTGAGGATTTTTTAATTTTTATTTTTTATTTTATTTTTTTCATGTAGGGACTGCCCAGAGTGGGGATTCTGTGCCAGTAGGGACATGGTCTTAGTCCTCTGTTAAAGAGCACTTCTGATGACGTTAACCAGACTTTGGAGGGCAGCTGTTATGAAGCACAGCTCAAGAAACTGTGCTGCCTCAAGGCCCTGAAGCAGCCTTTTTACTTTTATGTCTTGGCTAATGAATAGTCTGCCCTTTGGCATCTCTTACATAAGCTGAGAGCTTTTTAAGCCCAATGCATTTCACATTCTCTAGAAAAAAAATAAAAAATTGACCCAATAGGATAATGCGTAAGCAATTCCCTGAGTTACAGCCTTCCCTCATTTTTCCCAGTGTGGGCTTTTGCTCCACAAAGCACATTATGAGCATGGGGGAAGCAATTCCATGGGTGAACTGATTTTGCAACATTGCTTAAAAGTGTCCAGTGACGTCAATATGATCACACTATTCTTCCAAGCCAGGACTCTGTCCTGTATCAATGAAAATTAGTGGGATTTTTCCCAGTGATTTTGCTGTGTTGTATGTTGGGGTTTAAATAAGAGAAGCAAGTATGAATAGGCTACGTTCAATATATATATATTTGCCCTTCTGTGCCAGAGATACTGACATTCACAAATATTGCCTCTATGCAGAGAGTTTCCCTCCTGTAATAAGCTCTTTCTTCTCTCCCCAAAGCAAGGGAAAACAGAGGTCATCTACATAAAAATGTGCATTTGGCACACTACTGTGCCTTGAAACAATTCAGTTTTTGGATTCTGTTGCCCTGCAAGTGAAGAACAACACAGGGTATGTAAAACTTGTAGTTTTAACTTTCACATTCTGCTTCTTTAAGAAAAAAAAGACACAAATAATCGGTTTCAAGTTTTACCTGGATCCCACTGTTGAATTGGCCCCTAGCCAACAACAATCTAAGAATATGCCTTCCTGCTAATTTGGCTCAGTGATAAGATCCCTGCCAGCAGTATATAGCTGGGAAACTGTATGTGGTTAGCCTTGATTCCTTGGCAAACAGGCACAGAATTTGAACAGCAAGTGGGAAATTCCTATTGACCTGGTTATAGTGTTTTTCAGAGTCTAACACCTGTTTCTTTTTCAAATCCTCTCTTCCTTTGCATAAGGTTTTTGTATGTGTGTCTGTGTGTAAAAGATCAAAGCAAGAGGCAACGTGAATTTGCCCTTAGAAGTGGCTTCTTTTACATCAAGATTCAGTCGAGCATATTAAAAATCAACATCTAGTTAAAACAAACCAACCAACCAACCGTCATCACAGATACAATTTTTGCTACCTCCTGGTTTATTCTTGGATAGGGGCAATTACAGGAGCGTAGCTGGAGGACAAACAAGTACCTGTTACAATTTCAGAGTTAAGCAACAGAGAGGTATAATTAAATGTGCTGTTCTGATGGGTTTGAAACCCATTTGCAATCAAGCAAACCATTGGGGCTTTTCAGCAGATTTGGCATTCCCCTCGGAAGAGGTCCGGTGCTGGGACAGCAGCCACGTTTCACTGCCCCTCCTGACTGAGATGCATTGATGGAAATGTGTGGGAGTTTACACAGGGTCCTTTTGCACCAGACTTTGCTCTGACCTGGATTAATCTCCCACTTTTGTGAGCACCAAATATCACCAATATTCACACCCCAAACAAAAACTAACCCAACCTTATTGATATAGCAGATAGGATTTTATTACTATTTTTTTCTGCATAAATGAAGTCTTATTTAATCTTTGTTGTCTTGGACGAGGAGAACATGGTGCTGGGAGCCAAACCTTTCACAGGTTCCTAGACATACCTGAAATTAACTCTTCAAGAGGAAAATGAAAATTATGAGTCCACATCAGTTTGCAGTTCCTTTTTATCCCCTGTATAACTAGGGCGAACCTGTCAAAAGCTTGAACGTTAGCAAGAGTCTATATATGATGTATGTTCACTGCAGTGCTGCTATCTGAAGGCTTCATACAGACGAGCACAGCATAGGAGCTCCTCAACCAATGCTGAGCCGGTGAGCTCGGAGCCACAAATCAGATGCAGCCTAGCAATGTTATTCCAGCACTCTCATCAGAATTAATTAGCCTGGCTGAGAGGCAGGACAGATTTGTCTGGGCAGACTGCAAAGACAGAGCAGCTATAGTGCTTAGTACCCGAGTGAGTGAGTTTGGAGCAACACGGAAGTGCTGTCAGTGCTGAGAAAATCGAGCTGACTTAAGTGTGTGTCAGATCACACTGTTCATTAGATCAGTTGTCTCAAAGAAACATGCACAATACTATATCTAGAATAAATATTTTTGCTCCTGTACTTTCCTTTTTCAGTACAGTTTCAAGAGAAGCAAGAGTCTGATTTCTTGAAAGAAATTAAATCACCTTTGAAATCAAGCAAAATAGTTCCCTCTCCCATCTCATACATTTCCCATCTCCTACCTCAGATGCTGCAGTAGTTTGGCAGAATGAGCACAGAATAGGAATTAGGACTTTCAGAGCTATCTATTAAATTTGCATGTCCGTTTCACTTCAGTTAATGGAATCAAAATCCAGGACTGATGTTGAAAACCAGGAATCTCTGGAGAAACACACAGTATATAGAAGATTTAGGTAGCTCAGAAAGTAGCAGTTGATGTCCACACTTATGTTCAAATCCATTTTGAAAATAAATGAAAATAATTCAGAAGAACTTCAGCAAGACTAGTTAAACTTCAGAAGAGCTTATCTTGGAATTTGTTTTTTTCTTCTGCATCTTTGTTGTTTTTGAATGCTGAACACGGTCTAGAGCACAAAAACAAGCTTGAGATGTTACTAGGAGATATTCTGTGACTTGTTGCACAGAATGTCAGACTAGAAAAACCTCAGCATTTCTGTCTCCAGAAGCACTGAAGCTAGATTTCATTTCTGATACAAAGATGGTCCTTTTACTTTTCAATTAGCAGTCTATATTAGCATAAGCTTTATCATGAAACAGAATCATACCTTGTTCTAGCTGAGTTCTTTTCCTCTCCTGATATTCAGGAGCATCCATTAAATCTTAATAATTGCAACTCTATGCAAAAATAAATATATATATATATATATATATATATCAATTAAACATTTTTAACAGAAGCAACGCTAATGGGGAAACGTGTTAACAGGAACACTGATTCATATCATTAAGGCAGGCAGGCAGGAACTGTAGAGAGTGAAAGCTGTTGCAACATGCTTTTCTTGAGAGCACACCTAAATTAAGAGGCTGTTGGAGACATATTTCATAGTGTTGGCAACCCAGGTGTAGCAAATTTCCAAGAAGACTATTAGTGAGCACTTACAGCTAAGAAAGCACTTCTAATTTCTTGATGAATATGGAGTCTTAACCATCAAGAGAAACAGGGGACTGTGAACAGCAGTGAAGGTCAGTTGGGACAGATGTGCAAAGTAATGCCCTTTGGCAGAGAAAACCCAGATGACCTCCATACATGATGAGATTCAAATCTACTTTTCTGGTTTACAAAAAAGAATCAGGACAGGAGGGAATGGAAAGATCGCTTCCTACTCTTCTAGTGCAGAATTGTTTTGCTTTCAATGCCACATTTTTTTGTCTTAGACAAAGAATCTTGGGTCTGGTTTGGCATGGTGATTCCTATCTTCCTGTATTTGATTTTCTTTTAATATATTTTAGAATAACATTAATTGCACTGGGGAAAAAAACAACACACGCTCTCTCCAATTCTTTTTCTTTTCTGAGTGCTATACTTTTCTTCATATATAGATCAGTTTCTTATTGTAATGGAAACAAAGAAATGCCCAGATTCTCTTTCCTGAATGTGATTGATCACTTCCTGAAAAGATTACTTTATTTCACTGGTTTTGTTTTACAGAACAGAAGCAGAAATTAACTATGATTTTCAAGAATTTTTATCACCTGTACTACCCTGTTCCTTTAAGATAGGAGCCAATAATCCGCAATGGTAAAACACTTAGGCACATGACATAAAGCAGACTATATCTTTGTGCATTTTTTTGATATATATTAGGTATCTTGCTATTAAAACATTAATCTATATCACATTTTATTGCATCTAAAGATGAGAGATTTATGCTATTGATTTTGAAAAACATTTTATTGCACATTAAAGATGTATTAATGCTGGTAATTATAAAGTGCTGAGCAGTTCACAAAACAAGGCATGAAGGCCAATGAAAATGGGGATGCTCAGGCCTCAGAGATGGAATGTCCCCAGATCACACATGGAATCCATAGGTTGCCTTTTCCAGAAAACACTGTAAATCACTGGTGCTGCTTCCAGAACTCTAGCCATGCAGGCAGATCATGCAAGATACCTCCATGTTACTCAGGCTTCAGCACTGTTTTTTGTTGTTGTTGTTTTGTTTTTTACAACTATTAGGTACTCCACACTTATGTAATTCTGCAAGTTGTATTGATTAATGAATCTGATTTATAGTGTAAATTAAAATTCTGCCTGGGAACACTTTGGAAATGCATGTTGTTTAGACTGTGTGTGGAAAACTTCTGAAGGACAAAGGATTGTTCATTCCCATGACTTTTCCACCTGTCTTTCACATGATGGCTTGCAATGTGCAGTGAATTTCAGTAAGTAGTTGAGCTATGCTTGGAATCCGTATCTGCGGTGTCTGGTGGAGATGGCACCAGAAATTAAATTACAACCTACTATGTGTCTCTGACCACTTAAAAAGAATTTGCCAGTGTTGTCTCAGCTGGATAGACAGCAGGGTCCTAGTTATCCCTCTAATATATTTTCTATATAGTGCTTGTCATAAGTGACGATTTCTGGTGTCCATCCAGGGCTTGCAGAATCTCATGCTCCTGTGGTTACTCTTTTAGGAGATGTATGCACAAATCTGAATATGACAGAATAACCTTATTTTCAGTGTTGAAGTAGAGGCGTAGGACAGCATTTTACACTGTGTCTGTCCTGACCATCTAACAGCAGCTTTCTTCAGACTAAATAACTTCACTGTTTGCAGTGGTTTGAGCTTGAACTGCTGTCAGGCACAATGGGAATAACCAGCTGGAAAAGGAATGAAAAGACAAGCAGAGTTTGTAATAGCTGCCGAGTGACCTCTGAAGCAACCCAGAATGAAGGAAAGCCCTCACCTGCCTGTGAGCAAAGAAGACAAAGTACATGGCCTTAAGCTAAAGTAAAAGATTTTGGCTTTTGCCAGGAAATTTATATCACTTGCTGTTTGTTGACTGTTTTCCCTAGCACCTTAGCTCCAGTATTTTTCCCTCACAAAGAGATGCTCTGAGGCATCTGTGCCAGCCTCTGCTGCAGGCACAGGCCATCTAAGAGAGCACAGGCCCAGACTCCTCTTCCCTGTCACTGTCCCTGGGTGAAATGGGCTCAGCAGGCAGGGGTCTGGGGATGAGTCAGGACTAAGAGAAATGCTGGAAAAGTTTATGCAGGCTGAACGCAGAGCAAGCACTCTGTCTGATGTTCCCAGTGTGAATGTGTTTAGGATGTCCTAAGGCTCTGAATTTCAAAGTGATTGTATCATAAATCCCTTCTAATACGTAGTGAAACTATTTGTAATAGTTAAATGTCAGGAGTTTGGGATATTTTAAAATAGTTATTCAAGTACCTTTTTCCCCCCCTTCCAATCTTGTGTTTTTACGGCAGATGGATAACATGGAGTAGATGTATTACTATTTCAAATTGGTATGTTCTATTAAAAAAATGAGTCAGGAGCTACCCTATGACTCCTGACTCCAACAAAGCTAATGCAGATAATGTTAACATTTCTGAGAAGAGAAATTGGCCGTGCCTGAAAATCAACATTTTCTAGGCAAAGGGATAGGCTGCATAAGACTTCATAACCCCTCATTAATGAGATTTATGTAACTTGAAGAGAAAATGAACTGCTGGGCTAAATCTTTATTCTTTTCCATCTGTGCAAGCTAGTGATACATATCTTAATTATATATATTTATAATTACATATATTTAAAAAACAAGCAAAAAAAAACCACCACACCTGTCTCAAGCATTTTCTACAGTTTTGCTTGTTGTGTGTACTGTATTTGGGTATTTTATTTCTACTTATTTCAGAGAGCTATACTCTTCAAAATACAATATGCTATATATAAAAACTTTATACAGTGCTTAGAAAAGTTCTGCCTCCTAAAACTGGATATTGGAGTTCTCAAATAGGGCATTTTCTGCAATAACTTTCCATCATCCCTTCCAACATTCTTTGTCTCTTTTGAAAATCGTGGCTGATTAAAAGTCTAATGCAACAGCTGTTTATGATCATATATGTTTTCTAGACAGATGATGAGTATTAGAAGCAGAAACATTCTGAATTCTTTGTAATGCTCAACAAATTTTGGATGGATACTTTTTTTAAAGTCACAGTAGGACAGAGCTGCCAGGCAAAGCGGAATCTTTAAATACTTAATTAAGAATTGTTGCAACTCAAAAGTTTGATCATACAAGCATATACAAACAAATAAACAAAAAAAAACAACCATAAGCATGACTTTAGGAGGTGAAATTCTCTTTGTCTGGATGAATCAAAAAGTGCTCTGGAAACTTTTACATAGACTACTCTGTACTTTATTTATTTATTTATTTATTTATTGTTTTTGTGTAGCATCTGAAGTCCTCTTCTGGTAAGGCGTTAGCTAGCATTAGCTGAACACTATGTAACAGATAGCCAAAGGGCTGTGAAACGAGGAACACAGGTAGAAATATGACATTTAAACAAGCTGTAGTATGGTTGATGTTATGTTTTGTAATCACTTTAAAACAGATAAACACCCTAGAGGTCAACCAAGGGCAGAAACATTCCTAGGGTGTGTGTTAATCAACTTTGCAAGCACAGAGCTGCAGAGGCTGAGCCCCGCTACCAGCCCGTGGGCGCCATCTTCCATGTGGCACGGGCGGGTTTGCCCTGAGGGCTCGCAGCGCATGCAGCTTCCTCCATGTGTTCTGGGTGTTTCCAGAAAGTTCCTCTGAGAATTTCTCAGAAATTACAGGCAAGAGCTGGGTTTCTAGCACTTCATAGAGAATACCTCAGTACTGGGTGACAAAGCAGCTCAGCAGGTGCAGCTGCTAATGAGGCATATTAATTTGCTGGAAAGCCATTTCACTGTCAGAGATAGCCCACACCTGGCAGCACACATCCATGTGGATTTAGAGACAGCACCTCGCCTTTGGGGTGCTTGGTGGGGGAATATTGAGGAGCCTGGTGGCTAAGCTGGCTGCGGCAGTCAGTTCATGTTTAGGTGAGCTTCCCCAACAGGAGCCCGTTGTTCTGGGCAGGGGAGGCATTTTGGCGCACTCACCTCACACCTTCAGGGCAGCGCTGAGGGAGCCCTGCTGAGAGCAGTGCCTCAGGGAGCTCTCAGCAGCACCTGCCGGGCACACCTTCCTGACTACCCCTCACAGCTGTGCCATGCCATGGGCACATGGCATGCAAGGAAGCTGAAGAAGAAGCTCAGACCAAGGTTTGTAAGGTATCACAGCCCTGAGGGCACAGCTGCTCTGAGGGCACAAGAGTTGAGGGGCAGCACCTGGGCCCAGCCCGCAACTGTGCCGAGCCCAGGCCTGGCCAGGAGCGCTGTCCCTGTGGTGGAAACTATTAAGGCCAGTCCTGAGCAAAGAGCAACCCTTTTTTCCTTAGGTAGCTCCTCAGGAAAAGGCTGAGGTTCTTAGGTGGGTTATTTCTGTTAATGTTCCTTACAGTTATGACTGATTGTAGTTTGAGCTGAGTGAGTGGGAGCAACCAGAAAGGAAGTTTTCATTTTCAGAGGTGATGTGGGGACTGAGCTGTTAAAGGCTCATGACTTCAGGTTAAGGTTGCTCTTATTGCAGCCGTGTAGGTGTGTGACAACTTCAGTGTGTAAATGGGGTCTCTGCTTTGTTGTTCTAGGCTCTTTGTTTCACCCAACCTCCCCTGCGGGTTGAGGCCACTGAGCACCCCTATGGCTGTGCATGTATGCTGTGATGTGAAGAAAAGTCTTGGGCCTGCAAACGGTATGTATGTGGAAAAAGTTTGATGAAACATTGTTGTAAGTGCAGTGTGATATGATTGCCAACAAATACTTACAAGGGAAAATTGAATGGTGTCTTTATCTCTCGTACACGTTTGTATTATTGGCTGTCCTGTAAGGATTTATTTTTCTGCTGCTATCATAGATCATGAGCTTGGATAAGATGCTTTTACTATATAAAATTGGCTTCTGAAAGGTAAGTGTTTAATACTTTTAGGGAGCAGAAATCTTCAGCAGTACAGCTTTTCTTCTAGAATAGATGTAAAGTTAACAGTCCAATTGTACATAAAGCTTTTCTTTCTTGTTACTAGGAAAATTTTCCATTCTCTTTTTTTCCTTATGGATAGGACCAGAAGTTCTCTTTGCAATTCTTTTATCATTGACCTATGCAGCATGGACAAAAAAATGTAAAGAAAACACATAGCTTGCATTTGCATTTTATCAGACCTACTTCTTAAATCAGTTGTCAGTGACTTTGGATTAGAAGAAAACTAAGGGGAAAATGAAGTGAATTTATTCTTCTAATTTTTTTAGTTAAAATCTGCGTTGAATTTGGTGTACAAAAATACTGAAGTTTGAGAACCTAGATGATTGCAACCTTAAAACAATATGATAATCCAGTTTTTGTTATTTTATTATTTTTTTTCCATGGGGGTTACTATTAATTGATAAAAGAACGCAGTCATAAAATGATCGTTATATAACTTGAAGAAGCAAAATCAATATGATTGTTAACAAAAACCAGACAATGATGTTTGATTCTGAAAATAGTGCAACTATTTACACTGTCATCAGTCTTTGTGTGTATGCTATGAGAACCAATATATGAAATGCACATGACATGGAATAAGTTCTTTTGCAATGCTCAAGACAAATACATTGTGTGTATGTTCAATCTGTGTTTCTTTAATAGAGAACTTGCAGAAAACTTCTGTTCATGGGAATCTATTTCTCATAGTTGGTGTTGAACCTAATTTGGCAGTGATGACTTTAAAACTCTGAGTCAAATACAAAAACAAATAAACTTGTTTGCCACTTGGGAGAAATTCAAGGGAACGAACAGGATCCAGCACCAAGAAATGAACAGAAAATGGCTATGAAAAAAGAGGGAACAGTAATGAGAAAAAACAAAGCATGCAACTTGAGTATTCCTGTATCTGTGACAGCATACTTTTGGAACAGGCGCGGCTTTGCTTCCTCTATAAGTACCTATTGCATTGCCTTTCAAAGAGGAACTGGTTATAAATAGAAACATACAAGACAAAATAAAACCTATGTAGGTAAAACAGGCAACTTAAAAAAAAAATACTGTTTTTTTTTTTTTTTTTTTACATACGTGTACATACATACTGTTTCATTATCCAGGGTGAAAATACTTGTGAATATTCCTAACATATAAGATATTCTTAAAATTGGGCCAAACTGATGCCTTAGTGGAAGTGCTTTTAGTAAACTTCAGCAGATCCATTTAAGGTTGGTTATATAACTTAGAGAAGCAAAAGCATTATATTTTGTTTTTCTCCAAATGTTAATAGAGCTAACATGCCACTGTTTCCACATCAGAACATCACATAGTTAGTTTGCCTTTACTAGCTGGAACAAAGAAAAGTGGGCAGCTACATAACCTGAATGATATTACTGAATTCAGGTTGTGTGCCTAGAATAGTTTGTTATATGTAACTTTAGTCCCTTGAAAGCTAAGTCTTGAAAGCCTTTCTTGGTGTTGAGGAAGTCCTTTGGATAAAAGGCCAAGCTGCTCATTAACTTATATGAGGCATAGCTTCTCTGAAAAAGTTTTACTTGCTTTACTTCAGTTTTTCTGGCTTCTTCTATGCTTCATCAAATTTTTTTACATGTAGATGCAACTGTAATTCCTAAAAAAAAATATTTATGGAACTATTGTGGAGAGAAGAAATACAGTAAGTTTGGGGATTGCTTTTCACGTGGAGTATCCATTAACTGTAAAATTCTAATAACAAAATTAGAGTTGATTAGCTGGTTGATTAATTATCTTCTAAAGGAGCGTTAATGTAAACATCTGGGGAAACATTCAGTGCATCTCCTGAATGCATCTGCAAGAAGTGGAAAGCAGCATTGAATGTCTGTACTGCTTGAATCCAGAGACTTTTACTGCCCATTACCATTTCCCTGTAGTAGGTTGCAGCTTCTTAATTGGGGTTCTGGCCATATCTGGCTTTTTAATTATTTAATATGCCACCTATGTTCCTGGTGCTATGGTAAGAATTCTGATGTCTAAAACTTAAAAGATTTCTTTCTATGGGCTTTAACTCCTAGCGGATTAAGTTGAAAACAATTTAATGCAAGTGTAGGCCTTAAAACATGGATGGAAAAGCTCAAGGGAAATAAGAGATCCACCGTGTTTCCATAGAGGAAATTGCTAAATTGGAATGAAATTAAGCATTGTATCACAAGATATCTTTGTGAATATGCATTTAAAGTACTTTTTAACTTGTATATGTATATTCTTGTGAATATGCATTTAAAGTACTTTTTAACTTGTATATGTATATTCTTGTAATATGGGTGCAGATGTAGTCTGCCATACAGCTTTCTTTATTAAGTGTTGTTTTGTTTTTTTTTTTTTGGGGGGGGGGGGATCTAATGTTATGTTCATAAAGACCGTTTTGCTGTAAAGTTGACTGGGGATTTAGGACATATGTTTGTTTATTAATGGTATACTTTGTACTATGTATACGAAGAAAGGCCATCAAAAAGTCTATTTCTGATTTGTAGTGTGAAGTACAGATCTTTAATAAAGTTTGTTTCTGTGCCAAATATTTGCTCATAAAGATATATGGGTTTGTGGGCAGCTTAGATATTCTGAGATTAAACTAGTGAAAGGAGGCAGGCTTGACTGCTTTGTTTATTAATACGCAAAAGCACTGTCTGAAAATTTTACAATAGAAGAGTAGTTCTAGACAGACAGCAAGGCACCACTGTGGGAGCTGATTGCTTCTATGCTTATCTATAAATATAATGAGCAATGTGTGAAAGATTGCTTTAAGGGGTGAAGTTTTCTAGTATATGATATGAAATACCAATCACCGCTTCAGAAAGTAGTTGAGAATACAGATTTAGAAATAGTATCCTGTCTTTAGTGGCTGCTTAAAGATATCAACTGAGAATTCCTTTTTTTTTTCTTTTTTTAAAGACTTTTCTTTTTTTGGTATAACAGCTCTTGTGTGAGTGAGGGCTTTCTTAATTAGCATCTAACTCTGCATGCCTGATGAGTGATGAGGAACTTGTGAGCTCTTGAATAAAAGTTTATAGGAATGTTGCATAATCTAATATATGGGGCTGATCATCATCACCAGTACTTTGACTTAACCTAATTTATTCTTTGATATAATTTAAATTGTGTCCCTTTGGAGCCTGTTGGACAGCTCAATAAAGAGCTGGCTTCCCACATGACCAGTTCAACCCACAATGTATTAGGTAATACTTGCAAGCTTGGTGATCAGCATTATATCTGTTTTAACAGTATTGTTTTCTTGGGGAATTCTCAATGAGCAGTAATTTATTCTGAAGAGGAAGTCCTTTGTAACATTAATTATGATTTTGAGACTTCAGTGTTTAATTTTCATACTTTATTAAACTTAATGCTGTGATAAATTCAACTTCAAAATTAAACTTTCTCTGAATCTTACATAACATTAAATCATTGTAGTTGATGGTTTAAAAAAACAAACAAACAAACCCCACACTTTACTGTATTTTCTCTTTTCAACCTGGCTGAAAATGCACACCATAATTTTTATAGGGGACCTCTATTCAGGAATGTTGTTCTATATTGTTAATATATAGGCTTAAAAGTATTGCATAGTTACACTACTTACAAAATTATTGTTCTGAATTTGATGCAACTCTTTTTCCAATAGGTGTATGTTAGATGTGTTAGATTATATTGTTATAAACTTCAATGTTATGAGGTTGTGTGTCTGGTATTTATAAAGAGCTTAGGGATTTTCTCCAGAATCTAAACTGTCAGCTTATGATCTCTTGCAGTTTGTAAGTTGACTGGAAAGCTAGCAAACCCAAATGTGTTCAAATGCTACTGGTATTGCCGATGGACTGAAATGGAGGTCTTCCAGCAATGAGTCTACACAACCCTTTCCTGTTTTGCATAGGGGCTTTGACAGATACAGCAAAAGTATCTAAGTATCTACTATGCAAGTCAGCAACATCCTGTTGCAGGTGCTTTGATCTCCTTGCATAGGGTCACCATGTGCTGTGGTTCCTCAATGATGCTTTTTATTTATTTATTTATTTATTTTTGCAAATTAAAGAAGGGGACTTCAACCGTAGACTTATGTCCTTAACTTTCCTGAATGCCAAAGATGTTTGGGTGCTGGCTTGCTCAGCCACTGAGGGTGAGCCCTCTCAGATGAGGTAGTGAGCTCCACTGGAACAAGTACAGGCATGCTCACTGATACCTAGGGCTGCTGCTCAGTCTCAGCAATTAATAAAAACAGTGTTCTAAGATAAAAATCTTACTCTGCAAGTTTGGGGAACTGTAGTGAGCTCATCCACAACAAGCATGTGTGATAAAATCCTGCATTGCAACCTGGGTTCCAAAAATATCTGAATTTTTGTCCATTGTCGCATACCTTATTTTTAGAATGTTAAGGAATTCATTGCTTTTGCTTTGTTTCCTATTGAAGCATGAAGTGCTTTGATTTGCCAAAGAAGTCATACTTAGAATCCCATGTTCATTGAGTCTTCCATCTAAAAAAGCAAGCCATTCAGTGAACTGTGATGTATGGCAACAAAGATGTAAGTTCCACTCCAGGTTTCTGATACTAGTTTGTGCTCTCCTTTCTTGTCATCTGCACGGATTTATCTATTCTATATTCCTACGCACCATCACTTGAGGTTTTTCATATCAAACCCATTCAGATGGAATACTGAATTGGATATTATGCATCAGAAGAAAAGAGAAAAGGATTTTTCAGAAGCAGTGGTTAAAGTACTACTGCTCTCCTTTCAGTTTCCATTTTTAGAGTAAGGGTGGCAGCTCTGGAATGAGACTGAATAGGGTATTTTTGTCTTTATAATGAGAAGAAAGCAGCTCATTCTGCTATGCTTTCAGTATCTGAGTCGTTACCTGGGTGGAACGAAGCAAATAGTGGATCTTCTGAGCTAAAATAACAGATTACATTTCTACACAAATTATGCTTGTTTGTATGTAATCGCTGCTTTATGACTTTGATTTTTCAAAGTTGACTGAATTGGTCGGTCACGCGTTCAGTTTTCACTCCTAACAGAAAATTCCTGCCCAAAAAGTAACTAAACAACCTAATGGCAAGTTTTCTGTCTCATGCAGACCTCCATGGCAGTTGAAATTACCCCATAAAATACTTTTAAATTTGCCATCCTTCATTATCATGCCACTTGATTTTGTTTACATCTAAAGCATTTTAGATAAAGTAGAACCATGGCTGTCTGCAAATAGTCTTGTGAGGCACGTTACCATGCTGCTTGCTGTGGGTGATGTAAGCTTAGTTCACTCTCATAAGGGCCATAGTTTTTCTGACTTGTACAAACTATCAAATACAGAAGCCAAATTAATTTTGGACAAGCTGCCTCACAGTATGCTTTAAATTTATAATGTTCTGAAAGAAATTCAAGTGAATCACTTTGTGCTGTGCCATCTCCCCTCACCCTTCAAAATTCCCATTTAGCAGGTGCCTATGCTGTTTGTGCAGGCTACTCAGACTTTGAATCAAGTCTTGCCTGGAAATCCTTAGAAGGGAAAGGGGGAGGAGTGGTTGGAGGAGGCTATAGAGTGCCATAATTTATCACAGTCTTCATTTCGGTTGTCTTTTTCTTTACTGCACATTTATATTGCACTCTGGTCTAGTGCTATTTTTGTGTTTACATCAAAGATGCATATATTTTAGTAATGCATCTGTATAGAGGGAAAGTAGAAACATTGCAGGAAATTTTCTGCCTTGACACAATCTTTTTTTGTGCATGCTTTTGTATTTGTGTATAAAGTTTATAAAGTTATCTGCTTCCCTTTCCTCAGTTGTAACCCCTGGATCCAAGGAAACAACTTTTACTACACAATGGTTAATTTCAGTTTTTAATTTAATTAAGTGAGATCAGTTCTGACCTGCAGTGTAGATGATGATTCTTGGAGGTACTGCACGTTTCTCTCGATTAAAATAGATTATTTGGGTCCTAGAGCTTTCATGGTGGCAGCAATGGCCCCTTCCTGACAACAGTGAAGGCTACTGAAGAGTAAGGAGTGTAAAGCGAGCAGGAAAGGAACACTATTTTCTCTGAGTTCATTGCGCGTCAGGTTAAAGTGATGGTTTGTCCACTACAAAGTTTTCTTTTTCTTGGTGCATGGATTCTATCCCCAGCTGATCAGTTTGAACAGCCCCCAGTGACATCTAATAAAAACCCAACATTTTTTTAAAGTTCCTTGTCATATAATTAAATACTGCTTAACAAAAGGCTTTGCAATCTTCCAGTTATATATGTGCATCAAAGCACAGATGTTAAATAAAGCTGGACTTTTTCAGTTCAATGATTGAATTAAAGCATTTGAAAGGAACAGAGGGAAAATGGTTTCAGGACAAACCAAACCAGATGGGTGAAGGTGGGGGTTAGCTTTCCCATCAATTTCTTTTGGGTGAACGCAAATTTCTGGTCTGAAATGAGTGTTTTAACTTAAAAATTATTTTATAATGGTTTGACCTATATTAAAATATAGCTTTTTATTTTTAGATGAAAAATGTTCAATATTTTTTGCTTGAAAATGCTAAAACTGAGCTTCCATTATTTCCCCCGTCTGTTTTGGTTCAAGTTGATCATGCAATTTGACTGGAAATCACTAAAGGCTTGTTCTTCTGAGCAAACATTTGATGGTGAATTCATTATTTTATTTGGGGGTGGACAGGGAAGTTTTGTTGCTACGCTGAATGCTTTGGTTTGCCTATTGTATGTTTGAATTCTGTTATGTTCATCAAGACTGATCTCGAACAGGGATTTCTAAGTTTCAGTTGCACTGAATGTCAGGTCTGCCCATGTCAAATTATACAAAAAATGAACCTGTCATACATCTTTATTTTAATTTCCCAGATGCTTCATTGGTGGAAATGAGTTTTGTCTCAACATTCTTTTAAAAAACTTATTGAGATACCAAATTACTGTCGCTTCCCTACATTGTGTACAGCAATACTAGATTTGGAAACATTCATTTTTTATCTCAAATGGAATTTTTCATGAGGAGATGTTAAATCTTTCAGATCAGCAGAAATACCCACTGCAATTCTAATTCTGGAGTCTCTGTTGGTAAGATGATAAAGGCAATGTTCACACACGCTAGTTGATGGAGCTATTTTGATCCCAGTCACACAAGTCAGTGATGACATGTGAATAAGTATTACTCACTTTACCTAGAGGCTGATGTGCATGGACATTTGGGAAGGTTAGTGCTGTGGTTACTGTACTGAATTTTGTAAGGCACTCTGCAAATAGGGATGTAAAAGAGCTGCGCAGATTGTTTCAAATAGCGGTGAATATTGTGGTTTTGGCTGAACACATTTTTGCCTTTCTAGATGAAAGCAGAACATAAGTTTGCTGGAAGCCAGAAGTTTTTTTTATGAACTCTAACAGTCTGGGGGGAAAAAAAAAGTTGGCTCGAAGAAAAGAAAAATGAGATGAAAAAAATTAACTCCTGGAAAACAGTTTTTGCCTCTTGCAAGAATATCATAAATGCCTTCATTGTTCATCTGTTCCCATGTTCTCACTAAGTTTTCAAGTAGAAGACAACAGCACTCTGACTTCTGATGTCATAGGACAGGTAACTGAAACAGTACTTCAAGAGGCTAAAATTTATCTAGGTACTGCTGCAGCTTGCTAGTGGGGTTTCACGGGGTATGCTTTCTGCATGAGACCAGTCCTCTTATGTATATAGAAACATGACCGAGTTGCTCTAAGTCTAATCTGTGAACATAATTACTGCGGTTACAGTCCAAAAAGATAGTTATTAAAACAAAAGCAATGAGGAAATATTGATTAGCCAAATCAGAAAACAAAAATTTGGGTTATTTGTGTTGATGTGGCAGTGTAGAAAACTGCACTGTGAGACTGAATCAACAGCTGTGCATGGGCATAGCTGTCCGAGCATGTTGGCAGGAATGGGATGTTGATCTTCAAAAGATCCACCCAGAAACAAAACATTTCAATAAATAAAAAGAGCAATGAAATGTGTAAGGATTTTATCCTGGAGCTGGCTACAAAAGGACTAGTATTTATTTGCCAGGACTCACAATGCATTTCTGAGACACTGTTTTCCTTCAAAACAACTGAACCCTTCAATTTGCAAAAGACCCACAAAGAGGAAAAAAGTGGTTACACAAGCAAGCTTTAATTATGTTTTTGACCCTTCTAACTCTCAGCTCCCATTGCAATATTGGAAACAGAAAAGCTTATTTTGACAGTGAAGCAGCAAAGATTCTTTTTTGTTACGTTAGCACGATATCTCATTCAGGGAGCTGAGAGGGTAGGGCAGACCTGTTTAGCTGTGAGTAAGGGTATAAGGCCACTGACAGATGTCAGCTGCTGATTAAGTATAAATTTACCTTGATAGTGATTTAAAAAATTGGAAAAGGTGGATATCTGGTTTTGGAAAGTAATCCATGCGGAGGAAGGCCCAGCTGGATGTTAGTGTTGTCCTTTTTAGCTAACAAAGGGGTTAATGATTGCTGAAGGACTGTTATCAAATGTGGAAGTGAACAAGAAGAGGAGTGCAACAGCTGTATGCCATTTATTGCATCTCTGTTCACAGTCCTATTTCTGATACATTTATTGACTTGATTTCTCCATTCCTGCAAAATGTTTCACCTCTGTTTGCTGCAATATATTTTGCTCTATACTGGGATACCACTAACGCTTCTGTATTCTCTCTTCTGGATTCTTTCAATATTTCATTTTACAGAGCCTTCCTACATGCTTCTTCACAGGAATTTGTGTACCAAGTGCTCTTCTTTCTGAGCTGTCAATCTTCCTTCAGCCTCATCACGTCCCCTCCTTCTGCCATTGCTACCTGATCTAATCCCCAGTCGCCCTACTGTGTCATGTCAGTGCCCAGTCATGTCTGTGCTGTCTCCATGCAAGGCTACCTAAGACCCAGCAATGTCTTCCTCCAAATTTGCACCATATTAAATGTCACTTATTCCATTTACTGTTGGCCTGTGCTGAGAAAGTGGGTCATATATTTTTGTCTACATGTTTTTTCTTCAGTTCTGGTATATTTCAGCTCAACTAATTTGTCTCCTTTCCTGCCAAGTATCCTGTGCTTACAATGTCAATCATCTGTAAAACACCCAGGGTTCTCTCCCAAACGTTTTCCAGTAAAAAATGCCTGAAAGCTGTTCTTCTAAGGAAAGATGTAAAAGTTGTGAAGTTGAGGACAGATAATGGCTAGAAAGTTAAATAAGTAAATCTTACCTATCTTTAGGAACTGGGGATGGGATGTACGAAGAGGAGTCATGGAATTATAGGTCTACTGGCTGAAGCTAAATTTC
The DNA here is from genome assembly GCF_047663525.1 of Anas platyrhynchos. Lineage (NCBI taxonomy): Eukaryota > Metazoa > Chordata > Aves > Anseriformes > Anatidae > Anas > Anas platyrhynchos. Next base: position 13,893,514 of record NC_092594.1, on the reverse strand, counting down.
TTGAATTATTATTGGAATAAAGGGTCCAACTTCTTAAGCTCTTGAAATATGAGAAGTGAGAGTCAACATGGGTTTCTAAGGAGCAAATTGTCAAATTAATTTTCTTTACAGTGACATAACAGGACTTGTGGAAAGCAGAGAAGCAATAACTTATCTCCATATTAGAAAGGTTCAGGGTAGTAGCCAATTATTCATTGTCCAAATATTAAAAGCTATTGAATGGCAGCATGCAAGGTTCTGTCCTGTGTCTGGTGTTCTTTAACAACTTCAGTAAGAACCTGCTGTTGGTCTCCTCACTAGCATATTCACTGGATTTATACATAACAATTATGTTGGGAAAGGGGTAAGGGAGACCTGCAAGTATGTTGGGGAAATTGAGGAAAGGGTCTGAAAATATTTCTGTTGTAGCCAGCACTAATAAAGCATCATCTAAATTACTTCATAAAGTCTAAGATGTGGCACTTCCAGAAATGTGGCTCCTTTGGATGGAGGTCCTAAAAAGGTTACTAAAAATGATCAGAACTGCACTGAAGAATTGGAAAAGAATGTGCTTTGGCATAACCCAAGAGAATTGAGGAGAATGTCTTAAGATATAATTGTCCCCCAAATAGGAAGGGGAAAACTTGTCCTTTATGCCTGAGTGGATGGAAAGATATAATGGACTTAATCATAGCATGAGCAATTTAGTTTAGGCAGTGGGGTATGCTGCCATAGATGCCAGTACTGTAGGCTTTTAGGAAGAACTTGGACAAGTGTCTGTCAGGCATGATTTGTATAGCTGCATCTGCCTTGGGGTTGGTAGATGGACTTCATGCACTCTCTGAAATTCCCTTGTGGTTTCAAAATTCCATATGCTGTTAAAAATGTAGGGTGAAATAGAGATATTTTAGCTGAAAACAGTTCTATACATGGTATATGTGCAGAATAAAGGGGAAAACTGTCATTAGCTTTTTTTGCTGATACTGTATTGGCCCACACCTCAGGAACAACATTAAACCCTTGTGGGTTAGGAGTATATTGTGACATGTTGCAGGTGACATGTAGCTTAGAGAGCTTAGGCAAACCCCCTTGATGTTTGTGGGCAGCCGAATCCATGTTGTAGGCATGAATGTATATTGATCTTCTATTGTAGCTGCTGCATAGATCTGAAAAGACAATTCAACTGTACAGTTACAACCTCTCTCCCTCCCACTTAATATATGCTTCTATACTATAACATATCTGGATTAATCCAAATCTGAAGTTTTGAACAAGTCTATAGTTGTGAGTGGAAGCACAAACTGTTACCTCTTTTTCCCTTGTACTTCAGGGGCCGATGCTAAAGCTTTTTGAATTTTTGAATGCACATTTAAAGTTCTGTTATCTTGGGCCACTCCCATGCAATTAAGCTTCATGGATTTGGTAATGCTGATTTATGAATATTATAACTTTCTTTTTTTACCTTACTGTCAAGTGAATACAACTCAAAATTATTTTCTTCATCTGGGTCCATGAAGATCTACTAAGTTTAATTATCCCAAATTTGTATTATCTTAATGGTACTTGTCCAAACTTAACACAAAATCCTGAAGAATGATGAGGTGATGTAATGGTGTTAGAGATAGCATAAGAATTGATACTAGTGCTTGTCCCAATAGGAGTACCTTTCACATCTGTTATTTATGATGTGAAGTGCCACTGGGGACAGATCCAGTAACTATGTACATAGTAATGCCTTTAATTAGACTAACTGAATAAATATTGCACGCAGGCTTGAGGGATCTCATAAAAGTTTTACCCCTGTTGAAGAGGAAATTGGTGCAACTGGAGAATGATAACTCCAGTAGGAACTGTACAATGGGAAGATCAGTATCTCCGAACTTCTTGTGCATTGATTCTTGTGGCACTTATGGATAAACTTACAATTCCTCTCTGACCTTTCAGAAAAATCTTCCTGTGAACTTAGCTTAGGTATAAAACTTACTTGTCAGTCAAATGACAAACGTCAGATGACCTTCTGCTATCACTGTGCATATACCAAGGCTTTTTTGTTTGCTTTTTAAATCTCATTTCTTTTGTAAGCACTACAGAGACTAGGTTATTGGAGCAGAAAATATCTTTACCTGAGACTATTCTGCCTCTCTTCTGGACTGCACTGCCTGCGGTATAAAGCTAAAGCTTGGGGGTATGAAGGCTTTGAAGTTAAAGCATAACAGCCTCTTTGTTTTCTCTGTTTTCCTTGCCATAAAGAGTGCATAACTGGAGTGACAGAGTCCAGTGAATAGATGCTTTACATGACTGCCTATTGCAACACCTGCTGGCAGCTGAGTGTGACACTGCTGCAAATCTCTACTCGTGGTGCAGGAATGGACACAGAAACCCCTTGTTCAACCTCCTGCTTTATAATAGTCAGAAATACACATGTGGTGGGTTGCGTTTTCCTCATTCTTGAAGCCAGTTTTTCCATGTATTTCAGCCAAAGCAATACCTGCAGATGTTAAGACTGATTTTTCCAGCTCAGTACTTTAGAAGGAGGTATGGCAATACTACAGTCTTTTTTTTTTTTTAAAGCTTGTGAGGCTGGTTTCAGTGTCCTTACAGTGGTCTGTAGGCTATTAGGTGGACAAGTATATTAATAATATACAGTATTTGATTGTGCCTTGTAGCTTGCGTCTAGCTCAAGGTAGGGTGGAGGGGTGGGGAATGCCAACAGCTCGGGCTCCGGAAGGAAAGATAAAATAGAATTTTAACATTAGACCTCTTCTGTGTGGTTGTTGCAAATTAAGGGCTTGCTCTTTACTTTTGATTTCAGGCAAGGTGGTAGAGAAATTAACAAAAACTCTGAGCATTGAAGGTGGGCAGAAGAAAGTACACCTAAAATGGTGGAACCCCAGTAACCACTTGTATGCCATCCCAGACTAAGGCTTTATTAAGCTGTATTAAGTTTTTCCTATTATCGTTTGTATGTCTTAATCCATCAGAATCACTCTTAAACAGGTTAAAAAAAGTTTTTGTTCCTTGAACAGTTTTAAGAAGAATTGCTCATATAAAAAGCATATTACCCATCAAATTTTTCTTAATGTTAATTTTCAAATGGTAAGCTTGAAGAGGAGGATAAAAAGCAGACCTACTATGTCTTATGTAGTAAATGCATTTGAGCTACAATCTGAAAAAAATGCATTTTTAAATATTCCAATTGTAACCCTTATTTTAACACTTAAAATTATTGCGGATAATCTAGTATATTAATATACTTTATATCCATGTCTTCTTTTTGCTTTTGAAAGCTTGATCTGAAGCAGCACTACTGGCTATTTACATGACCTGTAGGCCAAACCCTTAATAAAACTAAAAGCTGAACACCACTACAGTATTTTGTTCCCTATTATTAATTGCGAGAGTTTTATTGGTAAGAACTTATTTTAATATAATGAGAAAAATAAATCTATATAAATAAAGCTTGTGTATAGGAAAAGTGAAGAAAAGTAGGTCAGTCCTTTAGTCTGTTTCTTTGCTACAGCTTAAAGATTTTCCTCTGCAGTGATTTGCTTGCACTTATTTTTAATATCATAATCCTTAAATTTATAATCCTCAATGATAGTTAATGATTGCTAACAGGTGTAATTTTGCTTATCCAGTGTCAGTAGCACCAATGATATACTTGGTCATGTATTCGTAAATGGCTGTCTGTTTCAGAATCTGGTTATTTAAAGTGAATCTAATTTAATTATCAAACAGCAAATACACTGTCTGCAGAAGTCACTGACCTAGAATATTGCCTCTAAGCTTTTGAGCATGGCTGATAGTGCAGTGATGTAAAATGACATGAAAGCTGAAGACATAATTGCTCATTGTGAATCTTTTTTCAGTAGCTAACATTATTCTGAAGATGAAAAGTGACAGTTATGTATTTTTGGCAATGTTTCCCTGTAGGAAAGGAACATGCAACCTACTTATTTTTGCTACTGCTAGGGCTGACTCAAAATTATATTCATAAGTTTATTTACTGACATTATGGACTGAGTTTTCAGTGATCTCTACTCAAATACTAATTTAGGGCTCTTGTAGTCTAGGTATGTAGTCATGCAAAATGAGATGTTAGAGGCTTATCCACAAAATATCACAGGAGTTATTCCTAGGAGCAGACGCTGTGTTTTGGGAGCATCCAAAATAAAAGTGAAGCATCCAAAATTCAGATGCTGCTTTTGACTATGTGGCCGCACAAAACTCAAAAATGCCATCTGGTGACAGCTTTACCTTCTCGCTGTCTGATGGAATCAGTGTAGTGCGTGTGTTCCTGTTGCTTGTAAATTTACACTTGTAGCTGATGGAAATGATACATCTGTGAAAACTTGGAAAGCAGTTAGTGAGCAACCTTACTTTAAAAAGAGATGACAAAATGCAGCAGCCAACAATCTTAAAGTGAATGTGGAGCCTGTCTGTGCTTTTAAGCACACATTGCAGTGTTCTGTGCTTGTAAGCATACAGGCTCTGAGTTCACTTTTACACTGGCTGTTGCAGCTTCTGACAATGATAAAAAAAAAAAAACTATATGAGCTGCCAGTGGCCTAGCAACCTTCCGGTCTCCTTTACGTGCAATGCAGAGATACCAGCTTCGTTGCTCAGTGCGTTCAGAGGAGGGCCTGTTGGAAGGATAGTGGCACCAGTGCCCATGCTCATTTAATTTTAATGACTACAAAAATCCTTAAAATATGGTCTATTGTTTGCAGACGCTTCAATGAATTAGCTTTGTTTCGGTTCAGCAAAGGCTGATGTATCCTCGTGGCAAGTAATTTTGTCATGGGTATCCTGGGCTAATGTGATAGCACGTTCATAGAAAATAAGGTAGGAAGATTCTCTTTCAGGAAAATGTAGCTCAGATGCTTTGTCTAAGTAGAGCACTAGTGCTAGACATTAATACTTGTCAAAAACAGCAAAGGTATGCATCTAGGTTCTAGCCAAAAATGTGTGCAAGTATGAGTGCTGCAGACTTAGATTATTCCTGACTAGTTAGCAATAGATATAGTAGCACCCACAAATTCTCAGTATGAGATTTAAAGAAGTCAGGTTCCCACACAGTTAAGTCTCTCTAAGGAGGAAGGAAACCTACTGATTTCCATCTTCTAAAGCATGGAGTGTCTTAAGTGCCCATCTGCATCCACAAGCACATTGAAGGGAGAATGGGCGGTGGAGGGTCTCAGCAGAGAGCAGGAAGGTTCAGTGTTTTCAGCATTAATTTTTAGGTTGGCTTGTAACAGTCAGTTTGTGGTATTCACTTGAACAGGCCTGTGGTTTGGTTATCTTACACTCGACGCACATTATCTGATTCCAGAAGACACCTCCAGTCAGCAGTTAGAAGTCTTTGTACTTATACCTGCAGTGTCTGAAATTTTGCTGAAAATCATCTCTTGTAAAGGCTGATACAGATCTGAAGTCAGCACATAGCTCTAAGCTAGACAAGGGTGTCAGCAAGCATGCTGAAAAGAAGCTCCTTTATATTGTGAGAGAAGGTATTTTAAAGACTCAGGTGGTGGTGTTTTGTTTTGGCTTCCCCCATTTGTGCAGTGAGAGGCTTTTTACTGTTTTACTAGCTCTGTGCAAGAAATACTGGGAACTGAAGTGAAGAGCACAATGTGAAAGGAGAGAAGAAACAAGTGCCATTGCTTCAAGTATGTACACTGGTGGTGTGGGAGCCATCGTCAGACACAAACATGCTGTGAGCTCCTTCCACCCACATACCTCAAGCTTCACGAAGCGAAGGAGACTGTCATGTGGTGGCAAAGGCCAGATTATCATAATGTGGGTGTGAAGTTTCTGCCCCAAAATACTCTCCTGCTTTGAAGCTCTGTATCTGTACCTGCAAGGCAGTTATCTGCACAAATGGAGGAGTTAGGTGTCCGAGTGCTGTGTGTCCAGGGCCACCCACAGTGTTTTTTCTGTGGGCAGAAATGCTCTCTGTAGGTGGGAACATGTGTTTTTAAAGTACATGTGCTTTTGTTTCTCTCTTTCTCCTCCCCCAAAAGTGACATCTACCTCTGACTGCATTTTTTTAGTGTAGGATGTACAGGACCTGTTCTACTTTTATATTTCTCTTGCATGTTGATTTGCCAACCCTCAGCTTGTATAAATTGGCATAGTTCCACTGAAATCAATGTGTGCTAACTAAAACCAGCAGAGAATCTAAATTCATTAGTTAGCTGACCATGACTCATGCAAATGTCTGGAATGATGTCCCCTAGTTGTTCTGGGGCTGTACACAGATCTTAGGCCATGGCAGCTTCTGTCTTTTAAAGTACTGTCTCTTTCTTGCTTTCTTGTTTTCCTCTTCAATTGTATCCAGAATACATATGGAACTTCTTTTTTTTTTTTTTTGTATAATTTTGGTATTCCATTAGCAGTTTGTGGCTTCCCTAGTCTGTAGGGCAGTGGCTGCAGTGACTATGTCAGTGTGTTAACCTGGGGCATATTGATAGAGGACGATGAACTGCATGACATTTAAATGTAAATCTATCATCGTGAACTCTAGGCTTGTTATGGCACAGTAGTTGGAGGCAAACTGTAATTAGTACAGGATGTGCTTTATGATAATTAGGAATGTTTTACACCTCAGATGGTGATGTTGACTTTAGAGGGCAACCACCTGGACTAAGCTCTCACTAGCTAAAAATTAATATTTTTGTGATTTTTTTTTTGTTTCAAAGTGTCTATGATAAGATATTTTAACTGCTTAATTACTGAGGAGTAGTTCCATGCAATCAAATAGCTTAATAGCATGATTATTGGTATAGTTTGCCATCCATGACAAATTATACCATAGTTCAGGTAAATAGTTTATGTATAATGTAGTTCATCCTGAATGCAAGGTGAAACTTCTCCACCTTAATGGCCAAGGGAATGTTATTTTCCAGCTCTCTTGCCTCTTTGCCTGACTTATTCTGAACACTGGTACCCTAGAACAGTGGTACCTGGTCCATTTTGGATTTGTCTTTTATCTAGACCTAGTGTGGCATTTCTAATAGAGAATATCAAAAAACCATGCACAATTTACTTGCACCTTCAGGTTTCGTGATAACCTTTTTACAAACTTGATAGTTTAAATTAAAAAAAAAAAAATCAAAAACTTTAGGGCTAACTTGCATGCAGCTGTAACTCACGAAACAAAATCAGGGAAGGCCAGAATTTGTAGTGTCCCTGCATATTCTGGCTGCAGAGTTGGGGGATTTAGTTCTGGTTTACTGACACATATGGACAAAGTTTTTTGTTGTTGTTGTTTTAATTCATAGCTTTTGTGGATGCTCCTACATTTGGAGTCTTGCCTACATTATTGGGTATCAGTTCAGATCCAGACCTAGGAGGAGAAGACTATTTGTGGTTCCAGTGACAGTATGAAGGCAGTGATGTAATCAGTGAATGTAGAAATTGCACAATTCTTTCAGTCTCTTTTATAATAAATGTATATTTAGAAGTTCTGTAATTTTAATACTGGCCCCAATTCCTCCTCAGATCAATTTTTCTTAAATTAAAAAATAGACCTTAGATACATTTATGCCAGGCACACTTGCATATTCAGTTTGTGATTATTTTTCCTTTCAAAGTGAAGGATCTAACATGGTGATGTAAAACACTGAGCTTGTAAATAAATTTTTCAATGCAGACTACAGAAGGATGTTTATGAGAAAATGGTCTTGCTCTTCATCTTTCTTGGAGGGGCAGTTAAACAGAACACTGTAATATGAAAACAGAAGAGGATACAATAATGCAAAATAGTTGCACTAAATTACATCTAATAGATTTCTTATTGAGTAGTTAACTTTTCTAATTGGATTTTGGACTTTCCCTTTATTTAAATTGAGACAGTATCCCCAACATCTCCCAGTTGTGACAAATAGCAAATGTTTCAACAGTTCTGATGTCTATGTATCTTGGAAACAGCTCATTTGTAAGTGAGGGGGAATGTCTTTAAGCTCATTGAAAAAAATGTTGGTTTTGTAGTCATTCTTTCCATTGTCCCTTTTGAAGTCTGTACGAGACTTTTAATTATCTAAAAAAAAAAAGTGTGTGGACTAGATGATCCTTGTGGGTTCATTCCGTGTATGCTGCCATGGTTTCTACTTTTTCAAAAGCTAGGGTTTGAATTAGAGTTAGAAATTTCTAAGTTCAAAAAATGGCAAGTGTTGCATTTCAGGGGGATGAAATAATCTACTTCAAATTAGGAAAACTTGTGGACAGTAATATCTATGGAATAATGTTAGATAAATTTAAATGTGTTAAGTGCATAGTGCCATTACAAATGCTATTTTTGGCTGGAAACGATCAGTAGTTCCTTGTAAAATAAGGAGACGTCAGACTATTTCAGTTGGCCTTGGCTGGGCTGTTTGGAATGCAGTCTGCATATCTGGGACTTGCACTTAAGTAGGATGCACAGGAAGACTTGAAACAAAAATGAGGGGAAAAAAAAAACTCGAGACAAAATTATACAATGCTAAGTAGAAGCAAGGGCAAGATATAAATATTAATCTGGAGTGATGTAGTGGACTACAACTCTAGCAGGAAACAAAAATAAATATCAAATGAAAAGAAAAAGGGGATGGTCAGCAAGATGGAAAATATGGTGTTCACATCAGGGAAAAGTCAATTACAAGATTGCATTTTTTTCTTCCCTAGAACAGGACATGACTGGAAGGCAAGATCATCTAGATTTGACTTCCAACCCAGCTACAGACTTATTATATTTATCTTATTAGCTTTCTGTATGTCACTTGGCTATTCGTAAAGGAAGAAATGTTAGTGTGGTGATGTTTGGCTGTGCATTTCCATCCTGCTATGGTCCTGAGTCACAGCTGATTTCTGTTGTAGGGATTCAGTCATTTTAAAGGTAAGATTACCTGTCTTTGTGTACTCACTGAACAGAAGTTGTAGACTTGATGCTAAAATTGTTGGGATAGATGTTTTCACTCATCCTATGCCAGAAGTCAGGAAAAATGCATGGACATTTGGAGATAACTAAAACCTCAGTGACTGCAAACCTAATAGCAGCCCTTTTTTACCATCTTTTCTGTCTTCAAGCACTGGGAAACAGTGACTGATCTCTTATGTACGGAAACTATGTTCCCTTACCTCCTCTTCCACTGCTGCCATGAAGCTAGTGCTCCTATTATGTCAAGGTCCATTGCATTTGCTGTAAGTTTGATATGCTTGACCTAAAAATATTGCTGTGAGTGAATTATTTACAATGACACCAAGGAACAATTTTCTAGAAGGTCTCTGTGGCCCGTGGGCACTGCAATGGGTACATATGTCTTATATTTACAAAAAAAAAAAATAATCTGAAAATGACCATGAAACCTCTCCACAGTATTTCACAGCTGCTGTTACTGCCGAGATCACTCTTGCTTTACGGTGTAAGGAAAGCCTACGCAAGCCGATGTCTGTTGTTGGGTGTGGAGTAATGACATTGCTTTGCCAATAAGCTTTCTGTAAATTACTGTTCTGCAGACATTACCTTTTAGTTATCAAGCTGTATGAAGTATATATCTGTTTGCTAAGAAGACTTTTTGGTCTTGATAAGAAAATGTGACAAATAACTGAAAAAAGTTATACTTTAAAGAGTGGGGAAAAGACTGTTGCTGTTGAGTCTATTCTTCAGAAACTGTTAAAAGCTTGTTGTCCAGTTGAAAATATTTGTTATATCCTTGTAATGTCTGTGGGCCAATTATCTGTGCCTGGGTTGAAACTGACTGAAGTTTCTGCAACCTGTTACGGTATGGCATGAATAATACTTACGGTATGGCATGAATAATACTGTTTAATACTTAGCATAGGCAACGAAATCACTGTAGAAATTTTTGAACAAGTAAAGCATTTGTTTATTTTGAGGAAGAGTATTGTCAAAGCAATCAAAACCAACCAACCAAACAAAAAAATTATTTCCACCCTCCCTGCATTGGAATCTGTCCCTGCACCAACTGTAATTGTTCAAGCATTATCAATTGCAGCATGAATGGCTTCTGTATGCACCTTTTTCTCTACTTGAAGGTGATTACGTGCCAGGACACTTTCTTTCCAGTGCTGTCAAATTCCACAATCTTCTATTACTGAATTATCTTCATGTTTATAAATGCATTACACAATTATAAGTAGCATTGATAAATATCTTGCAGAAAAAAAAGTCTTGGTTCTTATTTCGATAACAAATTTTGATGCATACTGTTGCAAAACATACTGGCTGCAACTTACCTTGAAAGTTGCTCCTTCTAGATAGAACATATGAGTCCTGCTTTTGGTTTACATACTGCACGAAAGGATCATACTAATAGTAATTTGGGTTCCCATTGCTGTGTAGAAATGAGTAGACCTAAAGATAAAGGCTTATCTGTAGTGTTGCTGACAAGCCGTACATCCATAGCTACCCTTCCTTTTAGTACTCAACTGTTCTGTTTGTGACCTCAGTAGAACTCTGCAGGTTCTTCTCTAACAAATATTAGAATACAAAAACAGTATTCCCAACCATTAAATAATATCCACACAGTTCTGGTGTTTAATGTAATTCATTATTGTGGCTCTTGGAGAAACTGATTTTTTTTTAATGTAAGTATCAGTCTTGCATGTGATCAAGGACTGATCTTTTCCGTGATTGAAATATATTTTTATAATTTAACTAGGCCAGTTTCCAAGTTCAAGAAGCCAGTACAAATGTATCCGCCTGTGATAGCACTGATGCTTTTATCCTGTTTAGCAGTTGCTAAATGATAAAACCTGGATAAAACAAGCAAGTACAGTGAGCAAGAGAATTGTGTAACTGAGGTGCTGAAGATACTTTGTAAATAACAAACTAAAGTATTGTTATGAGACCTCTCCCCCCTCCGTTAGAAGAGGAAACAATGAATGCCATGTGATTACTGAACTTTGGAAGCAATCCCTACTGCAGAGTATCAAAATTGTGCTGTCTGAAGGCTGAACTTACCTTAGATGACTTCTGAAATGTAGATAGGTCTCAGTGTGTGTCTGACTGGATAAACAAGGTTTTTAAAGAAATAAGGAGAAAGCAGCGATCTTTAACTTTGTTTATTTTCTTCTTATTATTAGCAGTACTAAGTGTGACATTGGTACCCGAAGTATACAGTAATTTTACAGTGTAACTGTTTATTGTTCAATTATAATTACGGATATACATCTATTTCTGTAATCCCTCTGACCAGTAGAAAAGGTAAATCTAACATTTGCTAACACTGTTTATTTAGGTGCATAAGATTAATTTTATACAGAACTGATTTTTTGATACATCAGCCGTCTATTTTAATTCCAGCTTTCATTTCTATTTTTGTCTTGATGAGTATAAAAGGCATTTTTGTGAACTGTTCCACAATGCCTAGTTTAGATGAGATTTAAATACCCTTTCCTCCTATGCTGAATCTCTAGGAGTGCATATACACAAAGTTCCTTATTATTTGCTTCTACATACATATTAAACAAGGATTTTTATGGTTTCAACCATGCCAAACCCTGCAAGGACAATATTCCAGAAGAAGGCAGCAGTGTTTTTTCAGTCAACAGAATTAAACACTTAAAAAACAAGGTAGTGAAAACTGAGTATCCTCAACTATTTTTTGACCAGAAAAAATGTAGCCTATAAGAAGTGTTTGCTTCTTACTACTCCTTTCAGAGCTGATGTTCCTCTCAATGGCAACTGTAAAATGTGGGGCCACAGTTGCATTCATTGTTCAGTGAGCTTGTCCACATAGTTAAACCCACCGACAGCAATGAATGTTGATTGTGACCTTTTTTTTGTAAAGCTTGGCAGGGTGGGAGAGAAACCTCATGTGCTGGTTAGGTTTCTATCTTCGGTGTGAAGGCCTGAAAGCATGAAGTAAGGAGGAGGATGGTTAGCTGGAGGGTACAATCAACGGTCGATGGTTTTCACTTTAATTCCAAACTCACCGACAGCGTTGAATGTTCACTGAAGCAACCACTACAACAGAACTCCATTGACTTGACAGCGTCCTTAAATGTCTGAAAGGAGGGGGGAAAATCAAAATTGACACAATCATTTTAATCATACAGATGATGCAATTTCAGTCTTTGTTCTCTTACCCACACCAGCACCCTTTTCTGCCCATCCTGTTTCAACCTTCGTGCAAGAAGCTGGCAGTTTTCCAAACATCTTTCTAGGAAAAGAAAAGACGATTTCACTTATTCAAGCTTTAACTATATACATTGGACATTGAGGCAGAAGTGGATTAGTGTAGTATGTTATATTACAGAACTGAACTTTATAGCAAACCGAAACACAAGATCCCATGTATTAACAGATCTGGCCAAGAACATTATGAATTGGTGTTACCAATTATAATTTGCCCAATAGAGTAAAATCTATTCTGCTGATGTTCTCCTCTTGATATTACATTGTGGTTTTATGTTCTAAATTTCTGTTCATATGTTTTCTAGGTGTCAACATGCTGTCCATATCCAGAACATGATCACTACACAGTAAATTACACAGTAAAGTTCATAATTTCCACAGTAGCACAGTACACTTTTTCTTATATCAGGACTTTCCAACTAAGTTCTCATCTTCCTTGGTGTGCATGTGAATAGCGTGTATATAAATATAGATATATAGGATTTAATGTAACGAGGGCACAACAAGGTAACAGAAGTATTTTAACTTATTTGTATTTATAAGCTGTTCTCCTGCAGAAGGCTGTTCTCTTGTAGCTTTGGTCTGAATTCCTTTTGTTAGGGCCGCTCTTAGATTGTTGCATTGGAAACTGTGACTGATACATTGGCTTCTATGCATTGGTACTTGCTAAATCTATTACCAGAGGACAAAGTAGTCCTGTACTCTCTCATTGATTTCTGCATTTAAAAAAAGCACTTAATAAATGTGTTTTGTTAAATTTGTTCATAGTTGCATAAAGGTAACCAGAACTAAAAGAGTGCAGTCATAAGTGTGCTGCCTGTATATATTTTGTAAGCAAATAATGAGACAAGGACTTTGTCCAAGCTGTTCCTTTCAACTAATTATTCTGCATTTACAGATATGTATTACTTTTTATCATTTAACTCACCTGTATTTCTATCAAATGTATCTAAAATACAGTAATTAGTACAGCCTGCTGGAAAACTACACAAGAATGGAATTACGATCCTCCATAAAGGAGAAACTTACATATTTTGCTTAGGAATGCCTCTGTGAGTATGAGTATCTCTGAATTCCAACCAACTGTGCCAGTGAGCCCCTAATTTGCTGATACAGCAGCAAACATCCCATGCTGCTGTGGTACTTTAGCTCTAAAGTTTTGTTTTGTTTTGTTTTGTTTCTATTTATTTGTACTGGCTTTATCACAGTTTAACTCCACGGATGTTAGGAAAAGAGTTTTTTTGCACCAGCACAAGCCATGAGACAATAAATCTCTTCAACTCTGTAGTCTTCTGTGCATTTGCATCTGTTCAACATTGTTCTAGCAAAATAAATAGACTAAATAAGCAGACTCTATGGTTTAGGGTCACTCATGTTTAACATCCTCCCTGTTATAAGCTTTCCTTCTGTATGCCATTTCTTTTAGTACTTATTCCTATGCTCTTATTCCCTGCTTCCCTCTGTCACTTCATATTTCAGTATGAGGTCTTGCCAGGCTGATACCTGGCAGTAGGATGGGGTATAGGGGAAGGAGAGTAGCCGTGTAGAGCTTATGACTGGGTGGATTGCATCTTAAAAGTAATTACTTTCACAGGTTGTTATTATTCCCTCCCAACCCCGTAATGGGAAAACCTCAGTATTTCCTTGGTTACCTAGCCTCTGTTGAAGAGGGCTGGAACTTGTAAGTACAAAAACACACACACAAAAAAATTACTCCTGAGCTCCAGCCATCGTTCCTGATGTGTGCAGGTTATGCAGGGTAAAAATGCTTTCATCTTCTGTCATCTGGTTTTAATTTTATTTTTTTTTAAATCCCTTACTGGGCTTAGCTAGCTATTACAAATGCCAGCTTTATTTTAAGTTTTATTTCAGATCTGCAGGCTTATGTGAACATTCAGATTGGATGTGTGTTTTTTTATTTAAGGTTAGTAGGTCATAAATAAACCAAAGCACTTTCCTTGCTATGAGCAATAGGGTCATGGTGTACATGAAATATCGCTTTAAAAAAAATTGGAACCTAACGTGAATTGACAGAGGTACATGAGGAAGTAGTTCGTTGTGTCGCTGTAAAGGCCATAGGGATTTGGACTGCCAGAGCTGCCTGTTTTAGGAATAGATTAGATATCCTGTCTGATGACCTGTACTTAATTTAAGTGACTGCCTTTGCCAGCACCTTCCAGAGGGCAACTGTGTGAAGTAGAGCATCTCATCTTCAGTCCTTTTGCTCCTCTTGATGGCCTGACCTAAATTGAAGATATGGGTGTTGTGCTGCACAATTACTTCACTAGCTACATGAACTGCATCTTCAGTTCTAATCAGTTTGCTTTTTCTATTTTGACCTTGGTATCTTGAATCAAAAGACAAATCTTCAATGTTATTATACTGGTTAATAATGGCAGCTAGGTTTTGGTTCTACACTACGCCTGTGTTTAACAGCTGCTTTTTGTGAAACACTGAATTCCCCCTCTCTGCTTAGAAATCATGGCTGGAGCTGTGAAGTGCTACTCTGCCATGCTTGTTGCCCCACCTCTTCTTTCTCCTTCCCCTATGTTAGTAGCTGCTTTAATATTTTTAAGTCTTATTGCTAGTCCAGCAGTGCAGTCCTTTAGGAACAAATACTTAGGTGAACAAACAGATCTCAGTTTTTTTTTTTTTTTTTTATTATTTTAGATAAGTTCCCTAATGTTGCATTAAAATAGTCTGTATCAACATAATTATATGGTAGGTACTCTGCCTAGTTTATAACATTTCTTTCTTTTGTTGGTATGGAATTATTACTGGAAATTGGAATTAAGACTTTTTGAAGGAAAATACTCATTGGTATCTAAAGAGGACAGCAGAACGATCGTGTTAATACTTCTATTGCAGCGTTATCATCTCATGCATACAATTATTGGCTACTTCCACTTTCCAGTTGCCCTCTCCCACAGTCTGTCAACAGTCTTCCAGTTATACACTTGGACAGGAAGAAATGCAATGCGTGGATGTATTTTCAATTGTTGCAAAAGTGAATTCCAGTGGTATTTTCTAAAAATGGCACACACATGGGATCAGACAGTGTAAACTGACACACTGATATCAGTGGCATCTGCCTTTACACCAGCTGGCAAATGAGCTGATGCTTATTTGAAAAAAAGAAGTAGAATGATCACTCATCAGTTTTCTACATTTTGCTTTTTTTTGTGATCATCTTTATTAAACTCTTCTCAAATGCTAAATCTTCATGTTGTATCAACATTTTACCTGTGGTAAATTAACAACGATACTAAATCTTACTGTGCATTGACAGCGTGCTTCCACCAAGAAGAATTAAATCCATCTGACCTGTTATTAGAGATTCCAAGTTATTCTTGGATGTCTTTGAATTATATGCTGAAAGTGAAGATTGTTCTTCCATAAAGAGGAAGGTCTTCACCTGACAAAATGAAAAGCGTTCGTTTCTTCTGTGGTCTTGAAGACGGCAAGAAGAGAATCCAGTAAGCTTCACTGTAATCTAAGACTTGTACTATAAACGCTAGCTGTAGTTGTTTCTATGCTGCGTTGGAGTACAGCATCAGCTCTTACTTAGGCGGTAATTCTAAAGGCCATGTTTTTCGAGAAATCCAACCAGACAATCACAATGTTTTTGCATTGCTGTCAATCTACAGAATTGTGGTAACATCTTCATAAACCTCTGCTGAAAAAAGATGTTTTAGGGAGTATTTCACCATTTACTGGAGTATAGCCATTTCTGGAGAAAAGTAGCTGCTGTATAATGTCTTGAAGCACAAGTGCATGCCAGCCAGAGACAGGAGAGAAAACTGTGGCTGCTCTGTTTAAATTTTGTATTCTGCAGGGCTGCTCTTCTGTACATAATGGTATAGAGAAATATAAAGTTATGCAGAATTATCCTGGTTCTCCCCTGTGGAAGGAAGGGGGGGAGGAGGCGGGGGGAATGCATCTTGGCACACCAAAAGCATTTTCAGAGGAGAAATAATGAACCCATAACTGTTCTTAAACCAAATTAAAAGTTGTGTGATATGCATACCTATCACAATGCCCTCTTGGAGTTCTGCTGGTCCAGAAAGCAGTACATCTCCAAGCCTGCTAATTCACATATTTGTAGCCTTTGACTAAGTATTTAGTAAGTCTGTTATCCAAAAACTGACTGTGCTTTTGAAATAAAATCCATCAAATAACATTACATGTTTTACAGCAGACTGAAGTGGGATGCTGATTAGCCAAGCTAATTTAGGAACAGAGCAAATGTGAGGAGCAGCAGTGATATTAGTCAATCAAATATTTGATTGCATTTCCAGAAATAATTTAGTTTGTTTTGCACATTGGAATTTTACCTGATTAGTATTTTTGTTAAATTTTGGTACTAACAACATTTCCAAAGCAAAATTTTATGTTTAAAAAAAAAAAAAGAAAATACCCAAGACAATATGGGCTTTTTGCTTACTGCATTAAACTTACTGTACCTCAATAAAAACAAATTGTTCTTATTTATCAAATCATAGCTACACTCATACGTTCTAAGCGCTTATATCTGAGCAATTAAGTCTGACTCTGCAATTTAAATGAGCGTTACTTCACATTGTTAGTCCTGGTGGGGGAAAAAAATTTACACTTTCAAACATACAGGATTGCCACCCTAGACCTATAAGCTTTGCTTTTTATTTAAAGCCAAGAAATTGTTGAACATATTCTCATACTGCCTGTAGTTTCCCAGTCTTCTTGGACAACAATTCTTGACTCTTTATTACTGGAACACGTTACTATTTATGGAAGATATGCACATATTTAAGTGTCCATAAATCATATGCAAACATCTGTTTTTAAAATCACTATATGGACTATGGTAACTGTTTTTTACATTAATAGCCATGAAGCAGTGCTCACCTACTGATATTAGCTTAAACTTCAATATTTTAGCAAACAGTAACATAACTTTTCAGGCAATGTAAGTCAAACAGTAGAAATTGCAAACAGTCTGGCATAAAGTTCTGTGTGGCCTGTACCCAAAAATGTCTAACAGAAGTTGTAGGATAGATGGAGTAAATATTAAGAGCAACATGATCAACTTGGCTAAAACACAAGAGGTTCTGTTAGTAATTCACTGTGCTACTTACTGCCTTTGAAGGGGATTTCTTACCCTCCCCCTGCTTGTGAAAGCCCTAAACAGGCACCCTTTTCTTATTTGATGAATCTGGATTGTATGTAGAGGTCTACATTTTTGTCTTGGTACTATGATATATTTCCCATGTGATCCTGCAGGCAAGATTTGAAGGCCAATAACTGTTAAGTTGTGCTCTGAAAGCATATGGTATGTGTGGAAACCAAGACTGCATACAAGTTAAAATGTAAGCTGTGGGAAAGACAATATTGTATGATAGGATGGGTGCTAGATGAGAAGTCGTGAGTTTTTGTGTTCCAATTTTCTTTTTTTCTTCAGTCTCAATGTTACTTTTTTTTTTTTTTTACATCAAGTCTTTTTCAGTTATAAATAGACTTTTATTTATTTATTTTTTTCAGGATTTGTCCTCTATTGCTCTTATTTCAAGCATGAATTTGGTTGTTGTAGGTAGCATGACTGGGTTGGCTGGCTGGGTTTTGCTATTTGCTGCTTTGTCTCTATTTAATCTGCAGGAAGGGAGACAATAGTTTCAGGCTGGATTTATAAATGTCAGTATGGCAACTGAATTACCATAGGATGAACATCTAAAAAAATGGAAGTAAGCATTCAGTAATACTGAAAGTTGAGTCCCACTGTAGTCAACTATTAAACAATAGATTACAGTCCCTTATCTGGGGAAAATAGATGATTACTTTTAACTTACCTTGGTCCTTGCCTACTAAACCTCCTGACTTTAAAGAAAAAACAAAACAACAAAATCTCTGCTTCAGAGCAGATGAATGTAGATACCAATCTCAGGTTTTAAGGACTATTTCAGTACAGCATGTGTTTTTTTAGGTTCTTCACAGTGATTATGAAATACATATATTCAGAAAAATGTGATTGTGACTCTTAAAACACTTTTGTTTTATTTGTGCTTTTAACTTTTTAAATTGTTATTGAAAAAAGTGCTGCTTGAGTGCAGTTAGCTTAGGGATTCTCCATGTGCCTGTATTTCGCTCAGCCAGAACAGAGTGCAGTTCCAACTGGCTTTAATATCCCATCCCCCCTCTTCTCTGAGTCGCCATAGGAATGGACTGTGAGAATTACCAAATTCAAATAATTATGGTCCTGCCGCACAAAGTTTCTTTTGATCAAGAGCAAGTCATTTGAACCCTAATGTTTAGTGGGTAATACTTACAGCCTCATAAAAGTGTAGTGATGGCTGATATCTTATAGTGCTTTGAACATGTGAAGTGCTATATAAACAATATAGGGCTATTGCACACAACTGAAGCCATTAGCATTTGAGGCACCCTGCCCCAGGCCTTTAGAGGGGGAATCACATCCTCACTGAAAGAGAGGCACCTTCTTGGGTTCTGCACCTCCACTTTTGGTTTAAGCTTCAAGAACTTCATAGGTAGCATGTAGGTAGCTATGAAAACAAAAACCCAACAACATATATATATATATTTATAAATGTGTGTGTGTGTATGTATATATATATATATATATATATCTTTTTTCAAATACAGTGTTCATTACACAGTACTGGAAGTGAACTAAGGGTGGACAACTTTCAGTTAGAGTTATGATCCTGAAAATGTAAGGATAGTAAATCACTGCCTGAACACAGTACCTCCTTTGCTGTGAATGTTTTGGTATTCTTGTGTTGTTTTTTTTTCCTTTGTGAAAGTTCTGTATGCAAACCTATTTGTTGCTGACAAACTCAGTGTTTTCCATGTTTAGTGTAAAATCTTTCCACATTTAGTGTAAAACGGATGAGAGTTTGTGCTTCAAATTATTTCCTAAGAATGTCATCATACTTTACAGAAGTTAGACCACAAATTCAAGTTTTTTGCACGTGTTATGGGTGCCTGTGCATAACTGCTGGTGACATTGATTTGAGATAGGAAAACAGTAGAGGGGCACTTGCTAAACAGCCAGCGTAACATCTGTCTGTTAACTGGATGTACTACTCAGATTGGAACAGCATTTTCATAGGATTGGTGGACTGCCCAATTTGCTTCGTTTTGACTCCCCATCACGCATTCTGTATGCTCTGATAAACAAAGGCTGCTGCGCAGGACCCTCAAGATATGCATATCTTGCAGTCACTACAATGTGCATTCTGGGGCAGTGGAAGGGGTCATGGCTGTCTTCAGGGAGAAGAGGAAATTCCTTGAAATCTTTTTATGCAAGACATTGCTCCAGTTTAAAGAAGCAAAACTGTTTTGGGCCCACAGTTGATAAAAAACACTTTTTGCCTTTCGGTGGTGTAACTTACTTTCAACAGTAGAGACCATTCTAAAAAACTGCATTTTGTGCTCGCTTGTGTTTTTTAGTGTTGAGCTAAGCTTTTAGGCATGTTAAATGATGTAAACAAGTTTGGGATTTTTGTTACTGTTATCTAGGAACAACCATTCAGAACAAATATGCTATTGACTGAACCCTACAAAGCTCCGAACACAGCATAACCTCAGACTTTGAAGGACAGGGCACGCAGTTTAAATGTTTAGCATAGCAAAATCCATTGCAGTACAATTACTTGTACTAGATCCAATGGTTTACTGCACAGGCAAAGCATAATCCCACATGTTCATGGAGCAAACTCGCAGTTCATTTACTGTTCGTTTTCTTAAGACCAATGCAAACAAATGCCCTGGCAAAGGTATTTTTAAGTAACGTATATTTGTCTAAAGAAATCCCCCAATGAAAAGATACAGGATAACAGGAACTGTTAATAAAACCTTTTTTTTGTTGCTAAAAAACAGTGCACCCTTAATGTCTTTAATTTGTCTGTATCTGTGTGGCTGTCCCACCGTCCTCCTCCTTGTCCCTGTTGAGTTCAGCTGCCTTTTGAAAAGCACTTTGTGCTCCAGTGACCACTTTAAACTTTCTATTGACAAAATTAAACTGGACTCCTAATTTATTTTTCCAAAAGAAAGTGTGAGTTGAAAGTGGTCATTGGCCCAAAAAGCATTAAAACCAAAAAGATAATTTTATTAGGAAGAAGAGGGAGTGATGTTTAGCCTCCTTTTCTGTCCTTCAATCCCTTTCTCCTGCTAATTTCTTATATTCTCCTTGCTTTCTCCCATTTCTCAGGAAATTGCAGTTCCTACGCCCCTAAAATTTCCCTTTTGCAGCCCCACAGAGTGAGGTTTCCCTTTTTGCAGCCATCTGCTGCAGGAAGGCAGGGCAGGACAGGAGGAAAAAAAAAAAAGCTGGAACAAAAAAGCAAGTGTTTGGGACCTCAGCTGAAACTAGTTTATGGATCCAAATTCTATCTCTTAAAACTGTGGGAGATGGACTAGGAGATTGGCAATAAAGTAAATGAGCAAGTGGGATGAGGGAAAGCACGTATAGCCAAAGGAAGAGAGTATTAAAACATTCCCTTTGTTTCACATATGCTTGTGTGTTTTTAAAATACGGGTAAACATATAATACAGTTGAATGTGATGGAATAAAGGGAAATGTCTCTTCCTTTTGCAGATTTAAGGGGATCGGATTTGTACTTCAGTAACACTTAAAAGTAACACTAACCAAAATGTTTTTCTGTACAACTGGGTCTTTTTCTTCTGCAGTACCCAGCCTGTAATGGATGGATGGCATGTCCAGAAAGATTCTACTGCAGTCAGCATCTTTGCTGAAAGTGTGTCTGGTGTGGAGATCAGCTTTTGCTATCTCAGTAATCCCTCATAATCAAAAAATCATAATCTAAACAACCTTAGGTGACACTGGCTGTTCTGAGAGTTTTTTGATCAATGGATTTATAAAACCTTTCTTATTTAGGTACCTAACAAGTTTCATGGTAATGGTACTTGAGGATTTTGTGTTTCACAGGTTTGTGTTGCCAAAAGGTGCTTTATTGGTATTTTTCTTTAGAAAAATTGGGCTGGAATTCCATGCAGTGGGAGGACTACATCACTTAAGTCCTATGTAAACTCTATACTCTGAAAATACACCTAATGCAGAGACATTATGCTGGCTTTTAACAGATAGGGTGAATTTCATTCTCAGTGAATGACCCAGGTGCTAAAAAGCTATGGCTGAAAGTGCTAGGTTAAAAGCACAAGTCAGCTAGCTACATAAATATTACATGGCTACATCTTTAATGGGTTCCTGTCGTAGACTTGCTTTGTTTAAAGATTTCCATAACCCTGCTGATTTATTGCATCTTTTCTAGAAGTATGCTGTTAGCAGGAAACTCAGTTGAAGCACTTTCAATCATGTTTGAGGATCATTATACTTTCACTTGAATAACTAATTAGTTGCAAGAAATTAACCACTGCTGTTTAGCACAAAAACACTTCCAAGAAGGACTTTCATTTTTGTTGTGGAAAATGACCCCAGGCACTTGAGGAGGGGGCAGAAAGGAGAAATAATGATCCAGCTGTCTTTTAATATAACTTTTGTTTTCAATTCAACCTGATAACAAGCAGGCAGCATAGCTGTCTGAATGGGGCACTACGTTTGCACTTGCGATAAATGTTTTAATCTTTCCTGTCCTGTGAATCTCAGGGCTGACCTCATCCCGTTGCTTGAAACTGGTTTAAGGTTCCAAATGCTGTCCCTTAAGGCAGTGGGACACAGGATACAAGACTGACGAAGAAATAAATAGGATGGAAGGAAGAAATATGACCAAAGAGAGGTTATAACCAGTCTGTTCATTTCTCTGGAACTTATTTTTCTTCTGAAATGTGGATCATGCTTTAACTGGCATATAAAGGTCTATGTATCTTGCATAACAGATCAGTATTATAATGTGCTGTTCACAGCATCATAGATAGAAGGCATAGTGAAGGGAGGAAGGAGAACAAAGACCAGTTGTAATGCTTAGTGTTTTGCCACAATTCTAGGGCAAAAACTGCAAGGAAATTAAGGTCATAGTTATTTCCCTGAACTGTTTCCACACATTTGGGAGGAATCTAGACCTCAAACTGAGTGAGAAATCCTGGTAATTTTTTTTTGTGGAGCTTAAATTTCTTCCAAACTATTTGAGTAATCTGTATATAAAAGCAAATATTTTTAAACTGTAAAATTGAAAGTGAAATTATGATGCGTATACAAATCAGTTTTCTTCTTTCACTCATCTCCATCTGTTGCAGAGGTCTGTGAAGTCCTCAGGAATTTAGGGAAAGAGCAAGTATTAGCAATATAAGGACAAAGGGTGGGGAAGTTTATTGGTATTTCTTGTTCTCCCCTCCTCTCTGCATGCACTTGCAAGAAAGTTGAGTCTTCAATAAGTGTATCTGAGATGTGGTGATACAGAAATGCTGGGAAGTAGTGTAAAAAGGGAGTGAATGAGCTACTATAGTCATGACAAATTCCTTCTGAATATCAAACAAGAAAAACAAAAAGGGAGGGGGAGTGCTACCACTTTCCTATGATAGCTTCATCACTTTAACCCTCTTCCTTTGTCTTCCTTCCAATGCTTTTTCTCAAGCACCTATTTTGGGCAGTGTACCTGAAGGTTATAGGTATCAGAATCTCATTCAGCTGTTTATGATTATGTTGGTTACTTATATAGTGTAGGTGAAAATATTTGCATAAGCCCAGTACTAGCTGGGTGTGCTTTTTCTTTCTTTCTGGCCGCGTTTGCAATTTATTTTATTGGCATGTGGTAATACAGTAGAGACAGGAAGGTCATGGCTGACTTCCATGGAGGGGTTGCATAGGGGCAAGTCAGGAAATCTAACTTCACATGGAAGAAAACAGCAGAGATCTCTTCTAGAAAGAGGGGGTGAACGATGCCTTTGCATCTTCAATCAAACTCATGATAGTGTTTTTTGAGGAGTTATGGAGCAAACAATTTCAGATTAGGCACACTGCCACTAAAACAGATCGGCACAAACTGGCAGCCAAAAGCTTATATGTGTGCACGTGTGTGTTTGCACACATGCAAGCTGCTCTGCTTCAGGATACTTGCACATGAGAGCTCACTAGGAAAAGGGAAGGGAGATGTGCTTAGTGAAGATTCTTTAGTTTCTAGAGGTTATCTTTAAACCTCATGCAAGGAGTTTGGAAAGTATCAAGGGGCTCTTAAAGATCCATTTCCTTGACACTCAGTGATATTTCTGCTAAAACTTCCAGTTCTTTCTCCTGTGCTTCACTACAGAGTGCAATCTGAATGCAGGTATGGCAGGGAAACATGTTGAATTCAGTATGATGTACCTTTCAAATGAACACTACGGTACAGTAGTCTAAGGTTCCTTAGTTCTCATACCTGTTGCTTGTCCATACTCTGTAGATACTTGCAACTTACAGTAATTCCAACTGAATAACATACCTGAATATAACATCAGTAGGCATTGCTGTGTTAATAGATGCCTCTCTTTCCCTTCTTCATGAATGTGCTCTGATTTACTTCCATTACCTAATTTTGTTTCACTTGCTCTTCCATTTTGGTCTGTAATTGTTCAATGAGCTTAATGTGCTCCAATTCACAGGTTCTGTCTTTAAGAGTTGTTTCCAACTTCATTTTGGCCTGCAGCTCAGATTGGGCTCTTGAAACTCCCTTCCCCTTGGATACTCTTGCCACACACCAAATACTGACTTTCTGATGTTCAGACATCAGGTGTCCCTGTGCTGTGAAAATGTATGGTCTGTCATACTCTCGTATAATCAAAAGAGGTGGAGGCTGAGTAGTCTAAAAAGAATCACCTATCTAGGAAAAGGAATGTAAGACTCATCTTTAAATGAAAACCTTTGAAATACAGTTAAAACAAATAGCCATGTCTGCCTAGCATTCAAATTTAAGTTATTGGAAGAAACCAAAAACCACAAAAGCTGATAACAAATGAATCAACAGCAGGATAACTTCAGGCATTTTTACCGCAAAAAGAAAGTGAGTCTGGACTGAGTAAGCTGTGCCAAGATATTGAGGGAGATGCAGAGAATTATCACTTGAAGTGAACTAGAGGGAAAACCATACATGTATGTTCCATTCTTTCCACTAGGAATCTCAGCTATACTGGTTTTGTGTAAACTTAACTAACAAACTTAACTAGCTTTCTGTAGTTTTGCATGAATATAGTTGAAAAGATGAGGTATCTGAGGAAGTGGGCTGGGTTAGTCGCATGCTGGAGAAACCTCACCTTCATTGGGCCTGTGCTGTGTAACCCAAATGGGGATGGATCAGCTCTACAAGCAGATGCCAGGCACTCAGTTACTTTAGACAAATGGAAAGAGTTTCATTACGTGTATTGCAAAAAGGCTCTGAACTGCAGAAAGTGTGCTTGCTTACTTGATGTGGTCCAGTATAATTTCTTGCCCTTCCCCAGCTCTCTCCCCTCTCTGAGGACATAAACTAACCTTGTTGGTCTTCCCTTCATGTTTCTCAAAGTGTAAGTCTGTAAACTTGTTTTTATGTGTGCACGTACATGTAAATAAGTTTCTGCAATATTTTAGTGTGCAAGAATAACCAAAGTGTGCACATCCTTACAACTGGTTCCTTTTTGACATTCAGCAAAATGTGTCTGCTTGTCTCAAATGATCAGCAGATTTCAACACCCTGTTGTGGTGATTGGCTGGGACTTCTGTAGTTCAGAAGTCCTAAGTGTAGTGAAAGAGTGGAAATTCACCATCTGTATGATGAGACAGACTTGCTAGAGTTTTACAGTTCTGAGTGGAAGTGGGGATAGTTATACTGGTAATAAATAATTTTACTTTGTGAGACACAGAATAATCTGCAAAAATTAAGAAGTAGCAGTCATTCTTGCGTTAAGGTTTCTTTGTGCCTGAAGTGTTTGTTATATATTATAGATGTTTGTCAGAGATGTGTAGTCAGAAGTTGAATTATGAACTTTGTCTGCATTCCCTTGGCTTTGGCACTTTGCCCAGGTTTTTTCCCCCACACCATTTAAAAGGGGGGAAAAAAAGGTAATTTTGGGGCTTAGGATCTACTCATTCTTTTTTGTGTGTGCGCGTGCTTATTTTGAGCCTTTGTATAACATAAGTATCAACTATTCAATCAGCATCTTTGAAAAGAGGCTGCCAGATTCCTCATGCAGAGAAGCTAAACGATGCCAGGAATCAGTCACTCTGTGCTAAATATTGCTGCTGGCTCCTCTCCCTGTCTCTCAGACTCTGTAGAAGTATAATCCACTGCTCTTCAGTGAAACGATGGCAGGATTTAAATAAGAAAAAAAAGCTATCTGAAGTTGCTGTTACGTAACAAACACCTTGTCATCCTGCATTGTTAAGGATTTGAACTTGTCTCAAGTGGTATTGAAGTCTTTTTTTGCTTTTTTTTTTTTTTTTGGTATCTTATATTGCATGCCATGCCTTTATGCTTAGCTACTGTTGTATTTGACATTCTGTGCTTCGTTTGCCAGGACTTATGTTTAGTGAATTTGGAAATTCTATTTTAAACAAGTGTTTTGCTGCCAGTCAAGTCTAAGTATCCCCACCAAACCGCTTTGCACGTGCACACAACACCAACCACACGATACCTACAAAGCACTTCGACTGCACCCTGTTTCCACCACAGAGATGATATCAGCACAGTTAGCATACTGAAAACTGAAATGGTGTAATACTAAAACTAAAAGCAAAGATAATGTGCCAATGTTTACAATTTTTATAGAATCCAATGACCCTTCCAAAAGTATTGAGACATTTGATGGTATACAAAATAATAGAATAAGTTTTCTAATCACACTTATTATAAGCAGATAATTGTTAGTAGTCACTTAGAACAACTATTATGAAAAAACCCGACCATTACAAAAGTAGCACAGTGTAACCCTGATCAAGCTGTGTTATTTTGCTTAAATGTGTTCCACAACTAGCCTAGGTGCTTAACTAGCACCCAGTATATAAATTAAAACCCTATCCAGTGCTTGTTTGACTATGGATGTGCCCAAAGCCCTGGGTCATCACAGTATCTGTCAGACGAATTCCCTGGTGCCTAGGCCAGGCTCGCCTTGGCCTCAGTTCAGCATGGTTTGTGCAGCTGGCTGCAGGCATGTGCAGCTTCCTGCCCCTGTGCTGTCGAATCCTGCAAGTAGCTGGTCATTTGAGCAAACCTTAAAGACAAGGGAGGTGGTTGTCTCAGTTACCATGCTGTAGCTGAGCACATTCTCTGTTGCCAAATGAATACTTAATTGCTCTTTGCAAAGTGTAAAAGTTTATGGAGGAGGCATTTGAGCATACCCTGTAGTGGGTGTGGGATAGATGTGTTTTCAAAATCTCATTGGTGAAGTTGGAATTTGAATCCTGGTCCTCCATGACTTGGACGTGCCCTTCATTCCTTGAGAGGGAGGCAGCAAAAAGTGCCTACTCTTTTTCCAGTTAGGAGGAGAGTGAGTTCCTGGTCCTATTGCCACAATGGCAGGAGGCAGCAACATTAAATCTAAAGTTTCAAGGCTACAGTTTTGGACCTGTGACTCTCCTGCTCCCATGCCTACCTCTTCTTGTCCTCAACTAAGTGACTAATATATTCTTTGGATGTTCTGTTTTCCTCTTAGGCTGAACTTGGTATTTATCCTTATGCTGAAGTGGCAGCTCCTGGGTGACACGTGACGTGGCACAGCCAAGAAAATCGTACACAGGATGTGTTCACTCCAGCTGAATGGTTCTCCAGGAGGATGTCTAGCAGGTAAATCAGAGCCACAGTCTGTTTCCACTATCAAACAAATTTGCTTTCGGTGCTAATTCTACACATCTGATGTATGAATCATACGTATTTTGTGTGCGACCTTACTGGCTGAAAATGTTAGCATCTGAATTTGAGGGTCTGAGAAGGGTTTTTAGTATCTAGATTAGCTTTTAGCCAAACCACACTGAAAGCTAACCTCAGAAAATAATATATATATATATATATATATATATATATATATATGGAACTACGGAGTTCATTTCTATACGTTACTCTGCTAGCAAGTAGTTGGATGGCCTAGATGAAAGGAGAAAGCACACTATCTTACAAATTCTTCTCTGGAGTTAAAGTGATGGGAAATAGCTCTGGGATAAATTTTTTGTTAATGGGAGCAACATATAGCCTTCAAAAAATCATTCTCCTGTGTTCTCCCCTCCCCCCCTTTGGTTTTACTAATGTTATAAACCACCTTCTATGTATGGGACTCTTAAGCCTTGCAAATCTGCAGAGTTGAACCTTGAGTGTTTTGCAGTTTTCTACTATTCTGAGTGCCATGTAATTGGCATAAGTCTATCTTAAAAAGGATTTTTCCTTTTAAGAAAAGGATGCTTTTGAATAGGCTGCTGAAGGAGTCAACTGTGTTTTGACCTTCCTTATCCATGTTTACCTCGAGTATGTTGTCAGGTTTATTTATTACTGAAACTTCATGCTGATATTTCTTGGACTTATTGGCTCATTCGGAAGATCCAAGTAATTTAAAACGATCTAGTTACTCCTCTCTAGATGCCTTTGGGGATACTTGGAAAAAATAGTTGTAAGAAAGTGCTATAGTACAAAGCTTGCTGACTTCCTTTTGATTTTTCATTTATTAATTTGATACAATGAAGGTGAACAAATGTTCCTTATGTAAAATGAGAGTACAGAAATACAGAAGACATGTCTATTCTTGTGAGAGGTGTGGTGTGCAATGGCTTATGATGATGTGCAGTTGAAAACCTGTTACAAGCAAGATGGATGGATGGATGCTGCCTAGTACAGGCTGGGTAAAGCAACTGCTTCTGACTGTGCTTTTCTTCCCAGCCCTGCAGCATTGTCCTTTTTTTCCCTCACATGAGGGAGGAAGACACTGGGGAAGACACTGGTTGGCAACAAAAGCATGCCTCTAGCTATGCTCTAATGATAAAGCTCAGAAATATGTGCAAAAATGCACTGCAAGAAGGGAGAAGGGGGAAATTGCCTCAGGAGCTATCCTTCTGTTATGAACTGTGTCAACGTAGATGGCATTAAAAGGTGTTACGTGTCTGTGGCTTGTGACAAGCTGGTGATCATAAACTGAAAATAATTCAGTCCACTGTTTATATAAGTTCTTGGCAAACTCATGGATACTTACTTGAGATATAATTCTATCTAGGTTGCTTGGATTTTTCATCAGACAGTGTTTGCATCCATTTCTGAATTTCTTAGATGGTTGGAAAAAAAAAAAATCAGTTTGACCTAGACCTGGCAATAGAGGCATTTTTTCAGTACCAGAATGAAGACAGATGTTTCTATGGGTTTGGGAAGACTCCTTTTATTTTTGTTGGAAGTAGTGTCTATGCATTTCCTTGATTAAAAGGTAAGGAATTGATCGTGGAACTTGATAATGTTTTGACTGCCAGGGACATGATTAAAACTGTGTATCAAAATTCACAGCTTAAAAATGTCTCTGGACAAGCTCAGCAAAGCAGTTCTCAGATTATGCTAATTTATGTTCACTTTAGAGAGTATCTATGGCAAATTATTTTATTATAAAAGTAATTCATAAATTAATATGGAAACTCTCTCTGCTATGGCAGCTTAATTTTTCTTCTAATTTGTTTAATTTTCATAACACAATCTACAACAGCATTTTAAAATCATAGTTGTCTTAGTCCTTCTGTAAGTTTCTCTACAGACCTATGCATTTAAGTCATTACAAGAATTGTAAAGCCCAGAACCGACACCTTGTTTGTATTTGTTTCATTCAGTCCCATCACATCTATGAATATAGCTGCTTGCTACTTGACTATGAAGGGAAACAAAATAAGTATGGCTGGATTTTTGGATATACAGATTAGGTATTACAGACAATTCTGCTACTCTGACATGTGAGTTTGAAAATGGGAAAAGGTGAGGCATTTAGTTAGAGAGAAGACAAGCAAATGTGTTTGAAGCACTTAAAACAAATGAACATAAGGAGATATTATATCAGGATTATCAGGATTATTCAAAATTTGGTCACTCTGAAAATGACTAAAAATAAGCTGGTCTGAATAAAGCAAGGTATCTTTGAAACACTATCAATAGACTTTTTGTGATGGTAAAGTGTGAAAAATGATTTTTACTGTCATATTTTGTCTATTTGATGGACTTCCCAGAGCAGGAACTTTCTATGTAGCTGTGAAACATAACAGGGTCTATTTTTGTATTGCTTTCATAAAGGTTTTTCCTTCGATGCTCCGTAACTAATATCTGCTTGAAAAAATACTGACTTAAGCATTTAATTTTGTCTTTCTGTATGAATGCAGAAGAATACATGTACTGGAAAACTGTAATATCTATTTTATTTTGATACATCCTAAATTGAACAAAAATCCTTTTTTTTCTGAATTCAAAAAGGAAGCTATGAAAATACCAATGTAAAAAGGTATTAAATGGAATGTATTAAGTGTTTATTTTCTGTCAATTGTTGAACTACAGTTTAACTTTAAACTTCCTGCTGGCTTGTAAGAAGGGATACAGAGGGTACAGATCATTCTCATTTGTTTTTTTTTTTGTATGCGTTTGTGTTTAAATGTGTTCCTCTCCCTATTCTTCTGTCACTGTGATCAGTGAATTTCTATTAATGATGTCAGTATCAGTAAGGTCAAAAAAGGACCAGATTTCAGAGGGGGGATACAGGGAAAGCAATTCCAGTGTTCCACACATAAGCTCTTCTTTTTTACACCTGAAATGCGAACTAGTCAGATAGCAGTCAAGCATGAATTAAATCTATTATGCAATATCCTATCTTTTGAAGCAGGTGTCTGATGAGAATGCCTAGTATTTTTATCATTACTTGAGGGCAAACAATCTCTACTGAACCAACTAAGGGAGTCAAACTCTATGCAAATGATCTCCAGTTCTTAAATAATCAAACCTAGTACCTTTTAATAGATACTTTGAGGGTTTGTCATACTCATAGACAATGAATTGTTCCACAGATAGCTTTGGGCTATAAACGGTATGTCTTTTGGAGTGGGTTTTCAGAAGGACTTAATTTTATTTCACTTCCCATTTAACTACATGGAGAGTGAATTTTTATGTTGGTTTTAGAACTGAACTTAGGAAAGGCTATTTACTTCTGTGCAAGGAGAATTTTCAAATCATCACAACCAAACGGCGGGTACTTAGTGCAGCCAGACAGGATTTATTCTAACTTTGGAATTAACTCAGACACTTCTGGCAAATAATGATATTTGAAGGAAACTAGGGGGTTAGGAATGTGGCTGGGTTAAAATGATGTGAAAACTAAACACCTCTTCACAGTGTCATCCATGTCTAGATCAGTGATCATTACTCAATCACTTAATACTCTAGACTAAATTGAGTTTATTTACCAACAGCTACCGAGTACCATCTGGTCTTACCACAGCCATTTTTTTTTTTTTTTTGTAAAAAGGCAACTAGAAGTAATAAAGAACACTTGAATGCTACAGCTGAACTGTAGATGTTCTTCTACTTTAGTGGCTCATGATGTAAGCTTATGTATAGAATTGTATACATTTTTCAAGTTTTGCCTCAGTATTAACAGACATGTCACCAAAGTCTCATATCTCCATTCTTGGAAATATTCAAGAATTGGTTAAGCAGGGCAACCAGTACAGGACAGTGTCAGATTTTGCTCTGGTTTAAGCAGGGCATTGGGCTAGGTGAGGACCTGGGGTCTCTTCCAACCTCAGTTACTTCAGGAGCCTCTCTAAGGTTAGTCATGCTGAGTATGCATCAATGAGGCTTGAAGGAACTGCATCAGAAACATTCTGGTGGTAAAAATATTTCAGACAGCTCGAGACTTTAAAAAGTAGACCTACTTCTACATGTTTTTGTCAGCTGTTGGAGAA
This sequence comes from Anas platyrhynchos, assembly GCF_047663525.1. Taxonomy (NCBI): domain Eukaryota; kingdom Metazoa; phylum Chordata; class Aves; order Anseriformes; family Anatidae; genus Anas; species Anas platyrhynchos. The sequence continues at coordinate 13,862,579 of NC_092594.1, read as the reverse complement.
TAACTTTTGTTTAAAAAATAAAATAAAAACAGCGTCTGCATAACTTTCTCCAATGCCTGCAATATATTTCCTTTGTTATTTAACTGTGAGGAGGGCTGGGGGGAGTTTTGTTTTGCTTTTATACTCTGTCCAATGTCAAATCATTGCAGCTTTGGATAAAGTTTAAAATGGAGTGCGGGGAAAGAGTAAGAGACATTACATTTCAGGGGAAAAATAAAAATAAAACAAGCTAGGTCAGTCATAAAATACTGTTTCCTTTGCAATGGAAAGGCTACAGTTTTCCTTTAGGAAAAGTAGGGCAAACAATTTCAATGCTTCAGAAAAAAAATCTGTGCTGACTTGGCCCTTCCCCCCAGTGGAAACAATTGTAAAAGCTCAGCTGAACTGCTGAATAGATTCAGTTGCTCTAGATAATCTTGGCGAGTTTGTTACACGCTCACAAAAGTGTATGGATTCCTGATATTTAGCTCCTCAGGGTTGAGGCTATGCATTTAATAAGCAATAATCATTATTAATTTTTCTAAAGCATTAGAAATAAGCCAATGCTGAAAAGAAGTTCGACTGCAGTTTAATAATATAAATTGTTTATTTCTTAGTGTGAATACTTTAAAGCATTGCTTTGAGGTCTGAGTGCTGGGGCTGATGAACAGCATACTTTAAATTGAAGAAAATAAGAAACATTATGAAATCTTGAAAATTCTTGCTTAAATAAATAATCCCTTTCATCTTAAGTGGAGCTGGCTGTCTGAGGGCTGCCAGCAGGGGACCAGCTTATAGGAGCAGACCCCCCAAAAAAGCAGTTTAGTGACACTGAAACAGCTTTCTTCTTAGCTTTTGAGATGAAAAAGCTTTAAACGCAGGCCAAAAAATCTGGATCCAGTACCTAGCTCTGTTAGCGACTTCATATGAATGGTTTTAACTTCTTGGGGTTATTTAGAAAGAGGAATGTCTCAGATTTTGTCACAAAATCATTTAGAAATTGAATATATTCTTGTTTGAGATGCTGTCAGAGGGCTGTTGTAAATCAGTATTTGTTGTTGTGAATAACGATACATACGTACAGGTCAGTATGTGCCTTTGGAAAATAGTGTTTCAGTACATCTGGAATGTATTATTGAAACTGGACACTAAAAGTACTTGATCAGGTATTTCTTTTTAGTGTAATATTTAGTTTAGAAGTTAGCATAATGTGCTTTAATTAAATTGCCTCCTTAACAATGTCCTTGATTTTTCAGTTTAAATTCTCTATAAATGTTTTTATCTAGTCCTTGTACCTCTAAAAATGTCATGGTTGTAAACAAGAGTCTTGGCTACGTGATGAATGATCAAGTATTGCAGTTGTCTGAGCACAAAATTTCAGTGGAGTCTAAAGATAGAATCGTCTCTTGTATCTATTCTTTGGCAGAGAAAGAGGGTGATTGACAAGAAGTACAGTATATGAAAGAACAGTTAAAAACACAGACACACTGACATTATAATACAGTGTCTCATCGGATGATGTGGTGTTTTGACTACATGGCTGCAGCGGGTCTATAATTTAAATGCCATTAATGGCAGAAGAAGCAATAGCATGGAGACAGGAATACTGTAAAATCTCTGGGTCTGTACTTAAAATGCAGATAAAATAACCCCTTGAACTTGTGGTGCCAAATGTTGTCCAAAGTTACCATTCTTCCATGAGGAAAGCAGTTTTTGTTTTTGTGGGGTTTTATTTCTTCCCCTTCTCCTAGCACAGCCAGCCATTTCTGTTTAGATTGCCTGAGATCTTTGTAGCAATACAAGCCAAGCAAAGGGAGGCTGCTTGTATTTTGCCTAACCCATGTCCAGTTCACACATTCAGTACAGAATTCGCTATTGTGAATAGTCATGACTATGTTTTCTTTGTGCTCGTTGGCTTTTGAATGTGCTTCTTTATACTTTGACTAAAGTGGCACACAGAACTAATTTCACCAGAAGCTATTGGTGTTTAGCTGTAACAGAGTTACACAGAGTCCTGTGACTGCATCCCAGTTATAATATCCCATTTGTTTCCACTCTGCTGTTGTAATGTTCCCTGCCTTTTAGTCTTGTTGTCCTTCACTTTGCTCTCCTTTTTTCTTTTCCTTTCAATTTTAAATTATAACTGACTTTGTTTTGCTTATTGGACTTAACTGTGGGTAAAGCACATGTTTCTGTACCCTCACGGAAGCCAGACATTTAATGCACCTTAGAGTAATGTATGCTGTAATTGTTTGCCAAATTGGACTGAGTCTTTCCAGAAACAATTCCTGATCTTTGAGGACCTTGCAAAATGTGTACAATATGTTAATTGTGAAGCATTTTTAAAGTATGTATTTCAAAAGAGGAAAAAATGCTGTGTAAGTGAAACTTGTTTAAAGTACTCCCCCATTTCTAGCAGGAGACGTTATTGCTTTACGCTCTTGTTAGAATGCAAACAAAAGAATGAAGCCTTTGTAAATTGCATGTAGACATTTTTTTCCTTTAGACTTGTTCATTGTATACAAGTCTGGTACTAAACAAGGTATACGTTAGCTGTTTCCAATTTAGGTTAAGTACATGGATTCTTTTAAAATATTCACACTGGGCTAACATTTCAAATCCAGTTTATGTTCTCTGAATAAATCAAAACTAATATTTGGTATTTGCTAAAGAGATGGGGAAGTGGTTTCAGAAAAGCTTTCCTTTTTTTGTTTTAAAAACAAGCCTCAAATTCCAAGGGTGCTAAATATGTGTGCTTATGTATGACTTTCTCTTCTCACTTAAAAACAAATCACACCTAAAATTCTGTGCATATTTCTCTACTAGAAAAACAATGAAATTGATCTATTTTATATTGCTGAAGAAAAATAAGGCTATGGCATTAATTTACCCTGAACTTGAGTAGAATTTACTTACTGAAAATTTTCTTTACTTAGAGTCTGCAATTCATGGTTACCTCTTTGAAGCAGAGTCTTTCAAATCTGCGCTCATCCAAATGGCTTTCTCCCGATTCTGTGAATTTATGTAACTGCTCAGGTTCTTTCAAAATCTAGTACTAGAATATGCTGAACAAAATCCTATGACTGCTTTGATTGTGGAAGGAATCTTGATTAGAACAGTCAATAAAATGCACAAAGGTATATTGGCCAAGTGAAAGCAGCTGTCTGTGTTTCTTCCCTTCTGAATATTAGTGAAAAGGTTTTTGCTTAAACCACTCTGCATGGCTACTACAATCAGTACTTTTTAGTTTTGGCAGGGGGCGGAGGGAGCTCTTCAAAGAAATGTTTAGTGGCTTTAAATAAAGTTGCTTTGTCAGTAAGTCCAGGAATTTTAACTGGAAATTACACCTGTAAGTAATAAATCTGGGAAGGTTAAGTTTATAGAAAACTTCTAACAGCAAATGCAATGGGAATAACCTTGGAGTATGTTGGGGGGACTGCACATTTTCTGTCTTCTCTCTTGTAGAAATGACGGTTTTCTTTGTTATTGTTCAGAAGTGTCATGAGAAAAGAAGAAAAATTAATTCTTGGGCTACAGGTATTGAGGAAAAACCTGGCTTTCCTTTATTTCCTCTTCCTCTATTTGTTGCTAGTTTCTTCTTTCACTGCCATGCCAATGTACTTATGCCTCATTTTTGGCTAGAGTTTCACTTTTTGCTTCACAGAGCAAAAGAAATCAAATGCAAACAGAAATGAGAACTACTGTTAGCTCTTACTGTAGGTTTTCTTCTCCTTGCTATCACAATGGAAGCATTACTTACAAAATCCTTTTTGATTAGTGTGATTGCACTTTTTCTCACTATGGCTAGTCATGGTAATTAAAAGAGCATAGCATGTACCCACTGCTGAAAAATTGTGCAACTCAAGTAATTATAGGTCTGACTTTGTGCGCTAAACTTCCCAAATTCTGTGTTTTGCAAACAGACTTGTGTGTCTGTGCGCATAGTTCAGTTTATCATGTGCAACTTATGCAGATGTGCATTCTACAAATGTGAATTTTGGGTAAACTTTTGCATATTTTTCTTTTTCCGTGTGAGATAAAATGAACAGAAGTACCTCTACAGTGAACAAATTTACATATGTCAAATGCTGAAAAATAGTGTTGAAGGTGACTGACTACTTGAAAATGCATAGATTTTTGCTCGTTTTGTTTTTGAATAATAATGGTTTCTTAGCACCCATGTTGCCAAGAGCTTTGTTTGTAGGCTAGTGTCTCCTTTCCCAAATTATTGAAACCCATAGAAAAATAAGATTTACCTAGAGTTTAATTACCTTTGCTGAAATCTCCTTCAAGCTAGTAGAAGTGTTTATAAGAAGAGTAAGTCTGGAAGAGCTTAGGAGTATCGTAGCAGCTGCTCCCAAACCGAAGTGCTAATACCTGTGAAGGGTCACAGACTTTGAAAGAAAAGCCTGGTGTTTTCACATCGTGGATGTAGTCTTCAGCTATTTAAGTTACAACTTTTTCTAGTAGAAAACTTAGGGTAAATGATGAAGAAAAAAATTACAGCATCTTTCTCCCTATACTTGGCCTTCATGTTCTTCATACTGCTCAGAGGGATTATGTATAAATATTAGAAAACTATTGTAACAGCATAATCAGTGGGGAAAATTATCAGTTTCTGAGAAGTGGAGAAATACATTCTAAGTAACTAAAAGTCTCATCACTTAACTAATAAGTTTGAGAGCATTTGGTGATGCTGGGAAGGTGTGCATGCATTCCACACAGAGCAGACTGATAATATTTAAGTACTATCCGGTACATGTAGTCCTGCAGGAATCAGCAAAGATAAATGAATAATAATGAAATATTTAGTGAGCCACAATCCCCTCACTTAACTGAAAAAAAAGTGTGGGTGAAGTGTGCATGTGTGCTGCAGAAAGCTAGAGAGGGTGTGAAAGGTACTTATACTATTCTTATAGGAAGAAGTTAATCTTGCCTGGCTTCATTTACCTGATAAAGACCGAGATTGTAAGTGGTCATTTTCCTGTCATATAACAAGGTTTTGTTGAAGGTAAATGAGTAATTTTTCTTATGTTTATTGCCAGAAAACCTTTGCAAGGAATAATGTGAAAGCAAAAGATAACTTGAAAGAAGTAGTGGCTAGAATTTTTCCAACCTGTTTTTTACTTTCCTAAAAGTAAGATCAAAACATCTGTTAGTGAAAAAACTCTCTTAGTGTTTTTGGTTTTAAAACAAACAAAACACGAAACATCTTTAGGTTTAGCACTACTTAAGAAATAATTTCTTGACTTCTGAAATGAAACCATTCTCCATGCTCAACTGTGTTTTAAATACAGAATGAACATGCACAATGTCTCCATGTCATGCAAGCATATGATATACTCAGGTAACTTTTCTAAAAATAATGCTTTGAACACAAGTAATCCTTCAAGAAACTTTTCTAAAAGCCCTGCATGTATTCTGTAACAACTAAAACCTTGAGGAGAGCACAGTTCACTTCCTGATGTAGCAGTGTGCTCCCAGCTGCCATCATGAGAGCAGGATCCCAGATGTTCCTGTTTTGCTGTATGGAGTGCTGCTCTAACTGTTGGACAGCAAGGATGTGATTTGACAATCTGATAAGTTATATCTGTTGAAATACTTTCAGTATGGCTGTAATGATGTGGGTTAAGCATGTGAAATAAACCATTACATTGGGAAGCAGTCTTTTAAATGTATTCATATTACTCAAGTGAGTGCAAGCAGTAGTTAAGTTTGAGCGTATAATAACAGCGTCTTGAATCCCATGTAAGGGAAGAATTGTCTTGTACCTAACGAGACATAACGTAGAAAAGACAATGATCAAAACCTTCTATTCATCATGCTACTTGCTTTAGTTGCGATTACATTGTGTACATAAAGGAGAATTTAAACCCACTTACAGAAGTGTATCTAGATGTTCAGCTCCAGTGTTTCTCCCACTCTGTTCTTACAGGACTCTGAAAGCTTAAAGTTTGAAAAAATGTGAGAACAAGACTAACAGTGATTTTTTTTCCCTATTTTTTAGCAGCATTTCAGAACATGTTCTACCATGGTTAAATGCACATGTGCTCAAATTCCTTTATGTTCCTGTCTGGGCTGGGAGCTGGTCCTAGGTTCATTCCACACCTAATTATCCCATTAAATATTATGGATGCTCTTGTGGATTTTGTTTTAAACTATTTCTTCAAATCATTTACATGACTTGAAATGCCTTAGTAGGCAGCTGGTCAATGGCAGGAAGTTTTGTAGGTGTTGTCACTTGTGTAGATGTTTCTAATGGTAGCTTCATATGTTATCTGTGGATACAGAACAGTATGGGAAAGTGGAGGTGGTGGTGGGGCACAATTAACCTTATTTTTATCTCCATAAATAAAATTTGGAGAGGTATCAAAGGGGAGGGAAAACTTTTATTTTGGAAACTGTGTGAATAGTTTCTTTGCACGGGCTCTCCCTGTTCTTTTTTTCTTGGACGTTCTGTGCTATGGCCTGTGATGATACATAGCTCTCATCTTACTGGGAAATCTGCACCTCTTAATCCCAAGGATATTAATCATGAGCACCATGAGTTTAAGAAGGATCAGAAAACCCAAACCAAATAAATCACAACATCAGACCATTGTCTATTAAAGACCTTTGTCTACTAAATCATGACACAATACCGTTAGTGGTGCTCTGAAGAAAGCTGAAAATTATTTTGAGATGAGGAAGCTTTAATTTACTTTTAATTTTTTGAAAAACTGAACTCTTCCTATTTACTATCTAGTGAACCATGTAATGTTGAGTAAGATTCCGCTGTCTTAGTCAATTTTGAATCATACTTATAAAAAGCATGAGTTCTGGCTGTTGTACCCGTGTCAAGAAGAAGGGGGAATCCTCTGTGGAAGTATTCCTAGAAACTGCCAAAAAGGCTCACTGAAGGTTTTGTATCCATAGCCCACCTAACAGGATAACAGCAATGTAGTCAAAACTATGAAACACAGCATGGACTCATCACCTGAGAACTGAATCTATAGTTTGCATTGCAGTTCATGGTCTGTTAGCACCTGAAGGGATTAGTTCAGTTTAAAGGCTGGATTCACGTGCTGAGGTCACCAGCCCTGGATCTTTACTTTGTCTTTAAAGGTGCATGATAAGAATTGCACTCTTCTGCACTGACTTTTATGTACATATAGCGAGCTAAGTTTCAGAATAGCTGGGCTAATGAGGTTTCCATCTGCCTCTCCCTCAAACAGAAATGTCTAATGTAAACAAAAAACTATTTTTTTAAACTTGCTAGCTTAAAGACAGGAGGATGAAACATGTATGTATTTATGCTTCCTAAACTCAGCCTTTTAAATCCAGGATACTATCAATTCCTTCCAACTTCATGTCAGCTGCACACAGTCTTCCATTGTAGAGGAATCATGCTTTACAAGAAATGTGGTTTAGGGGCTCAATCAGTTGGGAATCAAGGGACCTCTTTTATCTTCCTAAATTGTATGGCCATTTCTCTTTTGTCTTCATAATCCTCTTAGCCTGTAAACTGCATTTTTAAACAAAATCTAGTAAAACAGGGTCTTGATTTCAGGTGTAATCTATTATTGTAATGTATTATTGCAACAGAAATTTGTAATTGGTATTGTGATTAATCCCTGCCAACAGTATAGAGCTCAGCCTTCAAGATGAGAGAAATGGAGACGGAGATTCTCAGATTTCTAGAACCGTACTTTGTTGGAGAGGTTAGCGTGGGCTTAAGAATATGGAGAAAAGGATCTTTTACGCCTTTTGGGTACATCGAGTTGGATATTCACTTTGCTTTGTGATCTAGTATTATTAGTAAATGTTCAAGCAAGCCTGGAGGCATTTCCTAAATGAGGCTGCAACTGTATAGCTTTTAAACTCAATTAGCCGCCTTCTAGTTTCTGCATACTGCATCAATTATAATAGAGTTTAGTTGGCTGCGTGAAAAAGGGAAGGTGGGGGTCCCTGTAAGGGTCCCCCTATGCAGCCCCCTTTATGCCTGTAATGCGGTGGGACTGCTGCATTTTGCGTGGCCCTTTGGCAGCTGCAGGTACTGCGGCTCCAGAACCTCAACGTGTAAATTGCATTTAAAGAGGGGCTGCTGGAAAAAGTCATTCACCGGCAAAGAACAAAGTGAGTTAGCTTTCACTACCTGATGTGAGACCCTCTCAGAGTAGAAAAAACACTGAACTTTGCAGTGCTTTGTGTAGGATTGACGTGATGGGTTCACTCAGTGTGAAGTTCGTGCACACAGTGATCTTCTGAGGCTTGTGGTCTTTTGTAAAATGCAGACCTGTGATAGGATTATTTTTTCAACTATTACTAATACAAAAGTGTCCTAAGAAAACTGTTATGCACAGAAAGGCCAGCAGACTGGAGTGTATTTCACAAAGCAGAACAGATAGTTACAATTTAAAAATAAAACAACAAAAATGAAGACAAAATACCTGCCTCAAGGAAAAAACCTTTTGTTAGGGTTCAGGCACAAGAAAATACTCGGCATGTTTTGAACAGTACTTCTATAACATGCTTTTGTTGGATCGCAATCTTCTCTTTCTCCTGTTTGATCTAAAAGTCCAACTGTGTTAATTTAACAAATTAATGTAATGCATTAAGCTTGTAATATGATTAAAGGTATTACTAGAACTTTGTAGAGCATGTTTTTTCTCATTATTTTAGTTTTTCCCTCTCATTTGCAGATGTAAACAAAACTGCAACTACATCTGGTTGAAAATTTAATCTGTTTTTTCCCCTATGGGGAAAACCAAAGATGTCTTAAAGAAACACTTTTCTGTGCACGTTTTTCTGGGAAGCCCTTTTGCGTGAGGAGAAGAAAAAAGACCCCTTGCTGCCCCAGAATGGTTGATAGCCTGATGTTTTTGGTGTGCCTCTGGAATGTTAAAGCTCTGTTATTTTTGGAGAAAGGCCTGGAAAGCTGGGTTTCCAATACTGTGTGAAACTCCTAACTATCAAACTACTATCTATCTGCAAAAAAAATCATGTTGCCTAGGTTTTCTCCTCCTCTTTCCTTTGCCATGATCTACTTCCCCCAAAGCAAATAAAACAATTTACACATACCTTTCTTTATGCTAACACAGAACAAAAACTTACCCAAACCTCTTTTCATCTTTTTCTGAAATAGAGATCTTCCTTTCTAATCAGCATTAACAGTAATGCATAGATCTGTTCTCTATCTTGACTAGTGAATAAGACTATAATAAAGATGTAGGACTATAATAAAGATGTAGAGTTATTGGCAATGAAGAGTCAGGACTGTACATGTATGGTGAGAGGCTAGATGTAACTGAAGAGCTTTGTTTGGAGCAATGGGAAATTCTTGCATTTAGTTGACTGAGCCTTGCATGGAAGCATCTTGCTGTCCATGCGGTCATGTATGTACTTGACATTCTGCTCTATTTGTGCATGGCGTAAACTAGAATTAATGCAGTCAGTGTGAGGGCTGCTTAAAATACAAAAGCAAACAATACAACAAACATGCAGGTGTGAGGACCAAATCCTGGTAATGAAACCAAAGGAGCCCTTCATGGAAGAAAAAGAAGTCCATCTGATTCATCTGAATCCCTCTCTTCAGTTCATACAAAAACTTGTAAAACCTCACTTTTATTGTTGGCTTCTATAGTGTTTTTTCTGATGTATAAATTCTAACTGCAGTCAGTAAAGTCTTTCAAAAGATTTTGCATGCATGCTAAGATACTATTATTTTTAAGGTACTTTAACACAGGTATGTCTGATTTCTTGAAAGCTTACGTCACTGGGGAAAAAAGGTGATGGTTAGATCATGCTTGCATAGGATTCACCTCATTTTTGATACTTAATGTCCTTCTGCTTAGTTTTTATTACTAAGGCTGCATCTTTGAGTGCACTTCTAAATCATTACGCTACAAAAAGAAACATACTGCTGTCCATCTCCAGATGGGTTTCCACCTTATTTAAAGACTTTTTTTCTTTCAAAAAGATTATTTTTTAATTACATTCTGCCTACTTTCCATACGTGCTGCTCTTCATTTTTAATTTGAAGGAACAAGAGAAGGTAGCACTGGAGCATACTTGGTCTTACTTGAAACATTTTGGTCTTTATTTAAAAACTCACAGTACTGAAGCTTTCTCTTAAAAGGCTGCTGCGACATTCAAATGTTTGTTGGCTGGACTTGAAAGTGTGCTTAGGGTACTGTTTAGAAAAATTTAGTGCCCCGTAAGTGCAATACACAATAAAAGGAAGTAATGTTCATGACCTATTGTGTGGATTGCTGCAAACTGCTTTTCTCTTAAAGCTTTCAGCTTGCTGACCTGGAGAAAAGTTTTTTTTCACATTCTATTCCAGTTACCTATGTGAAATTCTTCTTTTAGGTCTTTCTTGGTTTAGGTCTTGGTTTTTCTTTGACCCACTTTTACAGTTTTTAGTGCTGACTGTTTAACGTGTGCAGTGAACAGCTGTGCTACTGAGTTTCTGCAGATGTTGTGAGCCAGTATGATTTTTAAGTGCTTCTGTGGTGTTCTGTCATGACAGCCTTGATACAGGAAAAAGAAATCATACTTAGTCATGGGTGTCTTTAAATGTCCTGACCTAGACCCAAGAAAAAAAAAAAAAGCGTGGTATTTTCTGGCACTCTCTGTTGTGAGCTGTCTGAGATGGTTTTCTTTTGTGGCTCCTAAAGAAATCAGATAAAGTTTGGAGCCATCCAGTAATTGCACGTTCCAAGTTCCTTTTCATATCTACAGCAATCCTGTTAATGTTACCTCTTTTAAAAGCTCTGTTAGTAAATATCACCAGATTAAAGGCTAGATACTCTAGATTTCTACTCTGTAAAAGTCCATTAAATAAACACAGTATTGCTGGCTGACTAACTTCTGAGGTTAATTTCCCACCGAAGGTTTTAGTGGGTTGTTAATGACTATAGGTGCAGCTTTTTTGACTTCCTGATTTTGGGAGTAGTTCGGTTCATCAGATCTCCTCTGTTTTCCTGATTCCTTTGTGTATGAGCTTGCCTTAAATGAGAGCCCTCTCTATGTTCACTGAGTTCAAGATACCTGTTTGCCTGAGAATACTTTAAAGCGTGTTCCACTGTTGAAAATAGTGGTTGTGACACTGCCGTCTTGTATCTATACTTTGGTATAGGAATTTTGTATATTTAAAATAACTGAGTTTATTTTCAAGACAATCACCAAAATACAAACCTTAAAGCTGTTTTGCTGTTTATTTGACTCATAAATTGCACAGTAGGGCTGCACCAGAATTTGGGGAGAGGGATACACATGTTTTGTGCGGTGTCCTAGACCTCTACCTCCCCTCTCCCATCCTTACCATCAAATTGCTATATAATGGGTATACATGCAAGATTTTTTTTTTTTTTTGCATTTGCTGAATAACACTGCCAAGTTTGTCAAGCAGAAATGTAATCAACACTCTACACCACATTCTTTAGTGACTGAGATTGAAAGGGAAATAAACAACACCATCATCAGTACAACTGTTCAAGAGGTGCAATGAAGTGTTGTCCAAATAGTAACAGTACAACCAGGGCTCCTTGGTCCTATTCTCTATTCTGGTGCACAGTGTTATCCTTTTTTGTCCTTTTGCCCCTTCTTTATGCCCCACCGCACAATCTTGTTTGCAGGCCCCTCCCTTCAATGTGGGGGAATTAAAAATGTAAAGATTTAATCTCCACTCCTTAAAAGTACATTTTTAGCCCTCTTCTGTGTGATAAGATAGAATGGAAAGCATAAACTAATGGTAAATGTCAACTAACCACTAGGCTTGAAAAAATTGCAGCTGGCTTCTGTTTATGAAGCACAGAAACTGTGTGGGAGGAGATGCAAAGAACCTCCTCCAATACCCACTCTCACAGTAGGAGGAAAAAAAAAAAACCAACAAAAACAAAACTGTACTGAAGATGGGGTTTAACCTTCAGAATTATTTTGCTGTTCTCTTATGTTCTTACACTTGTATGAAAATGCTAAAAGGCAATCAATTTATTTTGTGTAAAGGCATCAGAAAAAGGCCCTGTGACACCTTAAAGGTGAACTTTGATTCATTTCCGATAAGAAGTAAGGCACCCAATTTTCTTGTATCAATTTTGAATGTGAGTTAAAATATGAATCTCCTAAACATTTTAAAGTGTATTTAATGAACAATTTTTATGGAGAGCTTCAGCATGTCTTAAATCTGATGCAATGTTTCAATGCAGCAACACTATTAATGTTGTTTTAGAGTAGCGTTGAAACGGCGGTGCTTAAATGTATCACACAAATCTGAAATGAAGTGCTTGTTTTGAGTCTGAACAGACATTTGGGAAGTAGATCACATGATATTCATTCATGATGTATAATCTGAGATCAAAAATAGTCCCCAGGTTTATGCTAATATAAATTGAGAGAGATTCTAGTTTCATAACGCCATTTGACATTAAAGCTAAGCTAATGCTTCATGTAACAGGAAGTTCATAGTCCAAACCTGGTATGAGGAAAGGCTAATTTTTTTTAGTAGTATTTGCAGAAATACATTGAACATCCATCACTTTCAGACTTGGAAAACAGAATACAGCTTCAATTTGTTTATGGCACAATTAGTTTTAACTGCTTTTAAAAAGAAGAAAGGTAAATAGACTAGAAAAGGGATCAAGAAAGAAGGTGGCATTTTTTTCTGTTTTTTAATCTGAGACATTGCTATATCTAGCTGATTTTACTGGGCAGATGAAACTGTCCTGTAAGAATGACAAATATTGTTCAGTATGGGGAGATTGTTTTTACATGTTTGACTAACAACTTGCATATGCAAAAAAAATAAATGTTTAGAACTGCATCTCTGTTATTTCACCTGCTCTTCTTTTAGAAGTGTCCTTTCTTGTTTGCTGACAACTCCCACTATGGAATACTTGTCCAAAGACCCAGGAATTATTATTAACTCCCCAAGACGGGGGTGGGAAATTAGAACTGGTGAGCAAAAGCTGGAAGGATACCAGCTGGAGGATATTTGTGACAGATGAGAATAACAGGAAGGGAGGGAGAAAAAGAAATGGTCAGCATTTTTGGCTTTTTAAAAGTGGGGTGCAGATGACTTGCTGTTATGTATTTGCAATGTCTTGTTTCCAGACTGTTGGCTTAGTCAGCCACATCTTTAATTTGTGCAGTCTATAACAGCTGCTTCTGCTCCTACCACAGAGAAATTATAGTTTCCAAGCCTTCATTTCATCCCTCTTACCTATAATACTTGAGTTCCAGTCTGTCTGACCACTTTACTAGGCTTTTTTTTTTTTTTTAATTAGCAGATCTTTTGGGGAGCCCTTAAGTTTGTTTTGCATATACAGAAACACTAAACAGCCTTGGAAACTCTTGACGAGATGAAATACATCCTGCTGGGAATATAAAATAGCATGTAATACCAAGAATAATGATTTCTGTAACTGAGGTTTTCATGTGCCTTATTAGAAAGCATCATTTATGTGGGGTCTTGTTGAATCTTTTTTTTTTCTTAACAACATTTTAAACCCCATCTCTTTAATTTAGACTCTGCATGTTTTGTTGATTTACCTTTTTTAAAAGGTTTACAGGTATGTTTGAAGTAAATAAAATGCCCAAGATTAATCCCTATCGTTCAAATACATTTGAGTACTCTTAGCTCAAATGTTCTTACTGGATTTGCCCAGGTGAGACAGGTGGAGTTTCATAACAACATCTTCCTTGTACCTGAGACCACTGTGCTGCCTGGTCACTTGGCTGAGGTGACACATTGTTATTAAGTGCTATAAATATCCTCACTTTGGAGAGGTACACATGTAGAGGGTAACGGCTCTCACTGCTGCAAGTATCTTAATATAATTGGAGAAACAGCTTGTTTTAATCACTTCCTAATTGTACAGCATGACCAACTAATCTCTGGGAAGTACCTTGGAGACCCAGTAATATGCTTCATCGACTTCTGGGGAACTGACAGAGAAAGACGGTCGAATTGCCCTCGGCTCACTTTGTTTGCTCTTCTGCAGCTCTGTGATGATTTGTCTAGAAGGCAAAGAAATAAAAGTTTTAGTATTATAGTTCAGAATATATTCACTAGATCAGTTGATAATTGGTCTTGATGTTAGCTAAGGAAAAATAACTAGCATTATAGAGGTCTGATAATATTTTTATACTACTTTTTTATCCAAATTCTTCCTTTGGATTTTCAGTATGTTGTGCTTCAAGCTAGCTCTGAGTGAAAATAGATTATTCAGAATATTAAACAAAAATTAATAATGTGGAATAAGGCTCATATTCAATAATTCAAATATCAAAAATAAGTAGGTCTGTGGTATTTTGCTTCATGATTTTTTTTTTTGGTGAGATTATTCAGAACAACAAAATGACAAGATGAGCTGATTCTTCAGTGCTGCAGATAAATGTTGCTAAGATCTTTTTGTGAAAACTCAAGCCTGTGTGCCCAAACCTATGGTCTTTTGTTCTTGTGGAGCTTACATTTCATTTTATGTCTTAAATACTGCTTAAAATCTCAGAAGTACAGGTCTAAGTATTAGTCTAATCTTTTTTTGTACCATGCACCAATCCTGATGAAATTAAAAACAAAAAACAACAACAAAAAAAAACCCACACAACACCTTGCAGCTCCTCAACAGTTCTAAAAACTGTTACATCTTTAGCCTGCAATATTTGGAGGCACCAGAGGAACAGAGGAACCATGGAATAACTCTCCCCTGTCCTTAAGTGTGGGATGATGGGATCCCATCAGACGATGGGATTCCTGAAGCCTTTTAATTCTTGGTATTCAAGATTGAAAACGCCAAGACTGAAGTAACGAGTTCCTTGTTAAAGCCACTTGCTTATTACATTGAACTCAGCTGAACAAGTCTGGTATCAAGTAAATATGGTATAGATTTGAAAATACTTCTTTTTTAAGGTTTAATATACTTTTCAGTGGTCTAATGATTGCTTTTTGAAGAGCTTGTGGTCTGCAAAATACTATAATTATACAGCATATGCTTTAAAAGACTGGCTTGTAGTATTGACCTTCCTGGAGTTTCATGGGAGACATTTTGAGAATGCCAGATCCATCTTGAGCGTAACTACGCTAACTCTCTTACAATTAATGGAGAAACACGCAAGGCTGAACTCTCCAAACAGCTTTCAAAAATCTCACACTTTTTATGTGTCTACTTTACAGAACGTGGAAAAAAATACCACCCATCAGGGAACTAAAACACAGTACTTTAATTACATAATGCTCATTAATGTTAAATTTTACGCTGAAGGTCTGTATTATATAAAAGCCAACTAAAATACAAGTCTCCTTCTCAAACCCTGTACCATGTATTGCCTGGACATTTGGTCATTAAAATGAACTTGGCTGCAAAGATAGGCGTTAGACAAAGATGCAACATTTCATGTTGACTTCCAACAGCCTTTATAGTTTGAAATAATTTTATTATTTTGATTTTCTCAAATAATATTCAAAAGCATTCAAAGAGAAGTAATGCTAGTTGAGTGAAGAGACTCGCATAGGATGTGAACTCAAGTGACAGTATTTTCAACTGCTGCAGTCCTTTTATAATCTGATATGATTTTAGATTTTCTCTCAAAAGATTTTTTTTAATGTCAGACTGAAGAATGTCTTTACCAGCTGTATTAGAGAAGAATCTTTGTAAATCTCCATTCATAAATCTTGTTTCTTATTTCATTTTTTGCTCTGAATCTTTCACCTAGTCAATAACTGCAGCCCCTATATTTTTTATTTGTTTTTTAATAAATATAGCTCCCCTTTTAGCATTCTTTCCAGAGTTTGACCTCAGACCAAAGTCTTCTCTTGTATTAATTCTGGAAATAAGGTGATTGAACCACTCTTCATCTATGTGTTAAACTGCTGTAGTTCTGCTTTTTTGGGTGGAGTACAGGAGGGAGCGTACCCAAGCACTTCGAGTTGCAGGAGCTGGTATTTGGAGGCACAAAGAAAGGATCTGGAGCACTGGTTCGGTCTGCCAGTTCCCTGACTGATGCTGGACTGGCTTCTGTTGGTGTTGCTGGAGGTCTAAGAGGGGATTTGGTAGGATGTTAGAGGCTAGCACAGCTGTTTCTAAGCCTTTTCTCAAGATGAAGAAGATACCTGTCTGGGGAAACAACAGTTGCAGCAGATACTGCTAGCCATGAGAGGGGATGTCTTGTAAAGGAAAATGGGTAACATGGATGGGAAGTGGAAAGGTGCTGGTGGTTTTATCTGGTGGAGAAAGGAGACCAAATAGAAGGAGGGTAGAAATGCTGCTCTTGCTGTGGTACTGTGAATGGCTGCGTGTGGGGAGGGTGGCATCTTATCTGAGCAGGGAGGATTTTGTGGCAGCAGAAACGTGAGATGGAGGGCTGAGCGATCTGAGTGATGGTTGGATGGTAAATTGCACAGAGAACAAAAAGCATGTGGATGCTGTCTGGCTAGGCAGACATCAAAAATGCTTGGACTCACTAAGTAGGAGGATAGTGGGATCAGCTAAAGGGATGTGAAGAATTTTAATGAAAAATAGATATAAAGTTATAACGAAACATGTAATGTTCAAAGTTCTTTCTTGCATTCCCCTCAGATGAAATAAGGGGAACGTGGCTGCTTTTTTTTTTTTTGTATAATCTTTGTGTTTACTTATTGTTCCTGATTTATCTCAAATCATGTACAATGATCAGAGTTGATACCCTCAAGTGGTTTTATGAGTTAGCCAAAGGATTACTAGCCCTTTCTTTCTTAAGCCTATCATCAGAGCAGTCTTCAGGAGCAGACAGAAGGGAAGAGCAAGGGCTGTGGAACAGCACATGGGTTGGCGAGAAGAGCACCACAGCCTTGAGGCCTGGGTCTTGAGCAGGCAGAGAAAATACCACAGTGTGTGGTTGGGCTACAGGAAGGGGATGTGAGGGTGAGCAGAGGGTAGAAAGCTGGGTTGGCCGCCCGCAGGGCTCTCCTGCGGGTGCCCCAGATGCAGGAGCGGGGCCTGCTCTCGTCCCAAGAGCAGTGCAGCTGCAGAGCACATCTGGGAGAGGGCTCTTGGCACTTGTATTCAGGCCTCAATTGCAAACCTGTCAATTCAGGGCATCAATCACACTTCTAGTCTTTGCACTATGTAATGTTTTCTTTTTCTTTTTTCTTTTTTAAGACTGCATTAGTGTTTCTGATGAAGGAGGGGAAGACCTTGATAAAATTCAGGTGGCTCTGCTGCTATTTATGTGGGAGCAGCCTCACAGAAGGGCTGTTTTAAGCAGTGACTTTATAAGAATGCTCCATGTCGATGAGCAGTAATGATCAAATCTGTAAGCATTTGGATAACCTTACCAGTGATGGAGCCTCCATTTTACACATCTACTTTCCAAATTCTCAGTCTGGTGGGAGCTCACATTATATTTAATAGCAACCGTTTTTTGCCACTGCATCTGAATGGGTTGGAATCATGCTTAAAATGATTGATAGTTTTTAAGCTTACATGCCGTTGTTGTAAACATCCTTTTCATTTTGAAATTAATGAGAAACTCAAAATAGTCCCCAATTTTCTCACACTCAGTTGCACTCTTTCCCAACTTCCTGATTGGTTTCAAGGAGAAGTCATGCTCTTCCTTTTTCATTTGCTCAGCTTGTCTGTGCTCCCCTTGCTGCTGATCTCCCTGCTCCCAGGCAGACCCGTTCCAGCTCGGTGATGAGTGCCAGTCACGACAGCGGAACAAGCCAAAAGTAGTAAACTTATGATGAAAAGCTTGCAAACTTGGAAGTGCTTAGGTGCCAGGGTTTTAAACTCATTGCAACTTTATTAATGACACCCTGGGGGAAGAATCTTTTAATAGTAAACATATCCAAATGGTTTTGAGCTAAAAAAGCTGGTTTTACTTTGTTTTGGTTGCATGAGTACTACACCATTATCAAGAGATGATTTAGAGCAATAGCAGTGAAGTCTTAGCTTGGATCTTGTTGAACTGAAGGCTCTCCTCCACTGAAAATGTTTTTCCAGCCCCCCCCCCCCCCCCCCCCCCATGGCATTTTTTGGTTTAAAAAGAGCAACGTGTTAAACAGCATTCATTGAGTTTGGTGAATAATCAAATATAATTTCTTTTTTTTTTTTTTTTCTTGAAACACGCACTCCTGCTCTGCTTTTGAAATGCTACGTGTGGCAGTCTGCTGTGAGTATTATTCTTCTCTCTGGTAGCTTCTACATGAAAACTCTTTTCCCCGAGAAAATGGAATCTTTGTGTCTTTGTCTCCTCGCTAGCTTTCAGGCATGTTTTGGCAGGAGCTCTGACTGTCGAGGCACTAGAGAGGAGGGGCCTTGTAGTCATTTGTCAGCTTTTCTTGCATCTGTAATTTTTTGTCAACTCAGCAGTACTGGAGGGGCTAAAAAAGGGGGGAGAGCTCGTAGTTGTCGAAAGTCGAACTCTTGAAATAATTGCCAGACTGTAACAGTTCAGGGAAGGTGTATGTGTGGGGACAAACTACCAGTGTTTCAGCTAAAAAAGATACAGTGTTCAGGTTTTAGAAAATCTCCATTTCACGCAATGGCACGTCATGGATCTCTACAGGCAATTTTACTCTGTTTGTAGACTTGTTTACTGTGTTGATAAACTGGCTTTTTAATGGTGAAGAAAATACTTCACTGGTGTTCAAGACCTGGTTCTTTCCAACCAACAGATTAATTAAAACATTTTGTCTTTAACTTTGGTCCTAATCCTCTGCTGCTATCTTCCTTCACAGGCCATGCACTTTCATCTCCTTGTGTAATGTAATTAAACATAAATTAGTTAATTTTTTTATTAGAAGATGGATCCCTTCATATTAAAGAAAGCATTTTTCCTCCTTAGCTTTTTATGGAATATTAATGTTGATCTCTCCTCCTCATTTCAGTAGGCTATTTAAGCTCAGGGCTCATACTGTGAGCTGTTAATTAATCAGTGTGACAGATGAAGAAAGTATCCAACTATGAAAGAAAACCTTACTTCAGTGACTAACAATAAGGATGTGAGCCCGAGTGATTTAAAGGATTTTTTTTTTGTGTGGATGTGTGATAAGGAGTCTTAATCTGTTAGAGGTAACGATGTTTTTTTCGCTCAGTTTGTGTCTCTGCACAAACATTAAAGGGCTCATCAATATTTTGTCTTGAAAAGTCTAGACAGCAGTTAAAAGAGCCTCTCCTACAGTTTGAGGAGATCTCGTTTCCCATAATTAATAACAGGAAGCAAGTAAATAAGGCTTTACTGACAAATGGAAGAGTAACACAGACCCAGAAACATTAGCTCCTAGCTGAGAAATGTGGCTGAGGTCTGTTGGTATTAGTGCACAGGAAA
Organism: Anas platyrhynchos; assembly: GCF_047663525.1. Lineage (NCBI taxonomy): Eukaryota > Metazoa > Chordata > Aves > Anseriformes > Anatidae > Anas > Anas platyrhynchos. The sequence continues at coordinate 13,843,313 of NC_092594.1, read as the reverse complement.
AGATTACCGTGGAAGCACAGTAGGGCTTTGCTCAAGCTTAATTCAGTTATGTGATAGTAGACTAAAAGTGCAAAAGTAACGATAATGCATTTTAATTATTGAGAGTGATTCCTGACCTTTGTTTACATCAGTGTTACAGCCCAAGAACTCCTCTCTGTCATTATTTGAAACTCTTTGAACTCTGAAGGAGATTTTTCATGTTTATTTAAAAGCTACCAGAAGGCATTTCAGGCACTTCCGGGAACAAACTGTATATATGTATTTCAGGAAGATAAGAAATGAAAGGAAACGTTTTTGATTTTTTTTTTTCTTTTTGAAGATTGCCTTTTCCACTCAAAGATACCTTTTCAGAAAGTGGTTGGAAACCCTTCTCCGCCCCCCAACCCCCAATTCGTCTTGTTAAAATTGGTTAAACAACAAAAGGGGAATTACATCCTCATCTCTTGTGTAAAAGAGATTTACCAGTGTAAAACCAGAGCAGTGCTAGTTATCTCACTGAGCTGTTAAGGTCAGCTCAGCAGCTCCACATTGCAATGACAAAAATTCAGTCTTGCCCTGCCTGCCATGCTTATGACTGATTTCAGTTTTTGGGTTACTTTTGGGGGGGAGGTTGTTTTCCTGGGGGAGAGGCATTGAGTGAATGCAATATCCAGAGGCACTGGAAAACACATCTAACACCATGTTCATGCTGGACTTTAAGTCTGAGCTTGTTGAATTAAAGGTTCATCGTTCAGTATGTCTACGATGTGATACAATGGTATAATACAGTCTGTATGGCATCTTGGCTGACCTTGAGAAGAGAAGAAAAGTGAATTTGTTTCACTGTTTTTTTTAGGCATGCTAAACAGTGAATTCCTACTTTAGCTGTTTAGTTTACAGTAACCTACTAGAATTATTTTCCCCCTGTAGAAAACCCAACAGCTCATATACTAAAAATGGCAAAATAGACAAAAATAAGCCTGTTTGTAGAGCTAATGTTTTTTTCCTTTTCTGTACATTTTAGAAGATTAACAGCCGTTGCTGTATGGGAGCATGGTGATGCATACTAAATAGTCAGTCCATAAGGCATTTTGGAAGGAATTCAGTAAATTCAAAGAAGATATCCCAACGTTGTATCCCATCGTTTTTTCATTTCCATTGATTGTAGTTAAAATGTGTGAAAGCAACAGACTATATCCAAAAAGAAGTTGCATTATTTACGTTGTTGCTTCCATTGCTTAAGTCTCATCAGGTTAAAACATTTACTATAGATACAGTGTTTAGTGACTGATTAAATGAGATACTTGAGCACATGTGCATAACTTCAAGCATAGGCTTCTTCCATTTGACTTGATTGAATTATATAACTCCATAGTTTGTAACTGGACTTCAGTTACATTTAGAATGCATTTCCCTCTCCTGTTAAGTACTGAGTTCTGTCACCTTGCATCACACATGCCAGTATCCAGCGAGGCTTATGGCTTCTCACAGAGAACTTAAGGAATGTGGTGCTACTTGACACAAGTGCCCAAGCTCTTAGCGCAAATAAATATCTCAAATGACTATTGTAATAGGAAAAAAATCAGTAGACAACTGTTGAAGGTGAATTTTCAGGGTATAACCATATACTACCATATATTTCAGGTACAATTTTTAACTGCTGTGTTGTTGTTTTTTTCCTAGCTCAGAACTGCAATAACTATAATAACTGAATAACTGCAATTTCAGCTCCCGAGGAAAGTTTATGGTGGACAAGAGGCTTTTTCTTTATCACAAAAACAAAACAAAACAAAACAAACAAACAAACAAAAAAAAAACAGAACAAAAACAAAAAAAAAAAACATGCTCTATTGTACAGAAAAGCTTTGAAGAAAATTGTATGAGTTTATTTCATTTACTTTGGACCTTCAAAAATCAGATGTTCACATGCTGACCTAGGTTTAGAAACTTTTCTAATTACCAAGACAATACACAAATCTTTTTAATAAATAATTTGCATATCTTCAACTGCACATTACAAAGGGCATTTTAAAATTGAGCACAGTCTTTGTATTCAGCTTTTGATGTGATGTTTGCACGCTTAAGGAGAAAACTTTCATGTTTAGGGTGCTTCTTTTAGAATGAAAGGTGATTGACCAGTAGACTGAATTCTTTGAATTGTATGATAGTACAGTTCAGTAACACATCAGTGGTTCTTAGTGCATCAGTACCTGCAGATTGTTTAAATGTGTATTTCACAGAAATTGCCAAGTGTAGTAAAGTGTAGGATAGTGTAAAACAAGATTCCTGGTATAGACCCAATTTAATCTAAAAGATGGCAATATGGAAAAAGTACAATCCTAACAGGACCAGATATTGGTATCAGAATTTTGTTATCTTAAACCTATAGATATGTAGCTTCCAAGTGAAACTCTCTTGAGCACTAGCAGTTTCCAGGCTATTCTCTCAATTTCCTGTTTATTTTATATAGTACTGGAAATTCTTTCTGATGGTATGGTGCTCTTATTCTAAAAGAATGAAGGCTGTTTCTAATATGATATTGTCCAAAGCCCACGCTGTCAAAGTACCAAGGTTCATAGTAACTGTAGGTACCCTGGTTATATCACAGCTTTTAACACAATTTCTTTTGTCCTTGAGGATTTTTAAGTAATTTGAGCATATTCTTCTTCTGTGTGTGTGACCTGATCAAGTCCCCCCCCAGTGTTATAAAATATACTCAGGAGTAAAGAGTTCTTCTCATTCAGTGGTAAACTCTTAATAAATAAAAATAAATAATAAAATAAAAAAATAAATAAAACCCCATAAACTAGAATAGAAATAAAGGAAAATACATTTGCAGTCAAATTTGAATATTAAAGTTTCTAAGTACATTCCACACTATTTAAATACTTCAAGGGTTTATATTTATAACAATTCCTTTTAAAATAGGATGTATTTTTTTTTTGTTAATTCAAAGAATTTGGGAAGCTCCACTTGTTTTAATCAATAACATAATTCTGGCATATAATTTAAAGAAGATATTTCCATTCACCCTCCTCTTAAATGAAATAATTGTTGTGTAGGTGGGAATCCTGTGGAATTACTGTGAAATATGTGAAAGTAGATTGACTTAAAGAATTGACTTGAAATTTTACATTTATCATGACTGCCATTGGCCAGGTCTTGGAAAGTTCACACAGCTGTGTTCTAGTTCTCCAGGCCTCTGAAGTCTTTCCCTCTCTCTGGAAGGTGTTGAGGAGGAGTACAATACCCCAGGAATCCTTACTGTGCTCTCTACCATGACAGAAATAGCTTGGACTGGAAGGGGGGGGGGGGGGGGGGACAACAACAACAACAACCAAAACAAAACAAAAAAACACAACTGTACTTCTCATCCAGACATACTCCAGATGATGATTTTGGAAGGACAGACCTTTGCTTTACATATAGAAAGTTGAAAACAAATGTAAAATTTCTTGTGATCCCCATTTCAACTCAGACTTAAACTGATCCATACCACTGTCAACCTGAGGAAGATATACTTAAGTATATGAAGTATCAAGGAGCTTTTTTTTTTTTTTCTTCCTTCTGGCTACTTCTTGATGTATTAGTTTAAGCAGTTTAAGCTCTGGCTCATCAAGTCAATAGGTATGAAATTCTTTTCCTTTAGCACAATTCCTTCTGGAAAAGGCAGGAGATGAGAATATATGGTGATGAAACTAGACTCCTGTTTGTTTGCTCACATCTTCTCTAAAAAGTTTTTATAACTACCTTGAGCTTTTCCTTTCCAGAAACAATATTTCTCACTGGTAAACTAAATATGATCTGACTAGCTAAATAAGTGGATTTGTTTTTATTTCTATTTTTTGGATAAGAAAACACTTTCCAATCTCATAAACAGCAGGTTCTATTCTCTTCTGTAAGTAGCCAGCACTTTTTTATTGTTTGGCAAGTTCACATCCTTCACTAGCTTGTATACTTGATGCAGGTGTAGTAGAAGCCTTCATTTATGATACAGGAAGGGAGTTTTATTAAATAAGAAAACCACAGACTTTACACTTTTCTTTTTTTGCCAAGCTCTGCACAATACATTTTCATTGAGTAGAGTTAGCATAGGAACTGGGACTGATGTGGCCAAACCTGTTTCATGAGTACATAAATCATACTCTTCAACAAGAAGCTTTTTAGTAAATCATTTTCTTCGCAGTATGTCAAATAATATTCTGATGCATGCAATGAGTCTTGCTTCTCAGTAGAATGGTGTATAGTACCTTCACTTTACTAATTAAATTAGCATATATAGACATCAACATGTTAATGCTACATGCCTTCAAGTTAGGACTTGAAATACTTTTCAGTGATTCTTGTCCATCTTGTTTTGCTTCCAGAATGTAAATCTGCTTTTCACCTGCAATAAGGTCACAGCTGAGGGGAGGCTTTGGGAGGGGGAAGGAATCTACAGGGGTGGCATATATTGCTTTACACTGAGTCTTAGCTGAAAGAATTTGGCCTCTGGCCCTGTTCCTCCTTCACAAGCTGCTCTGATAACGGTGGCACAACAGCACACGCCCTGGCAAATGTTCCTGGTGCTGCAGATAGTATAGCCTGCTGTAGTGATGTGTTGGTTCATTGAAGAGGTTTTAACAGTTCATTTTAATTTTATTAACTAGAAAACAAAATCCAGCAAAAACACCCTCATGAAACTTATTGATCCTCTAGCATCACAAAAGAGCACTATGACTCCGCATTTGCAAGCTTCTGGACAAAATTTCTCTGGAATCACAAGTAGCTCTCAGTGAACTGAAACCTGCTCACGTTCCTGTTATTTCTTTTTTATTTTTTTGACTCTTTATGGTATTTTTATTAAATGTATATAATTATCTTTAAGTGACTCTCTCTTTAAAATTATTACACTGTGCCTTAAAATGCATAGAGATCCTTCAGTACAAATCCACACCATAAAAGGAAATCCATACATATTAACAACCTAAATTATCAGAATGGTTTGAAGTATGTAAGGAGTAGTGTGTATATTCAAGTTTGGTTTTGTTCTTCCACGTCTATAGATATCTACTGTTCATGAGATTCAAGACAAACCATGTTTGAGCCTGCTATAAATTTTAGTCCACTTTACCTTTTATTCCCAAGCACAGTGCCTTATCCTTGACTTGCATGCTATAGAGGAAAATATATTTGTTAAATATTCACATAGTTCTCTTTCTAAACATGGAATCCTTTTATTTTTATTTATTTATTTATTTATTTTGCTTTGTAAAAAAAGAGCTTTATCTTTTGTTGGACAGCATTCTTTTTTGGATATTCTAATGACCCCCTTTTTTTTTTTTTTTAATCTTCTGATGCAACTTGCTAGTAGTAAAGATCAATGAAAGCAAGTCCAGTACATGACTGACAGTGAGCAATTTCATTTTAGGGAACTGACTTAAATATTCGCTCAAAATACCCATATGGGCTTTGTACTTATTAGAAATACTTCCTTCATTTCACACCTCAAACAGATCAATCTTTACAGATCCTCTGAAGCGCTCCCCAGCACTTTTATTTCAAGTGTATACCTAACTTTCTAAGAGAAGATTTAAGGCTATGGTGATGACTAGGTTATTCTGCTGATTTCCTATGAAGCTTTTTTTTTTTTTTTTTTTTCCTTCCCCAAGAGAAGTCCCCTGAGATGACTGACTTTCAAACAGCATAGTTCTGTGACTTGGAAAACAGCAGTCTGCCATAGTTTTGGTAATTGTTGAAGATGCTTTTCAATAAAAGTAGCAACTCTTGAACCTTGATACCTATCATGCTGCAATGAAGGCTTCAAAGACACAGGAAAAGATTATTGAGCAGGGTTCATCAAGTACTTATTTGCTTAACTCTGGTCATAATCAAAGGCTGAGAAGATATTTATCTAGTCTGGTTTGCTCTAGGTGTCACTTACTTTATGAAGGCAAAATCTTCTGGCAGCAAAAGAGTTATTTTAAGCAACAAGCTGACTCTCTTGTTCCTTTTCCTCTTCCTCCAAAATTCTGCTCATCAGAAAGCCCCTCCCCTTAATAAATTTCCATACCTCTTCAATAGTTGCTATTCTCTTAAATGTATATAGATGGGTGTGGATTGTGATGTTATAGTTCTATTATTTAAATTAACTACATTATATGAAAGACTAGTTAGGGCATTGTTCTGCTTTTATTAACTGGTTTTACCAGATCTTTAATTTGAAAAGTTGGCATAAGTGGTTGCACTTGTCCAAAATGGACTGAAATCTTTTTACTAGAAATTACGCAGTAGGTATTGTTCTGCATAAGATGCCTTGCTAAATTTTCCTACAAATTGTCATAGTTCTATCTTGGATTATTTGTTATATATAAGTTGGATTTTTTTTATTTTTTGAAAAGCAACTTTGAGGTCCTTCTGGCCCATTAGATTAAACAGAAAACTTAATGGGGGCCACGTGGTTATGCCTGTGTGAAGGTTAGGTTAAGTAGCATGACTGTTGAATATGTGTGACCACTGAATAATAGATTGCTGATTTATATGAAGGCCTTCGTAAACAGAAATGAACCACTATACCATTCATTGCTTTTTTTTTTTTTAACTGGGAAAACGATAAATATTTTTATGACCAAGGAAAGCAGAAAACTCACTTATTCTAGCCCACAAAATTTCTATTTTAGAGTTGAAAATTTGTTCTGTTCCACATGATAAATTTCAGTGAAAATTTAGGAAGAATGAAGAGATCTGTCTAAAACAGTTGATTTACTACTGGATGGTAAAGAGCTATTTTGGAGTCAGTATATCTGTTTTTGAACACAGATTTCCTTTTAATCCTTAGCAATGTTTTCTGAAGGAGTTTCTGTTAAAAATGGTGCAACACCACTTGAAGTTTAACTTCATGAATCACTATTTTCCAGTTTGACAGAAAAGTTGATATTCAGAAACAACAGTACTTGTGAATTAGAAGTCAAACATGAAGTGAATTCTTGCATTTCTGGTGAGAAGTGGCACTTGATCCTTGAGGCAAACAACTTCACTTCAACCTACATGACACATCACATCACATTACTAACAAGTGCACTGGCAAGGCTATAAGATGAAATGCCACTTTCTGTTAAGTTAAAAGTAGGACACATTTTTCCATTTCTGAAAGTTCTAACACTTCATATAGTTGCTTTTTGCAAATGAAAAATGGCAATGCTCCTGTACAGAAATGGTCTATGAATTACAGCAAAGCAGCTTATGTTGAGCAGTGTGGCGCAAGAAGATGCCAAGCCTTTCATGTGGAGTGCATGCAGCACAGTCGTGCAGAGATTATAGAGCCTACACAATTTAGTTATGCTCAGTCTCTCATTTTTTAACTAGAGAGAAGGATGAATATGATGATGGTTGTATTTTTATTTTGTCCAGTTCAACAACAATGCTGACCTTATAGATGGTCAAGATGCTTTCAGTACCTGGACAGAAAGTATAGATAGAAGATAGAGAACACAGGTGATATGGTGGAATGAATAAAAGGAAGTAATCTTAACATGTCTTCCCACATCATGCCAGTCAGGGAATGAGCAAAAGGGAATTTCTCCTTTTACACCACTCTGGATCTGGAACAGGAGTGTGGGTCACCCACTGACTTCACCAGTAACTTGCTCTTTCCTCCATTAAGGGAAAAGGAAGCTTTATAAAAGTGTTTCAGTCCATACTAATAGGCTTTCTTTGGTAGATATGTTAATGAAACTATGGTGTCTATATTGGAATTGTTCTACGTAGAACTAAAAGCAGCTAATAGGCTCTTCCACAGAGGTAATGGAAAGAATGAAGAGAACTGTTCTTTGTTCTATGGCTTGATAAATTGCCTTTTGTTGTTGTTGTTGTTTTGTTTTAATGGCTTTGACACAATTTTATGTTCATGGGTTTGAATTGGGGGAAGAAGAAAAACAAAGTAAAACTTAAATACAACTAATAAAACGTAGTGAAGAATGTAACTCTAGCTCACAAAGGCTTTAGCTTATAATAATAAAGACTGGAGTTGTAATTAGCTTTTTTTGGAGTGTTTTTCACTCCAGCTGCACCAGACAATACTCTGACTTGTAGTTATACATACAGACATATCTACTTATTTTCCTTTGCATTGCAGCATGTGCACTTCCCTAATTGGCAGCTTGCCATTTATATGTGGAAAACAAGATTGTATTAGTAAGGGGGAGAGACTGAGATTTCAAATGTCTGCTGCGCACAAATGTCTTAGTTACATTAATGGAGAAAAGATTTAAATTTGAATTTAGTTATTTGGATCATAATGCACTTAGAGCCTCCATATGGCTGGCCATGATTTACAAATAATCAAAGTCCAACTCAGATCTCAGACTACCCTTGCAAACCTTCATATTAGGACAAGCTTTTATCTTCAGTTAATGGCAACTCTGTGTAGATACCCAGCAAGAGTAGTAGACACATTCACTAAAGCTACTTAATTCTGTCTTAATGCTGAATCTGTCTTAATGCCTTAAATCAAACCGCTGAGATATCCATCCTTCCTAGTGCAGAATACAATAGTGGAAGCATTCTATTTTTTATGAAGTTTAGCATAGGTAGGAGCAAGATGACTGAATACAATGTACTGGAAAATACATATTCTTTACTCCATTCTAAAACCAAAAGTTACCATTAACATCCCACACAGCACAAATCAGAGAAGCGCTGATGCAGTATCAGCAGTATCAGGTGCTGTTACTGCCCTCTTAAAATGGACACACTGCTGATGATTACTTGATTGTGTGGTTTAGCTAGGCCAGTGTGGTCTAACTTGTAGCTGTCTTATGGCACGTACTTTGAATGAATTATTCCTCCTTTGGAAAGTCTTGCTACATCTTTGTATTTTTCTGGCTGCATCTTAAGCAAAAGCAATCACGAGTAGGACCAACTGTAACTCTAGATCTTGTGTGAGAAGTCAGAGATTTCCACTGTAAAAAGAGAAGTAATGTTGCGCAAAATGCTTATATGGAACCAGTAAAGCCTAACCGACTCTCTAAGTCCTAGAAGACAGGACTTTTTTAGTTCTTTTTAAGCAAGGCTCTTGCATGCTTTTCCTGTCCAATAATACTAAAGAAATCTTAGATGTGTTTTCACACTGATTTGGTTTAGTACTTCAGTTCTGTTTTCCCTTTTTGTATTTAGTGTCTGATGAGTGCTTGTGGTAATTCAGGTGCTACAAATGATTGAAGGAGATTCCTAACATTTACTGCGTTAATAACTGCAGACAGAAAAATATTGTGTATTTTGGAGACTCTGTGCCTGCCAACATAAGGAACTGAAGGAGTAGGTCTTGATAACTCAAAAGCTATGCCTTTCTAGACAGAGTACTTGAATTCAACACGCTCTCAGGACTTTCTCACACAGCCTGTCTGCTGCAGCTTGCGTGAATCTGTACTGAATGAGTGCTCAACCATTATTACTTGTAAAGAGGTGAAAGCAGTATTACAAAATGAACCAAACAGTTCTCTTTTAGTTCTGTAAAACCAAGGTCATCAATGAACACAGTCACTAATTAATTAATTATTAAAGATGATAGGAAGAATGAGACAGCATATTAAATACAGCAAAGTTCGATCATCTGTATTCTAATCTTGCATTCTCTAGTTCTGTTCATAAATTAGGAAGTTCAATGATTTCCCTGTGGTAATCAGCCTGGGGTGACACTTGAATCCTTGTAACATGCTGATTTAATAGTCTATATGATCTCCATATGTTTAAGGAAAATCTCCAACTGATACAGCTAACCTTCAATGGAACTATGATATGAGCTTAGCTAGTTCCTCCCACAAGTCATTCATGTATGTAATGCAAATTGGAGCATTTATGTTTTCCTCTTTTGCCCCTTCAAGCTCCAAATAATATAGTTCTGATTATCTGGATAGGTTTTGTCAGCTGAAACAACATGAGGTAAACAAATTTTCAAGGTTACAAGAGTGATCTTTTAAGCATCATCAATAGCCTCTTAAATACTTCTGATTTAGATGTTGGTGTGAAAATCCTGATGTCACATGATCCATGTTGCTTTTCTCACCTACTTTTATCTAGCTTACTTCACCCTGCGTGCTGGCTGGTAATTGTGGTGATGCTGAAAAGATTCATTTCAACTGAGTTCATAAAATGTTGAATGGTGTAATTTAATCTCCTTTATCTTTCTCCATTGAATTCTTTGTCTTTCCTCACCAGCCAAATCTATAATGTCTTGTTACACAACTTTGATTCTGGCTTCACAGTTTTGAGGAAGAGCTAGTTCCTGTTTCTGGTCCATTTCCAGGGATTTCTAATGAGAAATCGTGTACATGTATTCTAGGGTCTTATCACCAAAAATACAATGTGAGTTGAGATTCAGCAATGTGACTTAAAAATGACATGTTCACACACATGGTGTAAATTTTCAAACATGTTTGCTGTGCTTCATTGCATTAAAAAGATGTTTTTTTCTCCCAAATATCTTTATTTACTTCCTCATCTTCTCAACCTAACAGGTAAAATTCATTCTTCTTTCCAAGTGCTCAAATGAAACAATCTACTTTTATTATCTGCTTAAAGGACAGTTAGGAAATATTTAAATACTTGCTTACATCTGAAGTTTCTATGAATCTCTCTCAGTTTGGAATTAGTTCTACTGACTTTTCATAACAAGCCACTTACTGAATATTTGCTCCTACTAGGGATGAATATTAGTAAATATAGAAAATAATCGTTGAGATCACTGTTACAGGAACGTGTTACAGGTCAGTCATTTTTATGAGGGAATGCATGTATTAAAAGGTTTTGAATAAGAAATGTTAATTGAAATTTGAGTTTTTGGTCAAGAGGACAGGAATGAGATGTTCTTTTCAACACCACTGAGGCAGAGTAATACTGGTCTGATGAAAACGCTCACCATTTATTTGGAAGAGATGCTTTGTAGGTTTTGTAAATTTCCAGTAAAGGTAGTGACCAGGCATGGAAGGCAGAAGTGCCCATCTTCCGTTTTCCTTATAGCAAATTTCAACATTTCTTTTAAGCAACATGGAAATGATTTAAAATAATGAAATAATTTCCCATGAAATTATGTGCAATCTGTCATAATGTTTCTTTTCAATGCCATGTTTAGGAATTGTGATTTATCAAGATATGATGGTTAAGAATGGGAATGGTACTAGATAAGAAAGGCGTCTTATGCTTATTGCTTTTAGAGTAAGATAAAATTCAAGACATTCCTGAGACTATGGGAAATAAGTTTGCTGTACATTAAATGTTTTGACCTTTTTTACTAAAAGGTTGAATTCTACAGTGCCACCATCTTTTAAAGATTAAATCCACATGGCAGCATATGGAATACAATATCCATTGTTCATACTTCTTGAATGACTTGGAATCATGTGTTAACATGATGAAACCAGATGGGACGTTCAAACACTAAACTCCATTCAGTGCTAGCCAGATGTCTTTCCTGGAGGATGGGGGAGGGATTCTCCAAATAACAATTTCATAAATGATATTAATCTTCAAATTTTGAGCATTTGATTCAAGTGAACAGTTAAATTTCTTATCTGCATTTAGGTAAACTCGATCTGATCTCATTTCTGCTCCTGGCTTTGGATGTTGTTATCATCTTACCCAAAAGCTTTAATGCCCTTGTCCCGTGTCGTGTCCCCACCCCCTGCACCCCCAAGTGAATAAGTAAAGGTAAAATTAATCTGGCAAGTATACTAGGAGAGAACGGGTTTGATGTTGTTGCTCAACTAGCATTGAATAAATAAATTAAAAAAAAAAAAAAAGAAAGAGGGAGTAGGCAACAATAGGTAAGTCAAAAGCAAGCTACAAAATGTAGAACTACATTTAAAAAAATCTTCCCAAATGATCAACAGTCACTTAGAAAGGTTGAATCTCTAATCAAGATTAACAAATGCTTCTACAATGAGCCATCTATATATGTAGCTATGCTTGCAGAAAATGCATGGCTATCTTCTTGTTTCTCAAAAAACAACCCCCAAACAAGAACTCTTCAGTTATGCTACCTTTGACCCTTACACAAATTCCACTACAGTGGTTTTGCAGCAGTGCAGAGACTGTAAATATGTTTAGACAGCTGGTACAGTCTGAGGCCTTCTTAAGGAAATGGAAAACAATACAGAAGGTCTTCATTCAGAAATATTCTCATATAATGAGGAATGCCCAATTTCTTCCAATGTAGAATACATTTAAGTGAATCTTGTCGTGAAATAAAGTATGAGTTTTCAAACAGAACAATTGAAAAGTAGGTCTTCTCTCCCACATTCCTCTCTCATGCTATGATAACCTCACTCATTTTACATTTGTGCAGTAGGAGAAATGCCAGCCAAGTTAAGTTTCTAAATATAAAATACTGTATGATAAATCTTTGGCAAGAAGGGATGCACAGTTCTAGTTCTCTTTATGCTCACCACCTCCTTTTGTAGAAAGCTAAGGCGAAAAGAAGCAGGAAGCTCATTAAGATCTAATAGCCAAAGGCCACAACCTCTTCTCCCATAAAAATCTCAAATTTTCTTGACTTTCTGCTCTCCCCTCAATGCCCAAAGCACACAGTGAATCCCAAGGGCATCCAGCAGGACATCATTGCTGTCTGTTCTCTGTAAATCCCAAAGAAGAGAAGAAAATACAAGGACATAGGAACCTCGCAGTGCTTTACCTAGCAGAGGACAAAGCAGAGAGCTAGGTCTTAGCACAATAAAAAGTTTTGAATTCACTGAAGTCCATCTAGTGAATTAAGTGGTCTTGAGGTTCTCATAATCTGTTTATATGAGGTGTCAGTCTCCTTCCACCAGGATGTGCTGAAAACACATGATGAAGTCCCTACCTGCTGAAGCCTTCCTTAGGAGGTTACCCTAATTCATTTTCACCACTGTTGAGCTACAAAACAGGCTGAACGGGAACAGGTACATTGCCATCTTCCTTGGAGAACCAATTCAAACAGTTACGTAACTAATAAATATATTCATGAACTTGATGCAACATTTCTTTTTACCAATTTCTTTGTACAAGACAAAGTCTCAACTTTAATAAAGTTAAATTTGTCTTTTGGCAAAAACTTCATAATTCTTAATTTCTCTTTGAAAAAGACATGAACTTCATTGCCTTTTTAAGTTACTAAGGTTTCACGTCATTAATATGACCAATAGATTTTTCCTGGAAAAGATCTCAAATGCATTACCCAAATTTTGCCACCAACCCTGAAAAATTCAGCTAGAATGCAGGTACTGGTAGAATCATCATGATGAATGACTCTCTAAATGAAGTTAAGTAAACTTTAATTTTTCCCCCAGAACGTGCATACAGAACAATCAGAGGACACTGGTTAAAGGGTTTTCACACACATGCACACTTTTTTTTTTTTTTTTGAATGTGATTTATAGAATTGAAATGTGGATTTTGCCACAAAACAAACTTTTTTTTTAAGGACATGAGTCACCAACAAGGAGAGGAAAGAGGAAACTTGGATCTAGAAACAAAATGTCAAATGAATCTCACAGATTGAAAGTAATGATGGTCCCACATTTTGACTCACTGAAATTTCATGAGACTAGATTCTCTCTTTACTGTGCAATTTTCTGTTTGGAGGAAAGTTGTCTCTAAATTTGCAAGTAGGAAAACTATGAAAGAGATTGTTCAGGTTGTGAGCTGGTGATTTATGTGCTTTTTCCACTAATAATGAAAATGCAGATTTGAAATCCTAATCTTTATCTGAATTCAACGACAATGTATATTTTTGCAGATGCCCTGCATGGGCGCTATTTTACTTGCATGTATAATTTTAAGTAAAAACAACAAAAAAACCTAATCCCATCTAGAGTAACTTTTCCTATTTATGGCAACTAGATCCAGTTTTTATATCCTAAGTGCACTCTTTGCAGGGGAATACCACAATTTTCATGCAGTACAGAGTAGTTGAAGGAAGCAGATTGGATGGGGGTGGATGAGATGGGTGAGGAGCAGCTCATCAGTGAGTGATTTTCACCAGGAGAATTTTATTTTATTTTAGAATTTTGTGAACTGATGCTCTGGAGAACACCTGAGCTCTGATTCTGGTGGTGGACTTGCTTTATATTTTCTTCTCTTTCATGTCTATGATACATAAGGAATTTGTTTACTGGAAGATTTTTTTTCCCCTAAGTGTCCCACAAGACTGACATATTATATAAAAATTGCAGGAGGAGACACCCGTTTTTTCAATATATCTAATTTCAACAAACATGGAAAATAACTTTGAAAACAAACACAATTCAATTATGGTTGGTTTAATTGCCTAATTGTCTTTCTTCAGGTAAAACTTATAAGGAAGGAGTTAGGAATGGTCATAAGCTGGAGGATGAAGGAAATATGTACTCACAGAAAAAGAAGGTTAAGTGAAAATTTTCTATTGGGTGGCCTTTTTAAATTGTGAGGGGACTGATAATTCATAATGGCAAATGAATCAAGGCACAAGAATAGTCCTATTTCTATCATGCCTTTTCTTTTCTGCAGATTTAGTATGGTGTGTGACAATTGTAACAAATCAGTTTAGAATTTACAGAGAATAAGCTTTATGTGAGTCTTCTCTGAAAGACACTATTTTGACATTCCAAAATAGCAGAAGGCATAATCAATTTATATTTTTGGTTATCCATTTTTTTCTGTACTTAAAGTAGGAACTTGGCTAATTATGCAGTTTTATTAGATTTTATACTTGCAAGTCATTGCAAGATCAGTCATTTGCAGACATATAAGAACTTTATATCCAGTCACAGTCTTGAAAAAGATTCATGGTAGCCACCTAAACCAAGATAGTTGAAACAACTTTTTCCAGACAAAGAGTTGTGGTGTTCTCTGAGTGGTAGTAGCCAAATGGCTGTTCCCACTGATACAGAGCAACCTCAGAACTGGTGATCTTGATGAGATAGGAGAAGACTGTGTGAAAAATTACTTCATTTTGTTTATTTCAAGACCAGCTCTTCAGTGCTGTGTGTTTCCCTCACAGAAACAATGTCTGTTTTCAGTCTACAGAAGTAGTTGAATTCTCAGCTGTGCGAAAAATACAATTATGACAAGTACACTTGACCTTCAGTGAAATTAAGGAGAGTACCACCTGCACTAAATATGTGTCTTGTAAACAATGTCAGGAGCAAAGGGATACAGTCTGGCTAGAAATCAACTCTAGTTGCATAGTTTACAAAGAATAACAACATTTCAGGTTGCTTTAAAGTTTTGCCTTCTAATTGTAACCTACTCTTAAATAAGGAGTGTTGATGAGTTGTTAGCAGCTGCACTGTGAACAGGAGCACTCTTCGTGCTGAGATAAAGCTGCCCAGCTCTAGAAATAGTCTGTCATGCAAAAAAAACTTTTTTTTTCTTCTTGATTTTCTTGTAGTCCAAATGTTAGCAATGAAATCAAGGAACATAACTTCTGGGACATTTCCCAGAATTTTTGATCCTTTGACTCATGCCTACTCATAGAATAAACTAGTATAGTAAGATCATGAAGTAAGTGTTATTTTTGTTTTGTGGTTAAAAACCAAACAACAGCAACAAAAATTCCCAAACCAAACCCCTTAAAACTATCTAGCAAAAGGAGATGGCCTAAATTAACCTTATAGAGATGTCATAGAAAAATCAGGCTGCTCGTCATGTCTGGAATCCAGGTATAATGTTCTAGTCCAGACCCAAACACATTTTTCATGGAAGTTCTCTCAGTGTAAACCTTCATCAGACCTCTTCTTGTGCAATTGTCACCTTGAGGTAATGCTGTACCTAGAAGAGCTGTTATCTTGGTTTATTTTGGCTAGATACTTCAGAAAAAGTAAATTCCCCCACAAAGGCTACCTTCAACCTTTTCAAATCAACCCTTTCCCTCTTTTCTTTTCCTCCACCTTAATGAACATTATGCAGCATAGCTCAGAGAAGAATGAATGTGGGGAAAGTTAGCTATTTAAAGCTTTATATGTCTAAATCATAATAGCTTTTTTCTTAGGCACAGTTAGCTGGCATAGATCGCAAAGCACATGAAGCATGTACTGGAGTTCCATATTTCCAGTAAGATTTATGCTGTAGTTACCTGGAGTACATCTTAGTAAATGGTATCATAAGGTGAAGAAAGGGATCTTAAATGCCAGGTACTCATCTCAAGAAGCTATCAGCATAATAAGAATGTGCAAAATGGGTTCCCTGATGCAGTGGCAGAAAACTACCATTGTGGTAGGGTTTTTTTTGAAACAACACAAAATCTATAATGGTCTCGAAGATGATGATACTCTGTTTATACTTTCTCTGCTGCAAAGTCCAATTGCAAGTCCTCAGAAATCTTAGCAACCATCTACTAAATATAATGCACAGGTGAATAACACATGTATGTGCCGTCTTTTTTTACGTGAATCACAGCTGCAGATATATAGCATCTCATATTTAATATACATGTGGCTATAATCCTTGTCTATGTAAATCTAAGTGTAAATTAAACAGACTTTATATAGTTTACCTCTTTTTTATCATTAGACTAAAATTCTTTAAAATTTATCTGTTCAGACATTATATTTATATATAAATATTTTTGGTATGATTTTTCTGCAATAAATCATTTTTTTCAGACAAAAATCAGCTGCAGTACCTTGGCTGTTTTGAAGCAATGGGTTCTGGTTTTGTCTCCCATTTCCATAGCAAAGAGAATTTATTTAAGAGAGATCAATAGAGTTGCCAGCATACGTTGCTTACTGCTGCTATAATTCATGGTGCTGGGGAGTATGCAACACTGCTTTAAACTTAATCGTGCATCTTGTTATATAGAATTGTGCAAGTTCTGTATCATTCAAAGAAGCTTTTGTTTTTATTAACTTAGTGCATTAATAAATATTAGTAGAAAATGTGTAAAGTAATTTTGTGCATTTAGGGTTTTTAAAAAATTGTTGTGCATTGATACTGCATGTGTAATGGACGCTGTTGCGTAAAAGTCTTTGCACTTTGCAGCATGTGAAACCTGCACAAACTTTCCAATAATGTTAAAGCACTTGCAAAAATGTTGCACCTGGAGCAGGGAGGAGTGAAGAGGGCAAAGGTCAGCATTAGGCATTAAGACACTGACTAAACAGACTTTACACTCGGTGAAAAGTCCAGACAACCCCTGCAGTGTCATCTTACAACTCTGGTTTTCTTCTTTTCAGGACATAGTAATCCATAAATACACTCAAGTCACCAGCAGCTTAGCTCCCCCCATCCCTCCTCCCCCTTCCCCTTTTTAGCTCTCCTTTCATTTTTAATTCTTACATAGAGATCTGAATTTTTAACCCTTTTTATGTCTTTTAATCAACCTTGAGAACCACTTTTCTCCTTCACTATCATTCACTAAACCTCTCATCTTTTTTTAACCTTCTCTTTTGCAAATTATTGTCTTAAAAAGTGGTTTCAGATTAACTAAAAATAATGTTTGAAAACAGAAGCACAAACACATACCAAGGATAAGGCATTCTGGAAAATGAAGTTTGTTTTTTTTTGTTTGTTTGTTTTTTTCAAGGCAGTTATATGCATTCTTTTCCTGAAGCTTCTTAACTAGAGATTTTACATAAAATATGTAGTATAATACTTATTTTTGCAATTTCTTCTGAGCTTGCTTGTTTGGATAGACAAAACCAGTGTCAATCAGGATGTTGCAAGAAAATGATCATGTTGCTTGCTATTGTTGCTTTTTTTTTTTTTTTTAATACAACACCACCACCACCAAAAAAAAATAATCCTTCACCTATTATTTCTAAAAACTGCCAAAATGTAGAGGTAAAACACAAAGACATGCTTGTACTTTTATCACTTTTATCATACAATTGAGTCTTTCAGTTTTGCCTCTATTACACTACTAGCTGAAATCATGAGACCAAACTGATTTTAATCATTTTGTCCAATCCCATTATCCGCATCCCAAAGCTTAAGGGACTGGATAGACTGCTAATATAGTCTGGAGCCTGGACAGTACAAATAGGCTGGTAAGACGCAGCTCATCAATTGCACGTAACCACGCAGATTTTGCTGACTTCCCCTCCTTGCTCTGAGCACTGTGCCAGGCCGTGCTTCCACACGGGATATTTCCCCCTTGCCCAATTCTCACCACCCCACCCTCTCTGCAAACCAGCCAAGAGACAACCAGCAGAGCTGCCACGCTGCCATTTTGTTGATGCGTTCTCGCAGATCTTGAGCAGCGCTGACAAAAGACATCTGAAAGTCTGCTTATTTCTTTCATACTGTGTATGAATATTAATAGAAACATTCAGCAGAAAATGTTTTTCTTTGTTTGTTTGCATGGAGATCCATACTTGCTAACGGAGGAAAAAGTTCTCAGTTCCATGTGTGCGACACCATCATTTCAGTTAATCACAAAATGGCGGCCTGAGAAAATCTTCTGTGAAATCTCATGATCTTCAGGCCCACTGATTTCTGTTCCTGCGCAGTGACTTTAGAATCGCTGCCCAAGGCTTTCCAATGCCATCTGTTTAGTGGTGGCGTCAGATTGTCAATAGAAATAGAAACGTGAAACTGAGTACGCAATTTAACTACCACCAGCCAAGGGGGCAGAATACAGCCGAGGGTATTTACTTCTCACTGTAAAGGCGAAGGGTTCTATAGACATTTAAGGCCTATTTCAACACAATGCTTAAAGCACAGGCTGAATTTTGAGCAAGAAAGTGGTTCACTAGTCATCCTTAAGGCTTTAAAATTAAAAATACGCTCAACACCATTACATGATCAGGGCTTTCTTAAGTACAGGAGGTAAATACCTGAGACTCACATTTGGTACTATAAGTCATGCAGTGCGGCAATTTGGCCTGCAGTTAGTGTCACTGTATCCTGGGACTGCCTGTTAAACAAGCCAGCATTTTAGCTAGCATTACAGGAGTCAGCATTTTAGAGTTAGGTCTTGAATGGCAGTGCGATATGCTGAATATAGAGCATCATTACAGCTGGAGTAGTATCTTATATTTATTCTATATTCTGATGTTTTGTTGTTGGTTATCAAAAAGTTAAAATAGAATATTCAAGTAAATGAAAACTAAGCTAGAACTGATTATCTGAACCTCTTGAGAAACAGTCTTGCTTATCTATACCTATAGAAATACCACAGCAAAAATTACCTGATTTAACATGCATGCACCAAAAAAAAAAAAAAAAAAAAAAGGGGGGGGGGGGAGAAAAAGATTATTGTTCTGTCTGGAATTTATATTTTTTCCAAACATCTGAGGTGTCTCCAGCACACTTTGCTGTGGTATCTCAATACTAGCCTCACAATAATAACCACGTATTCAAAACTCAAATTCTGCTACTATGACGTAGATGAGAAGCCAGGCAGTTAAATGATTTGCCCAAGGCTATAAAGCATCTTGCTGGAGAGCTGAAACCAGACCTTTTACCACGTCTGCCTGGCCAGTCCTAAAGTCTGTGCTTTGTTTTATCTTCTCAGGCATGTTTCTTCATGCACATGTTACTTGGACTGCATGCTTGACATGCACCCAAGGCCATATTGCCCACTGTATTTTCTCTTTTTTTTTTCTTCACTTTACATGTAGAAAGTGATTTGGGTTTTAATGATAAATTGATTTAACTGAAGAACAGAAGGTTATCTCACCTAAACCATTTTCATAATTATTTTTCAAAAAGTATTTTCTAGAAAGTAGTTTCTTGGTTCAGGCTTACAGTGATAATCTAAAACCATCAACCACTCAAACATAATGTTAAACTAAACCGGAAAAAGTTGAGCAAATTTGTATAAAATGGTATAGTAATAATAAATCTGTTGCCAAATTTTATCCTGTGGGGAGGAAAACAAAACAAACAAACAAAAACACCTTGCTCTGCGTTGCTTTCAGTTGGTCTTTTTTTTTCTTTCCTTCTAAGGGATTCTTTCTACTTGCTTACGTTATTTGTACGTTACGTAAATGTAAAGGTGGGATGTTGTGTAACTTTGGCATGTTTGGCTTGCTAAATCTCAATAATCATTGTTATATTAGTCCACAGGTGATATCTCACCAAATCAAAAAATAATAATAATCTAAGACTATTAGGATGCAAACGATGTGCATATGTCTGTAGATAATATTTGTGCATAATATGTACAGTATTTACAGTACTTTGCATGTAGCTCTCAGACACAAGTGAGACCATGATCTACAACCCACTTATTGTGGGTGGTGTGTGTGTAAAATCTGCGTAGGCATATTAATAGCAATTGAAGATTTCAGATGTTTTTAGTGGGCACTTAGGATAGTGAAAATTATATTTTTTTTATTTTTTTTATTTTTTTTCCTTAGGTATCATCTCCTTTTCCCTTTTCTGACCTCACTAGAAAAGGGAAAGTAGTTCATCATGCCTTAGCTCACCTACATCTTTCCTTTTTTTATTCACTCTTTGCTTGAGGGTTTTTATTTCTCTTGAATATTTGGCAATGAAATGATGCTGAGTACCTGTTTGTCTGGGGTGTGATAGACATTCCTTGTTGCACACGTTTGTAAAAGAAGAACTTGCAATGATTTTTGCTGGAACACGACTAGATTTTCTGCTGTACACATAATATAAATGAAATATTCTTAATTATTTTAGCTCATGCTAGAAAAGATTCAGGACAAAGGGGAGATTGATGCAGTGTGCCTTACAATGGCCCTACTGATTTCTCTACTGGCCCTTCCTCTGCACATGGTCAATTAGAATTGAAAATCCTGTGCTGATTTCATTCGCTGGAATTTTTAAGCAGGTCAGGAAGAAAGATGTTATTGAAAGGAAAAGTCTCATCTAAATAAGAAAAGAACACGTGGCCATCTGGTCTAACTGTACCATGCCGAAAGTCATTTTGGCTCAGCTGTAGTTTGGTCTTTGCAACAGTTTGCCAAAATATCAAACAGAAATCTGTTTACATTAAACCACTCTGTGCTTTTTATCTATAAAAATGCAATGTGCAGTCCTCTTCCTATCTGCAACGCATGAGCTCGTTTGACCCCGTTACCTTATTGAGACTGACTGCATTTCTGGTAGGCTCTCAAGTTACTTCTCCTGTGTAAAGGTATAAGTGAAACAGCCAATCTTTTGAAAGTTTTGGAAGTAATCCTGAGCACTTTATTCTTATGACTAAAACTTGCACTTCAGCTAGAACAAGGAAAGGCTCAAACAAGCAGATGCTATAGGGGAGAGCATGGGGGGGAGAGGGGTATGGAGGACTTGACTTAGAAATCCGAACTTGAAGTTTCTGTGAGTAGCACCATGGAGTTTGCACACCCAATTGGAGGGCATAGGCTAAGATATGAGCTGTAATAGACATCAAACTTTTAAGGAACAAAGTCATAAATATGCATGAGCTTCCACGATTGCTTTGTTTCGACATCAGCAACTATTTAAAAGTTTAAAGAAGTCAGCATAAAACACAGGTCAGAATTTTCACATTTAAGTAAATAAATTCTTCATGTAAAAAGCTAAATCACATAGCTCTAAATTTCTGGTACTTGGACAACAGCAGCTGGAGGCTAATGTCATATTTGCAAAAACGCTGGACATTTGTTTCTCCTACCTACGTTAGTCAGAGCTCTTGAACAACCATCATGCACAAAAAACAGGAGAACTTACTGGGAGAAGGAAAGTGTGTTGAACTAAACATGGATCCAAGGGCCCTGCGTTCATAAGCTCGAGTTAAATGCTTAACTTTTATGTGGTTAATCCTTTTGCATTGACCAACATTATATAAATTGCCAGTTGAGACATCCCTTCTAATACAAGGTAGCGTATAAATCTCTTCTGAAGTCTTGAAGAATTGATTTGCATAGGATTTCAGTCTTTAGGAACTGGATAAAAAATATGATTTCTTATGTCATTACCATTTAAGAAAATAAAAGTCAGTATTTCAAAATGTAGCTGCAGTCGTTATTTTGAAATACATGTATAAAATTTTAAGTGACAAAATTTTTTTTTCAAGCATAATACACCAAAGTAGAAAGAAAATTAGCATATTGTTACTACTGAAGTCATGTGTATAGACGTGTAATTTATACGTAGGTACTTAAACAACCATTGTGTTGAATTAGCTGATATTTCATACAAGGTATGTAAAATGTTCATTCAAAGAAGTGTTTAATCCATTGTTTTTAAAAAACACAGTAATTCCAATGTGACTGTAGTTATCAATTCATTCTCTTTATTTCTCTGAAATCTCCCTTTGAGAACCTTTACCTTGCCTGTGGATAGTGTTATCACTAGATGTAACCTTTTGTTTCATGTCTCTGCTGCTGAGGAAGTTTT